>NW_005054353.1:4773283-4806889 GCF_000277835.1 Geospiza fortis | reverse complement strand
CCTTCCACCCCCTCCGTCACCGTCGCGGCGACCAGAGAGAGCCTCCTCCCGCTGGAGGGGACGCCCTGACGGGCCGGAGCTTCAGCCGGCGTCCGTCTCGCCGGGCCTTTCTTTGGGCTCTGTTAGTCCGTGCTCGCGCCGGGAGCGCGGTGCCGGGGCCACGCGTGACCCCCAGTCCGCGGCGCGCCGTTCCTGTCCCGCCCGCGGGCACCGGGGTTAAAACCTCAGAGCCCAAACTGCAGGTGGCACTAAGGGCTGCAGGTTAATTTCCTGTGTTACAGTCCTTATAAAGTGTCCAGGACCAGTTCGCACGGGATGAGGTTGTACAGCTTAAACACACGCCGAGCGCAGAGGTGCCCGGTGTGGTTTGGGTTCAGCATGAGCAGTGCCAGTGTTTTTCCTGCCCCCGGCATCCCGGTGAGGGGCACGAACCGTCAAGGGTGAACCATCGGTTTCTCTACGTGGTTTGACCACGCACCCACGAGAGTCGCTCGCTCACCCTCCCCGGCCACAGCTGGGCAGCGGAGAGGGAAAAAAAATTAACACCAGGTTCATGAGTGAGGTAAGGACAGATAGAAACACTTCAAGGCGAAAACAGGCTCAATTTAAGATTGCAAAGTGAATTTTATTACTAACAGAATCAGAGGAGGATAACGAGACGTAAAACAAGCCCTTAAAACAACTTTTTCCCCTCAGCCCCTCCCTCGTTCCCGCCGACAGGCTCCTCTTCTTCTCTGACTAGGAGAAAAAGCTGACTTTGTTGTGATTTCATTCTTAAATATGTAATCACAGAGCTGTTACCAGCCTCTCTCATTGGCCCAGTTTTGGCCAGCAAGCTTCCCGCAGCTTCCCACAGGACCCACCTCTGTGTCCCCCCTGCTACCAAAAACCAGGCCGTGCAAAACCAGTACACTCATGTGCCCCAGACACGCCGTGGCAGTGAACCACCACAGGGATAATTTCCAACCATGGGTCAGAGAAGCTCTGAGGTATCTATGGACAGGAGTGGGGCCAGTTGTGCCCACCTCTGTCCTCTCCACTATTTACCTTCTGGCGTCACACCTTCTGCTGTGGAGATGAAGTGTTCCTTAGTAAATAAGGCTCCTGATTTCAATACTGTATCATTGGTAAGAAATAGACGTAGCTCTGCTGAAGATATTGTGGGGAAAAAAAGGTAATGGATTTTTAACTTCATGTATACTAAAGAAACTGGGTTTTAGCAAGTATCACCAGAAACTTAATTGTCTGACATTTAATTCTGACAAGACCTTTCATGGGAAATCTCTCAGTCAAAATCAAAATCAATCCCCTAGCTCCATCAGCAAATGAACCTTAGTATCAAGAATGCTTTCTGCATTTATGTTCTTCCTCTGACTAGAATAAACTAGTAATTCTTAATACTATCTACAGTGTAGTTACCTATCACAACTTGGACAGCTAAAAGGCCTCATCTAGAATTCAAATGGTGGTCTAGAAAGAGGGGGGGTGCCTGACTTTTCTTCCCTCTAAAGTGATTTTTGATCTTCTGACTACCTTGTTTACATCTGAAATTAGATGGAAGTATAAGCATATATACAGCATAGCTGTGATTCCATCTAATTTTAAAATGCCAGTGTCTGTATTATCTGAACACTTTACAAAAATATTTATATATTTGTTCTCATAGTATATGAGTAGGGAACTGATATTCTTGTTCCACATGTAAAGGAGTGAATACAGAATGATTATGATCCAGATGCAAAAAGAATTTAGCACACACCTGCTCTGCACATTATGGGTAACACTGAAATAGCTGAGGTAAAAAGAAAAATTAACTTGGAGAGTTCAATGCTGCTGGAATGCCTAATGTGGGACAGACAGAACTTTTAGGCATATAAATCCAATATTTTTATCCTTTTAAAAGCTCCATCAGCTATCATGTAACACTGAAGGAGCTGAAATTTCAGAAATGTGTGTTGGAAGCATTTGGGAGGGGTTTGGACTTTTGGTTCTATGCTTGTGCTCCATACTTGTGCACCTGCCCACGACTTTGTCTTGGCAAGAGGCAGGCAATGGTACACCACAGGCACTCAGTCCAGTTACTGTTCTCAGTGACCTCTCTCCTAGCCAGATTTAGACAATTCCCCAGTTATGCAGTCCTTCACCTGAACTGTAAGAGGAGACCAGGCCCTGAAGTTATGCACTGTAAGTGTTGCCTGCTGCCTTTCTTGGACGTGGTCTCAAACGACTTGCCTAAAATCACATATGCTGTGTTCTGCCAAGCTCAAAGCTGACCCTTCCACTGCATACCTCTGCACTTACTGTGGAACAGAAAGCCATCCACACTCACCAAGAGACGGGAATTACTGTTACAATATCACATTATGCCAGATACTGTTATAGTTGGAAACAGAAATGGCTTTGGTATTAAGCTTTTTCTTCTTGGAAACTAAAACAGTGGTTTTCAAAGCTGTTTTCTGATGCCAAGGAGCTTCATTACTTAATTCAAAGTTTAAAGTGTTTTGTTAATAAAGCTTAAAATGTTCTAAAAAGGGAACAGTGTGTGAAATCTCTTTTCTGGATCTGTAATTTTCTACTTTTCTGTTATTTTCTGCCACTTCTACAGGAACCAAGTAGGAAGGTAGGGATCCTAATTTCACATAGTAAGTTGTAAATGCACAGGTTGTTTGAGGGCATTATTTTAAAGCACAGAAAACTTGCCACCTACATTTGGCAGGTTCAGTTCTTCATTTAACCAACTGAAAATGAAAAAAAATGTAATTTTTGGTTGTTTTTTTTCCTAACTGTGCTATTAAAAAACTTTTCTCTTTATTGTGAAATCAGTCTGTCACTTCAACAATAATCCAGTTAGAATTGCTGTTCAGACAAGTGATACTTGCTAAGGAAGAAAAACAGAATGGTTTAATTTGCAGCTTACCAATGGAAGCAAAGTATGGAAGTCTGCATCCTGTGCATGAGATATGGGGCATATAGAGACATTTGGGCTCATCACCTAATAAATAGCATCTAGGACCCATTTTAGTTCAGTAATGTTGGGAGATTCGTTTAGTAATGTAACAATGGTGGCATCCTCCAAGAAAGTAGGACATAGGAGAAAATAACTCCAGGACAGCCATGACACAAGGAAGAATGTACACATGTAGGATCCATGTATGTTGCGAATGAATAAAGTGAGAATTTATCCTCTGTGTGAATCAGTGATTCATTTGCTTGTTAGTGAGAATTTATCCTCTGTGTGAATCAATGATTCATTTGCAGATGCAAGATATGGACAGTCTTCATTTTATGTGAGGAGCTTTTAAAGATATTACTGTCCTGTTTTGTGATGCTAAAGATCACTCCCAGAAATTAAATAAGTGGATGAAAAATATAGGGAATTTAAAAAATGTGAATAATGCAATTAAAGGGCTTCATGCTTTAATGTAGGTGACTGAGTCTGATCCTAGTCAGCATTCATTTCTTAATGTTAGAGCTTCAGATATTTCTTAGATCAAATTTAAAACTTAACAAAATGAAAAAAATAGGTAAAAATTAAACTAATACATTTGCTTTAAAAGAATTACTATGATGGTTAATATATACAGAACATGTTAACATACTTTTAGGTTTTATCACAGCATCACCACAGTAAAAAGTGGCAAGTAAAATTTTTTCAGTCATCCTGAAAAATCTGAGGCTTTTTCATCATTTTGACCAACACAAAATATTATATATTGAAACATACATAGCAAAGTGGTATCATTTTGAATTTTAAATCCAGCATTAGTATTTAAAATTAATTCCCTGTTTTGGATTCCTAAGCTAAAGAACAAGAGGAGAGCATAGCCAGAGGAATTTTTTTAACCTTAGGCTATAAATCTTCCTGGCTATTGACAATCACAAATGGAGAACATGTCAGAATCACATCATTCAGTGTGCCATGAGAAAAGACAAAGAGGACACAATTTTGGAAAGCTAGGGAAAAGAAATATAAATCAACTTGATGAATTGACAATGTTAGTGATCCTTAAGCAAGTCAAACAACACTTCCTCTATGGCTTGATACTCTAAACCATACCCTGAGAGCCTTCTGAGACTGATTCTAAAAGGGCAGTGAGGTGAACGAACACTGCAGATCCAAGTTTCTGATTCCACAGACTAAGTTCGTGTTTACTAGCTGAGTATACAAAAGCTTGAAATTGCTCTCCTAAAGACACCTCTCTGCATACTTAGTTAAGAATTTTTGCAGAGTCTTAACTGTGCCTGTGGGCATTAAAAAGTGTAAGAATTCTCGAATAGTAATATGTTGCAGAGGCTTAAATTTGGTGCTGGAAGCTGGTTTTCCTTATATCTAAAGTGAGCCAATCTGTAGTTAGTAGACGCCTTTGCTGGGGTTAGGCGGGAGCTGAGGAGGGGACATCAGGCCGGGGCAGCCCCCTTTCCCTGCGCGGGCCTGGCACGGAGCGGGGCCTGGCACGGAGCGCTCCCCGCAGCCGTGCCGGGTGCAGGATGGAGCAGTCCGGGCACACTGTAGGCCCTGGCAGGGAGCCCAGGCCTGGCCCGGAGCGTGGCCGGAGCACTGAGGCTCACCGCAGCCGTGCCGGGTGCGGGACGGAGACTCCGGGCACCCTGCAGGCCCTGCTGCCGCCGCCCTCCGCCGAGTTCTCTCCCACCGCCCGGGCCGGGCAGGGCCCCGCGCTCCTTACAAGGGCTCGCAGTCCGTGCTTGCAGGCGGCAGTGCCCCTCTGAGAGAGGGCAGAGCAGAAGAAATGTCATGCCTGTGTGGCGGTGGGGACGAGGGCTTCTCTCCTACACAAGAAAAGAGGACGAGCAGCGGTGGGGACCTGAGAACGCCTCGCTCCCGGGTCAGCAGCCGTGCCAGCTCCCGAGCCGCCGGCCGGGAAGCGACAGAGGAGGGACTCGGATCTGGGGCTCTGCAGCTCAGCACGTCCCATGGATTTCCTTCAGGGATGGCGGGGACACAGCAGGCAGCTGTCGAGGAGGGTCTGATGTTCCGTCCTGCATTCACCTCTACTGCTCCCAGCCCAGTCACTCATCTCCTCATAGCTGCAGTAGTGTATCATATACATTTGGGATCTTTTTTGACTGACTTGAAATAAATTGTACTGAAGTTAAGAGAATTACGGTACTCTCTCTGGACTGAAGTCTGCTCTCTGAATGTTTCTTTAACGCCCTCCTGACATCCTGACCATTTAAAAATTTTCTCATTTCTGAACCCTGTGTCTGTCTCACAAAGAATTCTCCTGTGCTTTTCCCCATCCTTATTTATTAACTTTGTTCCCTTTCTCGAGTTCTCTCCTTGTGTTCAGCTACATCTCATTATTTTTGTGGTGTTTCTAAGATGATTTTGTCTGGGCAACCACTGGATTTGGAGAGGAAATGATCTCTTTGTAGGGTAGCATGTTTTATTCATGGATAAAGTGATTTGTGTTTTTATCCCTAAAAAGAAAGAGGAATCAGTTATTCTTCTTGCCAAGGCAAAATGATGGTGACACTTTGTCACTGTTAGATAATCCATTCTTGCTTCAGCAGAGGCAGAAATGACTTCCATGCTGTTCCTTGAGCAAGGCATCACCTCATACTGAGAAAAATAACCAGATTCTCTATATGTGTTTCTTATCTCAGTATTAGAGATGAGAAAATTAAAATACGGGGAGCTCATTTAACTTAACTAAACTCCTAAAGCAAAACAAATAACTTGCTCCCAATTTATGCATAATTTAACTATCCAAATTGAAAGTCCTTAGTCCTGGTTTCAACCATATTGCTGTTTAATATTCACACACATTTCTTTGACATGCTGCTCATGTCGCACACTGCCAGGTCCTGCTGCAGTTTGGGTAAGTTTGTGAGGTGTCAAATTTCAACACTGATTTTTTTTTTTTTTCCCCCGCACTATTCCAGCCCTTCTCCTGCCTCGACTTCTTAGAAACTTAGTGGCAATATATATCTCATTATTTGTTATTTAATCCCTCATTTTCCTTACAAACTGTTGGAGGCTGCTTGGCCGACCTTTACGAGCTTCCACACTGCCAGCTAGCTGCTGTTTTACCAGTCCAACCCGTTGCTCTCATACTCAAGTCACGAGTTAGAAAAGTAGAGTCTGTGTCCAAAGAGTGGGGCATGTTTGGGTGAGCTGCAGTGAGCACAATCATTGCAGTAGTAAAGCACATCAGTATTAATAGCAGCCACCTCAGCTGGTTTTTTACTACACCATAGTCACGAGCACAACCCACATATGAAACAGCTCAGCTGGGAATCAAATTAAATTCATTAAAGGGCCAAGAATGTCTTCATTGTTTACCCTGCTACAAAATCCTGAATTTGGACACTTGCTGGTTCTCTCAATGCTAATCTACTCTTTGCTTCATTCAGTTCTTCAGCTTGGGAATTCTTTGTGGAGGCAGGAACAGAAGAGCAGTAGTAGAACATGGACACTGCAATAGCAGGTATCCCTCAGCAAGTGCAAACCTCTGCTCTGAGCCTGCTCCCTGAGATGGCTGGGGAGCATCTCCACAGATGCTTTTTGTAGTGCAGCCTAAGTTGCACCCTCTGCTACTAGGAAGGCTCAACTTTGCCCTCTTTGCTTGACCTTGGAAGAAAAATTTTGGAGGGGAGGGTTAGGTTCTCATGGATTGATAATGGAAACAGATGATTTTGACTCTTTTGGGGTGTCATTAGCTTTGATTTGGAATAGAAACTTGAGTAAATTGTTTACACATCTCCCCCACCTTGCTACATTCTTGGCAGTGTAGCTGCCAAATGACAGAAATTATACTTTAGAACCACAAGCAGAAAATGCTTCATAATAGTCAAAACTGTGATTCTAATTACCATGACATTTTGCACACTAGAGCTGTTATATAAGATTTAGAAAGAATATACAATACATCATTACAATCTGCATGAGTGAGTGTTAATGGACTGAGGCTCCAGAAAAAAGTTAATCAAAACAAGGCTGTGATTTTGCCTGCAAATAAAATTACTCCATCCATGGAAACTGTTCCTGTTAAAAGTCAGCAGCAGAATGGTTCCTCTCACTTTGCTTTAATCCATATAGTCTAGATGTCTATATTCAAGCTATTTATCTCAGGTTCAGTTTATACTCAGAGGAGCAAATTATGCATTTGTGGGGTACGTCTCATCCTACAGAAGGTGTCCAAGGCATAAACTGAATCACAGCCAAATGCAACTCTTTCCTTCCATTAACTGTGAAGGGAATTGAGAAGAATAACTCGTCTGCAGATGTCTTCATTGACAATGTCTGTGTTTAGTTAGATGAAGTAGCTCTAGAGGTATCCTGTCCTTTCTTAAGCCTTGCTACAGCCACTGAAAACAAGACAGAAGAAACTGCTTTTAGGAGATCTCTCTCTCTTAGGGAATAGACTGTTAAAGTTCTCAACACAAAGCTCCCAAGCATTTTCTTTCTTCACACTGGTGATGTTCTTCTCTTCTCAAGCTATTGTAAAGAAGTGACATTTGCCAGTTTTTATTAAGGGGTGAGTTGAGTTAAAGAAATTACCATGCTCCTTAGTTTATGTGTATCTTCTGCGGTCACCAGACTTGAAAAAGAGTGTCCTTGAAGAAAGTTGAAGAAAGTTTTTCACTGGCATGAAGACCCATCATGCTTTTCCTGTCAGGAACCTCTGAAATATACATGTTCTGAACAAGATTGTCAGCTTAAAAGAAAGCAATGGAGCCCTGACCAGTGAAAGAGATCTTTTGTATCAGTCATATCCATGATCCATTTGCAGAAAAAATTACAACCTACCAAATTTAAAAAAATATGGGGAAGGTAATTAGGTGTTGTAAGAGACTGCTTGGGCAAATTATGGTGTCTTTGTCAGTGGAGGGTATTAAGAACAGAAAAAATAGGAGTGAGGAGGATGGATCTTATGTTTCTATGACTGCCTATATTACTTGACTGAAAAGACAATAACTTACCTTCTAATATGACAACAGTTGCTTTGCCTTTCACTGTTCACCTCTGCATTACCCATCTTGGATATTTGTAGTCTTGATGGAACCATAAAATGCAAACTGTAGCTTTGTAATAGTCAAGACAGGATACAAGAAGAAATGAGAAGATACTGTATATAGTCAATTGAAAACAAAACACTAAACAAACTATTTTATTTTACACTGAAAGCTCATGTGGGGTGAGTTGGCTGCTGCTCAATAGGAATATGGCAGTGCTGCTCCAGGTGGCTGGAGGATGAACCCCGAGGGTCATTCCATGGGTGCTGAAGAAGCTCAGCAGCTGCAAGGCCATGGCTTCCTCTACTTTTTGCACACTTGTTCATGGGATAAAAGATGGGAAGGGAAAGTAGAAAGCAAAGGGAAGAGATTGTAGAGCGCATCATTCCTAGGGGGACCATACTTATGCCACATGTAAGATTAGGCAGCAAGGCGGGTGTGAAGAGTTGCCTCCCTTGTCCAGCTGTCATCCTGAGAACACAGGTTCCACAGTTGTGCTGGTACAACTGTTCTCTTGTTCTCAACCAGTCAATACAGACAGGTGAAAATTAACCCTAAAAAAGCTTTTAAAAAGGAAGATCATTTCCTCCAGCTCAGGGACGGTGCTCCAGTCTCTCAGTTAAGTTGAAGGAGCAATACACTCCATGGCCATGGATAGGAGAAAATGGCTAAGGATTTCCTTACACATGGAATGATGAATCTCTGCTGTAGTGAAACTGCAGCTGGATAGTGTGACTGTTCTTCTTGTGAAATTTAATTTTATACACACTTCACTTTTGGAATTATTCTGCATTTTGGTTTTGTTGAACCTCGTTTGTTGTTATTCTAGCATTTAAAAGAAAGCATTTGTTTATTTTTGGCACAGCTGACTGTGGGCTTGTTTAGCTTTCTTTATCACATATTTTGCCAGTTTAATAAAACTCAGTGTTTGTTGAACAGTTTATTGCTGTAAATGCAATTGCAATGAAACAGAAAGCCTCAAGGCATTACTGAAATATTGCAAACCACCAAGCAATATATACAAGCCTTAGAAAAAGTGTTCCATGATCTCAAAATTGAAGGCAGAAAAAGCTCCAATTAAATCAATACTTAATTCAGCAGAAAAATCAATGTTTTATACACTACCAGATTTAGAATTTTTTCAGGGATAACATCTGTCCTACAGATCAGCATCTTCTTCAGTGCAGTATTGCAGCAGTAGGAGCACTTCCAGTTTGCAGAATAGCACAGGTTAGCAGGTGACTTCTTGAAAGGATAACTATGTGTGGCATGAATGTGAGCACATTCATACTCTGAGTGCCATATGGGCTATATTTATTTGGTGTATATATGCAGAGGAGAAAGAAGTATATGTGTTGCATTTCATATAATAAAACAGGTGGTGTTTCTTTTTGTAAAACACTTTTTGTCCTTCTCCTGCTTTTCTGTGAAGGCAGAAAAAGTAAGCAGGAAAAAAATGTGAAGAATTTCAATAACAAAAGGTGCTATAAAACTGCTATTGACTACAAAGTGGTCAAAATAATTGTAATTATTTTACACTAAAGTTCCAGTGTGACTTCCCTAATTTCCCTGGTGTCTTGAACTGGGACTTCCACTGCTTTTGGGAGTCATTTCCAGATTTTCAGATCAGCTAATGAGTTCATCAGTATTCTGGTATTATTGTGATAATAAACAAAATTACCTCCAGTTTCTCATATGTTGTAAATAGGTAAAGCAGATCATCATCATCATATGTGTAGTATTTATAATATTGGCGTTTGAGTGACTCTGGAAACCATGCCTTCTTGCCTCCAGCTTTCCTAGTGAATTATCCCCACCATTCTGCAACTGTTACAAGATGTAATAGTGTGCACTGGGTGGATGCACTTTGTGCATATTTGGCTTCTTAAGTCCTGGCAGTAGAAGCTAGATGGAATTCCTCAAAATAACAGGAGGCACCTGCACCCGATTGAGAATGTTATTAGTGGGAGAGAATAAAGATCTCAGCTTGTCCAAGGGTCTGTGTGTCTTATCTGCTCCAAACACAGATGTTGCATATTTTGCCAATGCCTCCCAGACTGATGCTCATAAGCTTTCTCCCTGGTCCTCAGGGCTCTTAAGGAACCTCTTATGGCTCACTTACACACTGACTTCCTTGGTGAAAGGACAAATAATGAGTATATTTGTGCCATCTGTTGCCTTACTGCAGTTTGAAGCCCCATTCTCTGAAAGCCAGACTCTAGTACTTACCACACAGAGATTGAAAACTTTTAAACAAGCATCACAATCTGTACTAAAACATGCAAGGGATTTTCAAGAACACATGATAGTCTTGACTGGCTGTTTGATCATGATCTTTTATGGACATAAGCTCTCTAATTTGTGTGCTTCAATAACAAAGTGATAGGTGGACTTTTCAGGTTGACTAAGGGGTTGGAGATCATCATGGACAATGGATTTTCCAAATGTCTCCCACTTTGTCAGTGTGCTACAAATCTTCTGCCCTGAACATCTTGGAAAATTCACCTAAGTCATACAGCTCTCTGATCGTCTGTCTGCCCAACAAACATTTGGTCTACATTCTAAGTGGTGTGGTGGTTTCTTCATGCTACATGACTAGAGCTTTTTAAATTATTATTTACAGCATTTCTGTGAATATTTTCTTTAAGTCTATACAATCATTTCATATCTATTGTAACAGGAACATTGTCATGGGACTCTAAAAGTGACAAATAGGTTGGGGATATTTTGTGGTACCACAGGGATCCTTTTGCCAGCTGGCCTACTCTTCTGAGGCTTGAAACTCACACTGTACTCCTCTTTCAGTTCTGTGCTTCTGCCATTTGCCATTGCACTTTTATTCATCTTTAGCAAGGACTCCTCTGTAGGGCAGACCTAGCTTCTTTTAGCCTGGATGTGAAGTTTCACTTTTTTCCTCTTCCAGCTTTCTGTAGTATCACTTTCTGGAGTATCACTGTGCCTTTTGTTCTTTCTGATGATCTCCTAAATATCCTGAAGATTTCCACTCAAGATGTGACCATTCACTATCCCCACTATATTTCTTCTCTGCTTCTTGATACAGAATCTACTTTTTCTTCCACCTTTTCTTTCATTTGATCATGTGATGGCTTACAGAGTCACAGATCAACCTTTTGGATCTTCTCATGAGCTCATATCTGCAAACCTGCTTTTTCCTCTCCTCTTCCACTGCATGCTTCTCTTGACTTCATTATGGACACCAGACATATTTCTGGACATTCTCTTCCTCAGGGCCTATCAGATGACTGAATATGGCACAAACTTCTGTTGAATGCTCAGTGGTTACATCCGACCCACAACTGTATTGTGCAGATAATCCTTTTTCTCTGCAATTTTTTAGATCTCTTCCACTTCTCTAGCAGCTGCTGTCTTCTCTGTTTTAACAGTAAAAAACCACCACCACCACAGCAACCACAAAAAAAACAGACCTACTGCAACCTTTCCATCTTTCTGTTTTCTGCCTGTTGTTGTCCTTAATTAAAGGACTCAGGTATTGACAAATTTGAAGTTTCCTTGCTTCAAAATAAATGTTTCACTATGTAAATAAAATATTTGACAATGCAAATCCAGAAGTTGCAGAGCTTTGCTTCCACAAAAACATTAACATGATAATCATACTAATTGAGGATGAAACTGGACAACTGGTAACCTGAATTTCATGCCTGTCCTATGATGACACCCTGTTATTAAAAGGAATAGACTTTCTTCTATCTATGTCCACTGAAGTTTCCAATAGAGAGTTTTCCTGAATTAAATCCTGAGGGCAGTTAATGAATCCCCTATGCCCCTATGGAGGTGATCCTATAAGCATCCCAAATGTGGCCTGACTAGCTTCTTCATTGCTTACTATGGGTGCACAGCCAGGAATCAAATCAAGCAGGCAGAATCAAATCTGCCTTCTTTATTCCTCACACTATGCTTTAAGTAGCCCCACTTTATAACAGCCAAGTTTCAATAATAGTAAATTGTGCTCATATAATGCATTTTACTGTATAATTCTTTGGAAGCTACTTTAAAAAGGATGTATATTATGACATTTTCTGTAGAGGCTGGGTAAGCATGAGAAAGTTTTTCCTAACTTCTGTAACAAGCTCCTTTCTATGCTGAAATATATCTGCAAGCACTTCTTTGATCTTTTTTCACATCTCACTAGTTTTTGGTAAAAGCCAGTAGCACACTGTTAAAGTGAACATTATGCCTTTCCAAAACCACATAAGCATACAGACAACTTCCTTGGAAATTCAAGGGCATGGTCTAGCCAGATATTTTCACACACCCACTACTTTTGTTTTGTGTCCTAAGTAATAAAAATTAATTGCATTAATATCATTGTGAGAAGATCAAGCAAATATATGACCAAGACCTAACTAGGTTTTAATGGGATTGTGCTGGAAGTATGAGTTTAAAATGCATTATTTTTCCTTTAAAGCCAAGGATTAATTATATGATCTATTTTTAACTGAGTATTTCCTCAGCATTTCTGTTTTTTATTATTCATTTGTGATTCTGTGAAACCCATATTTTTGGAAAAGGCAGCAGTAAATATAAAAATGCATAATGTGCCCTTCAAGGTCAGTAAGCAGAACACTGGTGTAGGATCTGTAAAAATTAACACCTTTGAAGGCCACAAAAAGAAATGTATATGGTAATTTTTTAAATTTCTGCTACAGTCATTTCTAGGTCTTAAATTTTAATCTCTTCAGATGATTGTGAGTGGCTATGCATACAGACTTATCAGGGAATCCAAAACCTTCTCTAAAATAATCAACTGTCTGTTGCCTTAACGGTAACTTTTCTAAAAAGGACCAAAGAATAAGGGAAGTTATAATCTCAAGATGCACTCCAGACCTCCCTCAAACACAGCTTGACATCAGCAGCCCTTTCTTGCAGTAACTTGCTTATCTTAGAGCTTCTGAAAGCAAGTCACAGAGGGAAGCTTTGACTAGGAAGGAGGACAGCTTATGTGCTGAAATTGCTTTCTGTGGAAGCCCAGAAGAAACTGTGCATATATCTTTAGACTAGTTCTTCAGACAAGAGGGGAAAAATGGCAAATATAGACATTTTAACAGTCTCTCTCTTGTGTAAGAAATCATATTGTGTCATTTACACTGACAACATCTCTTGAAGAACTAGCATCATAGAAATGGAATTAAGAGCTGATGGCTAGATCACCTATAGTAACAACCATCTGGATGTTGTGGGGTAAGTCTCCATGATGTTCCTACAGTGGAGCTGCCTCTAGTAAATGAATCCCAGGACCCAAATGCCAGAGTGAGAGTTTTCTGGTGAAAGACTCCTTGTAGTGAGAATTAAGAGGGTTATTGGAAATTCATGTGCTTCTCTAGTAGTACAAAAAAAAGCCCATGGCTGTAGGTGATGCTATTCAGACTGTCATATGCTGAAATTCTTAGTGAGTGAAGGAGCTGCATTACCCCTGGGTCAGGTCTGATGGGGCCAGACGTGGTGGCCACATCCAAAGAGCAATGGTCTCTGGACTATGCCTCCTCCTGAATTACATCCAGGAATTCCTTGGGAAATTGCTACCTAGCCTTGGCACAGCCATCACAGGGACTCTCCTGGCAATTTAGCAGTGGAGGCAGTTAATTTCCTGGGAAACATTTGATTTACTAACCTAGATGCAGTCACTGAATATCCTTTAGAAGAGTCAATAAGACTGCCAGCAAATGTGCATTGAAGGATTTGGCAGAGATAAAAGGAATGGAACTCAGATACTGACCTGTGAATGACAGAGGATTTATGGCATCCTTGCTTTTAGATTATAATGTGGATTTTCACTGCATTGTGGGGTTTTTTTGAGTATTCATTATTTTTTTCTGCCTGCACGAGCCTATTATAAATCTAAAGGAAATTTTTTCACTTTCATTAAATATTTTTTCACTACATGACTGATCCTACAAGTACTATTTCTAGAGTATGCTCATGCTTAATGGGAAGAAAAGTAGGAAAATGTGTCCTTCAATGTTTAGGGGACTGAATTTGCTATGCTTGCATTCTCAGTTTTCCTAGATGCATCAAGGAGGGCTTTGATTGCAAAAGACAAGCAGAATCTGAACCAGTGCATGTGCAACAAATTATTTAGTCAGCAGCACTTCTCAAATAGATGTCTGCTAAAAATAATAGTTGTTACTGTCTCCCCCTCAACTGCACAGTAGTTCTACGGTGAATACCAGAGATGCATTAGTAGAGGAATCAAAAGTTTTGGCCACAACGTTCTTCTCAAAAGTTTCACTACTTGAAACCCCAGGGACATTAAGTGGAAAGGAACAAGAACTTACTCCCCTACATGAACTACAAGCTATTTCTGAACTAAAAATCTGCAAATGTTGACAAAAAAGTAACTACTGTGAATCTCACCATATATTAAGTGTTGTCACTGGATCACTTTGACACAAGGAGTTCGGTTTATTGCTCAATGTATATTTTACTTCTGAAAATCAGAGTAACATAGAAAGTCCTAATTAAAGGGAATTTATCATTAGATTTAGTATCATCTTTCATTTTACTGAGTATTTACCTAGTTTTACCTTTACTGACAATTTAGGTAAAGTATTTTGTGATCTCATGACAAACTGGTAAGTAAGATCTCACAAAGTAGTTGATGTTCACCAGTGTATTGAATAGGTCTTAAAGTAATGGATGGGATTTATTTCGTCCTGCAATTACTAGACTTGATGCTAGTCAATCCAATTTAATTTTTATTTCTATAAATTGCTAGAATTTGCAACACACTGCAGTATATTTTTCCTGTAAATCAGAAGCAAGAGTCAATATGCTAATACTGCCCAAGTGTTATATTAAGTCATGTGGGTCTATACAATGTGCACATTTTATGTCTCAGACAATTTGCATTCACTACTTTTGTTAGGAAGAGAGAACATGGTCTTTTACCAACACAAACAGTTTCCTAGGTGATCCTGTGGGTCACACCGTGTTCTGCTGTGATTCTTATGCATCGAGCATAGATTATATACTTAGAAAATGATTGAAAGTTATATTTAGGCATTTGCATGAAGTTCAAGTGAAGTGGTCAAACCTACATTAAAGGTGGGCAATGTTTAGATAGAATGTGTGTTTTAATGTCTCAATTCTTCCTGCTACTAAGCAAGACAATTGACATTTTCATAACTGCAAAAATTAAGGAATGTCTGACTTCCTTAGAAATTACAGCTTACAGTACTATAGGTGGTTTGTAACTCTTGGTTTGTAATTTGTGTGGATTTCCTACTTGTAGTTTTACATATAGTTAATGCTATGATTTCTTAGCAAACATAACTGAAATTTATAATCTAGGTCAAACCTAATATGCATAGATATTCTACCAGTGCCTTCTTACTGTTCTCATTTTCCATCTTTATTCAATAACACAAATGCCTTTTGTTTTTGCAGGAAAGGATCTGCTCCAAATCCTGATGTCCCAAGGATGCCAAAAGAAGTTGTACCTCAATGTCTGTAATAATTCTAAGCAAAGTTCTTAGGATTTGTGCTATACATACTTTCATTTTACTTTGCTCTCTTCAGACTATTAAAATGTCCCCTTTTTTTTTCCTTCCCTGTTTGAGAGGCATCACATTTTACTTTTCTGTAGGTGAAAAAATACTGTGTTGAAGTAATTTTAAGCAGAGAAAAAGAGCCCTTTTGTTCTGTTAGGAAGTTCTAACTGAACCTCTTTAGTCATAGCTATGAGAAAACTTGGCTGAAGTTTGAAAACTGAGATGCCACTGCTAAATTGACTAGACGGCTATAATGGTTACGTTTGACTGAAAAAACACTTCTGAAAATACTCACTGGACATCTGTCAAGAAGCAGCTCCTCACTCATAATCTCACATAGGAAATGGGAAGGACATACATTATTTATCTGCTGAGTTTGATAAAGCCAAGTGAGTTTGAAAAAGTGATTGTATAAAGAAGACTGCTATGTTCAGAACAAAGTTCTCCCCAAAACTGCTGCCTTATCCCAAAGATGGGAGGGGAAACTCCTGTATGAGCTAAGTGCAGTAAGTCAGATGTGAGACTACTCAGTATGCATTTAAAAGGTCAGTATGCAGAAGAAGCAGTCTGGTTAGAATATCGCCTTGGCCTCATTCTGCCTGTGCACTCTGGGAAAGCAGTGTATGCAGAACACAGGGAAATAAACACATCCCACAAATTCTACACTGCAGAGGGCAGGGAATGGGCATGTCTTGTCTGCAGGTGCAGTTGCTCCATATTTGCAATGCACTTTTGCAATATTTCACTCGTAGGGAACAAATTTACTTGATTTTGTGTGTGTGAGACATTTTTTCATTTTATTTTGAACTCTAAAGGCCGCTAATTTACCACAGAAATTCAGTATTACTCTGTGCATGTAATAGTTCCAGTTCCCAAAATTAACTAGCCAGTGATGCAACCAGTAGCCAGCCAAAGGCAGTGTCACAGGTACAATACAGCTGGAAGACTTTACCCAGAGCTTTGAAAATCTTGAAGAGTTGTATCAATCTATTTTGTAATGAAGAGTTGGTAAAGAATCTTTGGCCTATGAAATGCAAAGGTTTCATATGTTATTTTCACTGCTATTTTGTTATTTTCATTGGAAATTACTATGAATTTGTGACTGCCCTGTGCTTGATGTACATGTGCTTAGCTAAACACAGCAGCCTACCAAAGGAAAAAAGACCACTGTAGTCAGGGCAACATTCACCATCTTCTAGATGGAGGCAAAGCTCAATCACTGGGAAACCACAAAGGTAAATCTTCCATGAGTTCCACAGCTGTGGTTCTGCAGGAAATGAGTACAGTTTGTGGGTACTACGAGTTATAAAGATAAACTTGGACAACCACAAAAAAGCATTAATAATGAAAGGCAGCCTGACTCCTGTTTCGTTTTCCCTTTTGAAGGTACACAGCTCACTGTCTGTGTCAGTGTTATGTAACCACAAATTGCCTTCTCATCTTCTGCAAGTTGCATTGCTGTCAAACAACAGTGATGACCCAGCCACACTGTCTAAAGATGTCAGGGGAAGAGAAAAACCAGACTACTACAAATGACACAGTGAATACTCCTTTCCTGTTACAAATTCCACATTCAATCTAAGTAATTATTTGGCTGCAGTGATACTTAGTCCACAGGACAATGCGTTTACAGGCATTTAGGAACAGCAGTTTACAATAATGCTTGCATATGGGTTTGATATCTTGTGTTGTTAAAACAAATCAGCAAGTCTAGACTGTAATTTGCTGAAGCAATTTATGGTTATTTCATGGGTTTTTTTCTCCAAGTAGAGGTGAATACATTTGACTGGCTTAAGAGGAAGGATGGTAGTGCACATTCTTTTGATTTTAACCATAAGACTTATCTGAAACAGAAGTATTAACATCCTGGTTTTCATACCACATCAAAAACTGATCCAAACTATTAGTGCTTTATTCTCCTATGATATTCAAATATTTTGGTAGCTGATTAATCATGAAAAAATACTACTGCAGCCATTTCTTCACAAATTAGTAAATTGAGACAGTCAATACAGCAAGTCAGTAGGGATCCAGGACCCATGTGGGAAACCCTCAGCTGCCTTAAATTCTTACTGAAGTCATCAAAGTGTAACATCTGCCAGTAGTTGAGGGTTCCCCTTAGCTTTTCACTCCTAGGCTGCTGCTCCACTACCAAGGCAAAATAAATGCTTTTTGTATTTCTGGAAACACTGCAACATTGCTTTATGCCAGACTTGACAGTACTTTTCTTCTAGGTGAGCAAGTACTTACAAGTAATTTTCTCACACTGTTTTCCAACTTTATTACAAATCTCACACAGCTTCAAAATCTGTATAACACAAGAAGACACTGTGCTCATTCTCCTTAGATGTAATTGCATTTCTGAAAAATGTAACATAATATACAGATAAATTAAAAAAAAACCAACAAAGCCAACCACTACCACCACCACCACCACCAAAAAGTTAGGAATTGAGATAAAACCTGACAGCCTGAACTAATATGTAATATGCCACTACCACCACCACCACCACCAAAAAAAAAAACCAAACCAAAAAACCAAAAAACCCACCACCAAAAACCCAGAAAACCCCCAAAATCCTCAAACCTCCAGGCTCTCGAGAGCTAATAAGTTATTATACTGAAGTTCTTTACGGACATGATGGAGTCTTGTACTTTCTTTTTTTCTTTATTTTTTAAATGCTTATGTAGATGTATGTGAATTACATTCTAAGACCATAATGTTTAGATAATTGTTTTGGTTTACTGCAATTGTCATACTGACAGACTTTGAAAAAACAAATGCATTTATTGTTCCTAGAAATCATCAATCATCAGATTTTGAATTCACAAGAAAATGTGCCTTTTTGTTAAGAAGGTAGAAGGTCCATCAACTTCTCTTAGTACAACATGGCATAACTCCACTGAAGAAAGTGATTTGCTACACTACCCTGTTTTCATTAAAAGTAGAGGTATGTCATGAAAGAAATAACTGTATAATATACTCATTACTTGTTGACCTTAACCAATACCCAAGATCCTAGCTGTCCCTCTCACCTTTTCCAGTGGCTCATAATTTCTGTTTTCCAGACAAGCATAAATACATGATTTTGTGGTAGAAGATGAAAGAGTTGCTGTTTTACAGAGCGCTACAAGAGAATCTCACAGTGCTGTGCAGAGCATAACTAATTGAGCCTTTAAACCTTCCAGGACTTGGGAGAAAGAAGTTGGACTGGACTTCTGTTCCAAATAGACTGCAGTTTGTAACAAGCCACCTCATTCAAATTATTTCTCTTCTGACATTATTGCACTTTGGGCTGTGTTTGGTTTTATTTTGTGTTGCCCATATGGAGTGCAGTTTCTCTGTAAATGAATCCTTAAACATCAGTTCTAAGAAAGGATCCTCCTTTGTGTAAGATGTGCATGTTTATCAAGGTTATCAAGAAGCAGACTTGAGATTCTACATGTTGACATTTAGAATTCACCAAATGGGTAAAAAAGCTTGTTTGGATGATCTAAATAGGGTGCAGAAAGAGGCATGAAACTGTGTGGTTGTACTGGGGCAACCTACAAGTATTAGCTGAACATCTAACCCCTAATTCTTCAGAAAGATGTGTCAGGTTAATGAAATGACAATCATAAGTGAAAAATGTTCTGGAGCTCACCGTGGTGTTTGTAGGAGACCTCTGTCCATGTAAGATGTTTTTGAGATTTCCATGCGCCATTCCAGGATGTGTGTCATGGCCTCTTCTGAGAAGAATGAGGTCACTTGGCCTTTGGCCTCATGACTTCCAGCACACTCCAGGAAAGGAGTTTCTCACCAGCTATTGCTATAGCCTGCAATATCTTCTTTTTCATTTACCCTCCTAGCTATGCCAGGCTATATTAACCCTTCCTGAGCACAGATACTGCCATGCTCCCTGGGATGCCTATGCTAGAGAAATCTTTGGAAGGGCTTGTTGCAGTATCAGTGTCAGTATCTATTGTAACAGGGAACCCCAGCAAGAGTGATTTGAGTCTCTCTGCTAAATAGTTCATGCACAGAATCTGATTTACTTGTTTGCCTTTCAACATCTTTTCTCTAACACACAAAGTCTTTAAATGGTATGAAAATCAACAAAATAAAAAGTCCCTGCAGTCAAATCAGATGTAATCCTCTCAAACTCCTTTTCTCCTATGACTTCTGTCAACAGTTTGCTCTTCAGTGCAGGATGACAGTGTTGGAATGTGACTGTGACATCATAGCCACTGACAGGCTGATCGGACCGAAGCTGTTACTGTCACAGACAGGGTTGATCTGGGCTCAGCAGGGCTATGCATTTAACCCCCTTGAGCCCTGTGCCAGATGGGAAGGTAAAATGAGTCTTTCAGATCACCCTAGTGTCCTCCCAGAAAGCACTCACATTTCTGTGTATTTGACAATCACTGAATCTGGCAGGAAGAAATGTATTTAAGCAAGTATTTCTAACTAGACCCTTGACTCTTACCATTATATTAAACAGCTAAAGGTATTAGATTTATGAGTGTGTTCAGACAAATATTCTACCCTGCATTTTTTTCCATAATTCTAAACTTTTCTGATAGCATCTTTCATGGCTTCCTGTCCAAAGGTTTTTCCAAATTCTTAACATCAAGAAAGTACATGTCCCAGGTGTCATCTTTTGCCATTTTCTCTGCTAAACCATGTAGAACATAAAAGAGAATTTATTTTCTAAGAATTGGAAAAACTAGCTGATACAAAACCAGAAATACTGATTATGGAGAATCCCCGTGTAACACAGGACTTTTTATTGTTCCACTTTTTCTTCTTAGTCTGCAAAATTACCACTGTACAGCAGTGCATTTGTATTACCTTTACATCCTGCTTTAACTGGCACTGATGTAAATGTAGAGCAATCATATTGAATTGAATTTCCTCCTGGTTTTCACCAGTGTGAGAATATGATTGGCCTGTCCTTTTTATCAGTCCCTACTTTTCATCTGGAAGTTCAGCCATTCCTCCAGATGAAATGACAGTTGACTAATGACAGGAAACCAGTGTCAGAAAGCCAGCATATAATGCACACCATAGCAATAAGTCAAGACTAAGGGATTATGGCAACTGTAGTATTTATCACTGCTTAAAACCCATGTAAAACTTTTGTCAGGGTAGAAAAAGGTGAAAGAACTCTAGATTTTTCACTGTAAGCCTAACTGAGAAAAAAATTCATTACAAGAAGACATTTTAAAGCACTTTTCTAAGTGTATGCTAATTTCATGTGCTGCTGCTGTTCATCCCTGTCCTGAATTTTGGTATAAGGAGTTTTCTGGCCATGGATCTTGGCTGAGAACAGCCTTCTCTCTCTCTTCTCACAAACCTCATCATACGACCATCAACTGCAGCACAACTATCTTAGACACTTGTCTTCTTACAACACTTTTTTTCAAAGTAAATGCAGCCAGGAATCATAAAGTAACAACACCCATTGGCAGCTATAACTGAACACTGGATCCTGGAACCAAGTATTTGGTGGGAAAGGACCGGCCCTTCCTGGGCACTGTGGCCACATTAGGCTGTACTGAGCCATAAACCAGCCTGCCCTCTCCAAAGTTCATATTAAGCAGCACTGGAAACTGGTCAGTGAGTTATTCTGACCTACTGCTGTGGCAGTCACCAGAATATTGCTGGACAAAAGAAAAGAACATCTAGCAGAAGAGCTGGAACCCCTGATATAAGACATCTTCATTCCTCCTCTATGAATATGCTTTTTCATCTGCTCTTAGACTTGATATGAGCTGCCTGGTAAGACAATGATTGGTGTTTCCACTGAGATCAGCATTTTCCTTGCACCATGTATCTGTGAGTTTTGCTAGGAAACCTTCACTTGACCCACTGCTGCCTGCATGGTGAGCTGCTCAGGTCCATGGGCAGCATGTGCACCTCTGTCTTAGTGTCTGGCTCCACAAATGATGACTTCAAATCTTGCTTTGCCAAATCTTCATTCCTGTCCTCAGTTTTTGCCTTATGGAGCATTTGGGTGAGCTCCAGTACTTTAAGATGTATTGCACAATCTTCCTGCTCCATGGTATGCACACAGCAAAGAGACAACAGGGGAAGGAAAAGGGAAAATGACTGTGCCATGTTTTACAGACTTTGTCAATAAAAACTATCAACAGATCAGCTCTGGCATTTATATTTCATTCTGTGGTTATAAAACAAGATATGAATTGGATTCTTTGGCAGGTCCTATATGCCTGACTAGAGAAAAGCAGCCACTGGGCCTCTTGGAAGGAGTTCTGTCTTATTCTGGTACTCACCAAAGTAACTCTGAGTTGAAGAAGGGTGGACCAGCCAGCTGGCTTCTGGCTGGCACTAATAGAGCAATGAAGGGGAGACGGACAACAAACTGAATGCAGACTACACAAAACACACAAGAAGGATGAAGCAGGAGGACAAGAGAGAGCTGTGTGACTGCCTGCTCTCTGGAGTACTTTAAATACCGGTATGATCACCTTCAGATTTTTGGTTAATGTTTCCATGACCTCAAGCTAACAAGCAATTTTTAATTTACATAATACAACATTTGCAGAGGATTCAGCTGGACTCGTCCTACAATATCTGTCTAACGATGACGTAAGTGCAGCTCTTCAACAGTCTCTGGCTGGTAAGTCAGGCTAATCAGCTCTGCACTGGAAGAGCTAGGCCATACCCAGATGCCAAATAGAAATAAACTCTTCCATGCAGATTGATTTTGCTCCTGTATATGTAGGAATAACACAGAAACATAACAAACACCCTTCAAAGAAGCCTCCTGACTCTATGTCTTGGAAGTAACTCCTGCTCAGTAGGAAAAGCTACATTAGAGTAGATTTCCTTGTTTGCTTCCACTTCTGCTGAGAGGCTGTTTCAGAACTTGACATGGTTAATGATAAATGTCTTCCTTCAGATACATAACAAACAAGCTAGACCATCACAATGTTCATATTTTGATCAATGTGGTTTCTGGGAAGGCAGGAAGAAGCTGATTTTAGTAGATGACTGAAGAAATAATCCTACCTAGGATATAATTTTTGAAATAGGAATTGAAGAAATAAACATAATCTGATACCAAAACAAAGAGAAAAGGAGTATTCAACAATGCCAAAATTATAAAAAGAGGAGGAAGATATTTTTGGGAAAGACAGTCCTTGATGTGAGCACTTTAGTTGAATTGGTAAACAGAAAAGAGTGCCAGTGATCTGGTTTACTCTTACTCTTTACTCTCCAACCCATTAAATGTTTCTGCAGTACTGTTTGTTCCTTTAATTTGGTATTGCCACTTGTATGTTTTGTGAAATACCATATAAATGCCAAGGCAGCTGAGACTTTGGCACACATTGTTGACAGCTGTTTTGAAGCTACAAATATGATGTACGCTACATCTGGTGAGGTTGGAGTGGAAAAATACACTGGAAAAGCACAATTCCTCTTTTAGAGCTGCTGGGAAGGGTTTACAATGTCTAAGTCCTTTATTCAGTAAAGCAACTTTTAAATTACCTACCCACAGAGATGGTCTTTTATAATGAGAACCAAAGATTCATTTGAATATTTCTGCAAAGCTGGTATGTTCATTCTAACTAAGAAAATTGACACAGAACATGAAAGAGATGAGTTAATGAGCTTTAATGAGTAAGTTCTATCAGTGAATCAATAAATGATCTAAGAATATTTTTTTTTTTAAATTTTCATGACATGGTTATGACTATGCCAAACAAGGCATCATGTGTACTCAAGTGTAATGAAGTCTCATACCTATGACTCAGTGGCAGAAGTAGCAGCTGGCCTCCTGGAAGCTGCAATGAATAATCAAGGGAGTTGCTGGTATCAGTCTAATGTTTTAGATGCTACCAAGTGTCCTCTTTCAAGAGAAGTGGAGTTGACTAAGTAGCTTAGATATTTTCTCAATTTTCTTTTCCCAGCAGTAGCTTTCACTTTATCTAAAATCACTCTGTGGCTGCTATTCAAATCCTTTCAATATGTAATTTTTCCAAAACTAAAGTCAAGTTGTTTTTTTATTTCTTTAATACAGATTGATTAGACTGAGTGTAGAGCTCAGCTAAGACCAGCTCCTGATGGAGTTTCCATGGGGAAAATAAGCATATCAACAGCAACACTAATACTTTATTTCAGAGGGAGAAAGTCTTTCTATGAAGGTTGCACATTTCTGTGTACTGCATTGATTTGGGTAGGATTTCATCCCCATAATCTGAACACTTACATTTTGTACTATTATGTACTCTAGGACCTTCGACATGAGTTGAGGTGCTCTCAGGCTGTCCTAAGTTCTACTGAATTTTTTAAAATATAACATGAGTGGGAGCTTATTTTGATGACCCCTTGTTCTTAGTTGGCTGATTCTGGCAAGGATTCCAGCATTTCTGATACAACCCCCTTGTTTTCAAATGAAAATACAGCCTTGAGGCTGGAAGTGAAGCATGAGCACGATGCTATGCTTGAACAAGAATATGCTCTGGTGCAGCCACAGAATGCAGCATTCAGTAGGAATCACTGCTTTAATTACAGTCATGAAGATGAGTCTGGATTTTCTGTAAAAACCATCAGCAAAGGTTCTAAGCACATCCCAAGTGCATCCCTAACTGCCTTTATCAATTGTTCTGTTCTTCCTTCTGGACCTAGTGAAGCTTCACTCTTCTGGGCACTGATGCCCAGTGCAGGAGAAGAAAGTGCCATCTCAGTGCCTTGCCAGCTCCTCCAAAGGAATATTTGTGGAACTGGGCAGAATTGGGGAACACTCCATCTGGGCCTTGAGTAATGTGCTGCAGTGAGGTCAAACTGCAGTGAGGTTGTTGTGTGGCACCATACAGCCTTGCAGAAGGACACAGCATGGACGTGAATCATCCTCAGCTCCTGACTGAGCCCACTTCTGCTCCAGAGATATATCCAGTATTCAAGGCTGGCACTTAGTTAATTGGAAGCACCATGTCTCCAAAAGCCAGAAGGCTGAAAACATTTTGGAAAAAACCAAGGAAATGCCAATAACCAGAGCAATGACCTTCCCAGCCAATCCTGTCACCTCCTTATACATTATAAAATACCCAGGATACTTTCATTTTAGGAGGAACATTCTGGATTAATAAATAGAAGCCAGAAATATTTGGAAAGTACTACTCCCAGGATTAAGTGTTGCAGGTGGAAGGCCTGAATTTACCAAAATGCATCACTCCTTGAATGCTACATGTCTAGAAGAACTTGGGCCCCTTTATTTTTTTTAATATCCAAGTGTACAAAGTGAGTTTCTACTTTGCTCTGGAATGAAGCAATATTGATTGTGGTTTTATAATGGCATTAAAAATTGAAGATTTCATGTAACCATAAGAACATATTGGTTTTATGTGACACAAATGTGTGAGTTAAGAAGTTTTGACTGGGAAGGACATGAAATCTTTCATAAAGGATTATCCTTTTCCCAGAACAAAAATAGCAACAGATCAAATTCCGGAAAACAACCTGCCAAGCCCCTTACCTCTCACTCCACTTCTTTAAGGCACACTGCATCTTAATTAATTAGAATTGAATTTCTTGGGATGGATAGTATTACCATTTTAGCAATTCTCCAGTCATCCGTAGAGCTTCCTATGAAGTCCAGATTCAACTTTACAAGTAAAAGTAAACAAAAGCATATCTAAAAAACTAGACGAAAACGAGACAGAAAACCTATACCTTTTGGCTGCCATTTCAGGATAGTATAGGCAATGCCATGAGTTCCCTGACTCAATATTTAATTTGTTTTTATTTAACTTATTTTGTAGGATCAAAAAATATGCTATGGAATCTTTGGCTTTGATTTTGCAACAGCAACTGCCTGAGTAGATCCTTATGGAGTCCCCTTCCTGAATGAGAGCTTAGATATTGTAAATCTATCCCAGTCATCCCTAAAGAGAAATTGGACTTTTTCACTGTCTGCACTCAAACCTCAGCACCTCCAGATGTAGCACGCATCGCAGCCTTCACTTCAAAACAGCTGTCAAGAGTGTGCACCAGACTTTCAACTGTCATGCCATACACTCAGGATCCCACACAACATACAAATGGTAGAATAGAATTAAATAATGGTACACAATATGAAAAGAAAAACACAAGTTACAAAATGGTAGTGGTCATGCTCACTGGCTTTGCAAAATTCAAAATTTCTCTGCTGGAGTGAATTTAATACCAGACGGTTCTAAAAATCATGAGGTCAAGATGTAGCTGCATTTGTTGAGAGAAGTAGCTCTACCTGCTAAAAGTATTTTTAAGAAAGGTGTCCCAAAATTCATCTGGACAAAATACCCCTTCCATTTAATTTAGCTGTTATTTACTGTGCCTATAAAGCTCTTCTGTTCAGGAGTGATGAACTGTAGTGTGTAACTTGCAACCTCCACATTGTGGTATAGAAAAATTCTCTGAAACTGCCTTTATATAAAATTTGGAATGATTTCATCAATTACTAGCACTCTTCCTCAGTATAAGTAGATTTTGGTTAGTAGTGTATTTGACAGGGCAGATCAACCTGACAACTTTCATTAGTCAGACATACAACCATTGTAAACATCTTCCAAACCAAAAGGTTAGGCTTAAGAAACAAGACACTGGTGTTGGCAGGTTCAAAGATAGTTTTTTCAACTTCATATAACAGTTCATCTGTGCGACTATAAATGACTGAGAAAGTAATACACTGACATACATACTGATGGTCTGCCACTGAAAGAGGCCAAAGAATAAGGAAAATTTAGATGATCTTGATCAAGCAGTTCTATTTGTTGAATGCTGTGTCACCAGAAGCAAGCCTGTTGAACTGAAATTCAAATAAATACTTCTGCATTAGATTTTTAAGTAAATATCATTATAAAAATGGGCATGCAAGAAATAAATGGTGAGAATTATTTAACTGAATATCTATATGGCAAAGCATTTTTTTAGTGTAAAGGCACTGTATGTTAGTTTTAAAGTATTAAATGAAGAAGAGCCCTCTTAGAGGACCCTCTAGACACTACTTTTATATAAGATCAAGTCAGGCAAGATGATCTAATAATCCATTGTGACAATAATATTTATAAATCTAAGAAAATTTTAAAATAAACTATAAACTCAAAGATGGTGTGGTATTTCTAAGTCTTCAAGCTTAACATCTCCTTCTCCCCCTATCCCTCTCCTCCTCACCGACCCCCACCCCCACCTTTTGTGTTTATCTCAAAGCAATCAAGGTTTTTATTTCAGATCCTCTTGTATGTTTAAGCACACTTGTGGGACTGGTTGTCTACTACGGCAGTGGTCTAAGTATTTAAACTTCTCGTACACTCATTGCACAATTAAACAGAATGCTTAAAATAAAGTATCAGACAATCCAAGTCCTCAAGTTTATATTTCAAATGAGTACTGTATAGATTTTTCTCTACCCCTTCATTATAGAACATTCATGTTATCGTAAAAACTTGTTCCATGTCCTTATAGGACCTTCCAGCACCTGATGGGAGTGTAGAAGACAGCTCAAGGCCCTAGAGAGGGACTTTTTGCAAGGACAGGTAGTGACAAAACAAGGGGGAATGGCTTCAAGCTGAAAGAGTAGATTTAGATTATGTTGGAAGGAGAAATTCCTTATTGTGAGGGTGGTGAGGCACTGGAACAGGTCAGACAGAGAAGTTTTGGTTGTGCCATCCCTGGAATCACTCAAGGTCAAGCTGGATGGGCTCTGAGCAACCAGGTCTAACTTGTCTCTGCCTATGAGAAGGGGGTGGAACCAGATGATCTTTAATATCCCTTGCAAACCAAACCATCCTATAATTCTATGATTCTCTGAAACAAAATCACAACTCCTGGATATAATGGATAAAATGCCCTGCCAGTTTATCTCTAAACAATGAGATAATTTGTTTATTGCAGTATTTTCGATGTGTCCTACGAACAGTAAATTTAGACACTACCACTCATTGTATCATTTGTTCCATGTAGCTTATACTTTTATTCCTGCCAAATAACACTCACCTACTTGATCCAAATGAGGATCTTACGTGTCCCAATTCACTACTATTTCTTGCCATTGCTTCAGAAATATTTCACTCTTTCAATATTTCAATTTTTATTAAGCATTACTTGTGTTGGTTAAGGAATTATGAATAAGTCTTCCTAACAAACAGCAACCTTTTTATTATAGGTCACCTAAAACTAACAATGTTGTTGCAGGCTAGGTATGCCTTTTTTTCTGTTTTTGAAAAAATGTGGGGACTATGTAGAGCTAATACAATGTTTGGGCATTTGTGTTTTTAAACTAATTCAGGGAATATTCTGCAGTAATAAGAAAATGTATGTTCAGATGTGTATGTTCAGATGAATACCAGTTTAAGAATCTACATAAAGAGATGGACTAAACTAGTTTTCTTTTGCTTTGTCTCCTCTTAACAGCAACAGGAAACAGTCAAAGACAATTGTATTTACTTGGCTGCTGTATACCAATTTCAAAGACACAAAAAACTATGCTTAAGTGAGCTGCCAAACTTGGTTTGGTGCCAGCCTGAGTACTCCCAGTTTATCACCAGCTGACCTGCTGCTGCAATTCTAATACCCACTTTCTTGCTCTACACGCCGATTTCCTTATGAATAAGATTCTGCAGTCATTTCAACATATCCCTCTTTGCCAGGGGTTAAGACATGACTGGAAAAGTCTGTAGCCTACAAAGCTACAGCTAATATTCACCTGAGTGTCTACCTGTGCTTATAATCTCCATAAGGCATTGGAATCACTGCATTTTATGGGTATCTGTATCTAAACTTACAACATTCACTGTAGCCTGACACTATCCCAATTGGCTTCCAGCAGAATTCGTGCCAGTGGGCACAGTCTGGATCTGATTTGGAGGATGGCGATGGAAATAGGGATCGTTAAAAACACCCCATTATCATACGGTCTGGTAGTTGGCTACAGTGCAGTTCTACAAACATGATTCAGTACAGATGTTTCATTTAAACTCTAGGTTTATAAAGGTACACATTTTTTTGGTTTACTCTGATTATAACCACAGTCTACTCCTCCCCAGTAATCAACTGCTAGAATTTGTCAAATGTTGTCATTTAATATGTGGGTCACTTCCAGTGCTGTGTTTGTTGCATGGAATGCTCCACTTCCATAGAAACAGATGTTTTAACTTAACAGCAAAAAGAGCTAAACAAGTGCATGTGAAGGCGCAGTGCAAATAATGTGTTTCATTTCTGTTATTTATAGCTGTCCACAGCTATCATAATTTTTTTATTTGAAAATTATTAAATCAATTACAAGAAGTTTATTTACGGATTACTGCCAAGAATGATGCATGCTAGGAGACTGCTTCTGGGAAAAGTGTCTTCTTCTGGGCCATGCAGAGGCGTTTCAAAGAAGCCATTTCTGAAAGATTGCAGTGTAACAGGGTCTGCACACTAGGCCTCAAAGTATTTGCAGAGAAGAAACCCTCTTTAGATCTCCCAGCTGGTCTGGCAGATCATGTCAGGTGTCAGGGCAGTGGAGCTAATATATACTTAACTCCTCAGCATGTTTGAAGAGGATTTCTTGCCTTCTTTAGTACAGCTGAGATGGTGGTTAGAAAGAAGAGTCAGGGGAGAGGACTCTCTTTGTGAAATGGCTGAGATGAGAAGGTGGCTTTCTTCCTTTCAGTTTTATTTGACTGAAATACATCCTACCTAAACTAGGAATCACAGTTTTTTGTGAAAAAAAAAACAACAAAACAACTATTGTTGTATGAAAAACTATTAATAGTCTTATCTAAAACAAAAGGGAGAAATATTTTCTGAAACATGGAACTATATATACGTGTCACAACAGAGTAACAAGTCAGCCATCTGTGAAATTCCTTGCTCCTTTCAATCCTACCTGACTAGTTTCAGGTCACTGTAGGAGCCACTGATTTTTATAACAAAAGTAATGTTTGAAAGCAAGCCATGCTGCATAGTTTCCAAAGCACAAAGACAGAATAATTCGTAACAGTGCTGTAACATTCCACATCCAGGGGCAGAGCACATAAACAGAGATCTGCATGCACCTAAGGTAAGGGCTTATAGCTGATACTCTAACATAATTTCCTAAAAAAAACCAAATAATTTTTACACCTGAGCCATGGGCAAACCTGGAAGTACAGCCTAGGTTATTTCAAAAGTTCACTGTGTTCATTTTCATGCCCACCCAAATGCCCTGGACATGTATTCCACCTCCTGTGCTGGGTTCTCAGTGCAGTAGTCAGAGCCAGGCCAGATGAGAGAGATATCTATGTTTGGAAAGCCTCAGCAAATGTGGGACACAAAAGCAGTAAACAAATCAATGGGATGCCAGACCAAATGTGTTCCACATTTGTGAAAATAACAAAGCTGAGTCTGGAAGAAAGGTTTATGTGTCTTCTCCTCATACAATGCTTCCCAAGGTACTTTCTTTCAATCCCCCCCAAATTAAATCCAGCCCAGACAGCAGCAATATTTGTGAGTACACAGCATCAACCAAATGCATTGCAAAGCCACTGACAGCTCCATGTGGCTTGGCCTGAGCCAGGGCTCCAAGGGGTGAGCAGGTGTTTCCTCCCACAGTCTTCCTCCTCAGCCAGGCTCATGGATGTGCTGCCACACAGCACTGCTGGAGGAAGGGTCTGTGCCTCACTTGCCCCTTGCAGGGGACCCAAACTCAGCCAGGCTGGCAACTTCTTCCCTCACAACTCTCAAATCTCTGGATCATTTCTCGAGAAAGATCCTGTGACACCTGCCTCTGTTTGTGCCAGGGATGGAAAGCCTTTGCAAATGTCTTTTGGAGAGACTTGTGAAACCATGGGAATCAGCTCACCTCTCCTGAACAGGTTAGACAGCATCTGGTAGCTCCACAATTTGGTGACTCAGCTGTGCTTCAGCAATGGGAAGCAGGCACAGAGGCAGAATGGGACAGAACTGTTGCTCAACATCAAATTTGTATTAAACATTAAATGTTAAAAAAATTGAATTACTAAAAGGTTTATTCAAGGTTTCTACTAATTAATTTTTCTATTAAAATTGTGAAATGCCAAAAAAATTATTCACGGCTATTAATTTAAACAGTGCTTTGCCACATCCATAATGAAAAATGGGAATTTTTGAAAGCTGGGTAATCTGGAAGGCTTTTACAACTCTTTTTAGTGTATTCAAACTCAGTATTTAATGTTCACTTATAGTGAGTCAGCACAGTCCAACCCAAGCCTACAATAAAGAAAAATAATGTCATCTGATGGCTTTAAAACCTACACTTCAGACAAAAATAAGTAAGTCAGCATGGCTGGCAGCAGAACAATTTGAAGATATCTTTACTTAATGTATTTTATTTTAAGGATTATGGGTATTGTATTTATTCAGTTAACTCAGCCTTTTTCCCTGACAGCAATTTTCTACAGAAAGTGCTATAAAATTCTTTTGAATTAATTGTTGTCTCAGGAGCAGTAAGTAAATTTATGGTACAATTTACATGAGTGAGGTTAGTAATTTAATTCCTTTAAATTTAGAATTTCATTGTCCTGAACTACATATTATTTTTAATCTTTGTTGCATGACGTAATCTTTATAAAGTGGGTGGATGGGCCTCACTAATTTACTGGGGCTTTCATCCATTTAGAAGCCGGCTTAAAGAAAGAAGACATCTTACACTAGCACTGGATAAGCAGATTAAAGGAATACTAGGGCATTACATATTATTCTTGCTTTCTTAACTAAAAAACCCCATTATTTTCCTCTATATATACATGATCTTCACATTTAATATCTGTTCTCCTCTTGAACAAATAAAACAAAAAAACATACTGTAATAAAACTCAACTGCTTTGGTAGACCTCAAAATCCAGAATCATTTTATGCCTCAGAATCAGTTTTGCCTTCACATTATAGTCACACATATCTTTCTTCTCTGATAGGGTCATTTGCCACAAAATGAATGTCTGGAACAAGGATTTGAGGATCCAACTTGAAATATCAGCAAGAAAATAGTCTTACTCTGTGATGTTACATGTTGCCTCTTCCTGCTTTTCTTTCTCTCACACCTATTTGCTGTTCCTCTGTTAATTAATTCTCTGGACAAGCCTAAAAAATAAGGACAAAGTCATAACAAACTTACAGGTTGCTTTCTGTACCAGTCCCCATAGCCATGTATCTTCTACCAAGTATTTCCATGTTCTTCAACTCCCTTATTTGCTGCAAAAATAAATGGAAGAAAATATTATCCTGGAGAAATCGTGGCCTGTTTGGGAATTTTTCTGCTGAACATCCAGGGGCTCAAGAGAACCTCTTGCCATCCTGCCTTCTCCATGGGATTCCTTTCACTCCTCTGATGTGTGTGCCCATGGATATCTAAAAAACAGTAAACAAAAAAAAAATGCAAGATGAACAGTAAATTCAGGAGTCCCAGATGTCTTCAAATTCTTGAGTTTTATGTTTTTTTCAGGTCTCTTAGCTTTCTCAAGTAAAAGTTTTGTGTTCTGGGAAAATACATTTCTCCCAGCACCACAGGCCCCATTCTCCCAAACCCCAAATCATCACTCAACATGCAGCAGTGTCAAATTTGGTAGTGCTGCAGTTGCTTTGATGGGAAGATCAAGAAGTTAATTCACAAGAGACAGAGGTAAGTTAACCTTTTCTAAACTGCCTAACGAGACTGAGGAAAAAGCACTTTTTTCCCAATCTCTACTTAGAATTTCAAAAATGAATTTGTCTATTAACACTCACACAAAAGTAAATGCTGTTTTGCTTGCACCAGCATATCTGGGAAAACTCAACTGGACAAAAATCAACAAAACCTGCAATTACAAATCACTTGCTTTCTTGCTAGAAATCTGTCATTTAGAGGGTGTCAAGACAGTATTTTGTGATTTTTTTTTGGTGTTTTATTTTACATTATTTTATTAAGCCTTATTAAAAGCAGAATAGCTACTTTACATTTTCAGAATCCTTAAAGATATCATGATCAAGTTCACAAAGTTTTCACTGAAACATCTTTTACTTGCTTCTTAAGCCAAAAGACCTTGTGTTTAATAATGAAATAGCTGGACATATGGATATTGTATTTGCGTGATGGATATTATGATTACTATATGTGAATAAAGCAAAAGTAAAAATTTAAGAAAAATTAAAATTACCGTAATACAATACAAGAATTATGTTCATAATTTACACTAAATTTTACAATACCTTCAATATCCTTTTTATCAGAATGAAATTTAAAGGAAGTATTTTGGTATAATCCAAAGCAACTTTTTAATAAAAAAAAATATTTTTGTGAAAAATTTCTACTCCCTTGCACAGGCAGTAACCATGAAATAAACTTAGTCCCAGAATTAGGAGACAGAAACATCTAATTCTCCTTTATTATTTATCTGGAAACATGAATTCCCATAAATTGACATTATTCACTTTTACTTCCTGAAAAATTGTATAAAGTAATAAATACATAAAAATTAAAAATGTTGTGTCATAAAACTGAAGGAGATATTTCAACTTCATACACATTTCTTAGTAAATTATAAAACCTAGAATTTCTGAGGCTTGAAAGACATACAGAAACACAGATGATTTTATTTTTTTTTTTCACTCAGGAAAATCTTTTAACCAATTTGGAGTGCAATGACAGCTCAAAATTCCATTCTGAGATTCCAGAATGCTGGAAAATTTTGCACTGCAGGAAAATTGAAGCTCTAACTTTTATTTGATGAAACTTTGCATTCAACCCTATTGAGCTAGAGAGACCTCAGTGCCACTCACTCATCTCTGCATCTCATCTTACAGATGTGTGATGAAACATTGATTATTTTAATGCATTTTAACTTAGTATACAAGTGTTCAGGTATTAATCTGATCCTTTTTTTCTGTGGCTGCAGAGAAACATTTTATTGTTTTAAGGAGTAGACTAAAGGCTTCTCTCACCCTGCTGTTTGATCTGGCCACTTGTGATTATGTCTGCAGTCTTTCAGTCTCACACTGAGCCTTCCAGCACAGCACATCCCAGGAGCCAGCATGTTCTCCTGGAGGGAATTGCAGCTGCAGGACACAAAGTGCTTCAAACTGGCTTTGAGTCAATGCCACCTTGTGATACATCAGCAGGAAGAGGAATGCACTTCTCTG
>NW_005054353.1:4772126-4773000 GCF_000277835.1 Geospiza fortis | reverse complement strand
AGCAGGAATTGTCTGGGAGTCACTCACCAAGTACAAAACTTCTTGCACGTGGAGTTAAACTGGGAACAAAGCCACATCCAGGAACGTGTACATTTTCCCACCTGTTTTATCTCCAGTGTGTCAACGAGCTTCTGTTTCCTATTTGAAATCAGTTTCCTGAACACACAGTTCCTATCCTGTAGATCTCCTGGCACCATATGCCTAGATTCTCCTACACTCAGCAAGCTATTGATAAGATCAAATTAGGCATGAGTCAGAAGTTCTTCATGTTCACCACAGAGCTGATTTCTACTCTGAATTTTCCCAGAATAAAATCCCAATTAGTTTATTTTTGCAGACTCACAGGACACCTCTCAGAATCGAGCGTTTGGAGGGTGAGGAAACAGCAGTATCCCAGCTCACCGGTCAACAGTACAGTGGAAAAAGAGACAGGAAGATGGTTCCTGCTGGGAAAACAGAAATGGAACAATCTCACTTTGCTCATTATGGAAACATGGCCACTGTCTTTTCCTTCTTTGAAAAACAAAAAGACAAATAAAAAATAGTATTATTTGTTCCAACAATTACAGTGACCTTTAAACCTGAAATTTGGCTTGCTAAGGATTTCTGGCCTCACAGTTTCTTTTAAATTCATATTCCAAAAATGCTTTCCAAAAATGCATTTGGAGTAACTGGAAGTATTCCACTGTGCAGCTCCAGATAAACCCAATTTCCAACAGGCTGGTTCCAACATCTGCCTCCAGTTTTAACCTGGTTTGAGGGAGTCAGTCCATTGGCTGGTTGCCCTGGTGCAGATCACAGGTTTTGCTTGCTTTGACAGTTCATCGCATGCAATATCCAGCTCAATTCCCTGGCAGTTCAGAACCTTCGGAGA
>NW_005054353.1:4750732-4772116 GCF_000277835.1 Geospiza fortis | reverse complement strand
GTCCCAGCAAGGTGCTGCCTGCCCTGCACTGCAGCTAATGGCTTTTTGTTAAATTCAGTAGCTGTCTCAAGAGTTCAGAAGAGAAATATGAGGCTGTGATTTAATGAAGTAATTTGATTACATAGAAATCAATCCCCTGGTAGGACTGGATAACTGCAACAAAAATGCCTACCTAATTTGACACAACTTCTACTTACATCATTCTATAAGCTTGTGCTTAAGCACTTTGTTAAATGAAGACTTAAGCAGAGGAAGACAGTGTCTTTGTGCTCTTTTTGGGATAACAATCTGAAATGCTTTAAATTGGGTTTGCACCTCTTACATTTTTTATATAGTTTCCTAAATCAAAACAATCAGCTACATAAAAAAAGAGAAACTATGGAAATTTCTCAAGCTGAAAAGTGTTTCAAAACTGAATTTTTCTTGAACACGACTCTAAAGTTGTATATTATAACTAAATTAGGTTTAAATATTTTAGGCTGTAAGGAGTCGAACTTACCAATGTGCTTAGCACACTACTCCTGGAATGCTTGTAGTCTCCAAATTCTTTATTGCTACTTAACCATATCTATGTGGGGAAACCCTTGCATATTTTAGGTTCTACCTCTTCTTTAAGATGTTCAAATTTGTTGGTGGGGAAGAAGGTTATTTTAAGAATGGGAGACAATATAAAAGCACAATTTCCTTTCATCAGACTTGTTTCTCTTTCACACTCTTGTTTCTAGCTCTGCATCTAAACCTCCGCAACTTGGAATAAATGTTTACAAGACACAATACTTGGATTTTTCTTATGGATGTGCAGATTCAGCCCAAGAGCTGGGATTTAATGATGCGCATAGATTGAATGCAGAGATGGATACATTTCACCAGAAATAAAAGGCAGGAGCAAACCTGGTTACCTGCATATTCCTTTGTACACCACTGGCCGGCCTCAGTTCAGTAGATGGAAGCACACATATTTAGATTAACACCTGCAATACAACATTGAGTAAAAAGTTGTAGAATACCTCGAGTATGTAACATTTTCTTCTTTTTTTTTTTGTTCAAGCAAAATAAGCCCTCTTCTCTAATGCACTGCTGGTGGAAAGGTGTCTTCTGGGTGAGACGTGTTTCTGAGTAAACTCCCACATTCCAGCAGCATTTTTTGGTGGTCTAAGCAAAAAGAGATTAATTTCCTTGGAGAGTCACAGGTTATCACACTTGGACCCAGCCTCCTGAGGTGCAGGTTAGGTGCTTCCCCTCAGTCTTGCCAGGAAGAAAGGGCTTTGCATGCGAAGACTGAGGCACCATGAGGTGCTGAAGCACAGCAGCTCATCCTCAGTGGAGAGCAGCTTGCAGCAGAGCTGCTGGAGAGATGATCACACCTTCTTTTAAACATGGCACATAATAATGTTGTTTTTGTGAAATTATGAACTATTAAATCTGTATGACATATAGATGAGAGAAAAAGTGTTCACAGGCCTGCTGTAATTTATGAACATGTGGTGCACAGATGTTACATGAGATTTTTCTTCCCTTTACTTTTGAAAATTTGGATTACATTTTCTGTCCTTCTCTCTAGTGTTCAAACTCTGTGTTTCATGCTTTATTAGATATCTCAGCAGGGTAAATGGATGATTAATAATTGTTGATGACAGATATTTGGTTTCTATAAGCTGTGGAGTGAAAGATAAATATAATGGGAACAGTTGTACCTATGTATGACAACTAAGCCTCTTTAAGACTCTGTTAGAGTTATCCATGATTTATGGGGATGTCACCACTGACCGTAGATAGGGAAAACCTCTTAAATTTCTCTTATTGTAATCATCACCTTTTCTTCAGATATCAGGGGGGAAATATCCCCTAAAAAGAAAAAAAAAGACAAAGAAAGAAGAAAAAACGTAACTTTTTCAGGGTTTGGAGATATTTCAATGAACACCCAGTTCCTGATAGTAGTGCAATTAAAGCTTTCTTCAGAGAAATACAGTTTCTGTGCTACCATCTCTCAATTAAGCCTTGAGAACAAACCATCAAAACAAGACCATAGTGTGTGTGTGCTGGCATCCAGGGCTGCACTGAAGGCTCACCTCCGACTCTAGTCCCCACTTCACTGTTGAGAAGGAAAATCAAAAAGACAGTTCTGAATCCCTCCTGAGGTGAGATGAGCCATGCTGTCCTGATCCGGACCCTGGACAGTCATATTCAGAGGTAAAGTTCTGCTCCAAGACCATTTCTTTTGTAATGAGAAGCGTCTGGCCACAGCAACTTAAATTCAATTTCCAGTGTTTTAAATTCGAGGAAAAGGTTGTGGATTGACATAATAGCTCAAAGCAGTTGGCAAGCTGAAAGCCTTACCTCATTTCTAGGTCTATCATATACAAAATCCTCACTTACAGAAATACATCACTTCTGGTTTTCTGGGTCATATTTGTTGGAGAAACAAACAAACAACGACAACAAAAAACCTTAACAATTTTATTAGGAGTTCTTTCTAATTTCTTTAGGTCTTCTAGAAAAACCAAAAAGAGGTTGGCAATTTAGTAATAATTCGTTTCTAATATCAACTCCTGATGATTGCAGAACCCTGAACAGAAGTGGAAATTCTGTAGGCAAAAGGTATGCCAGACAGGAACATAGATGAAGGAGAAGAAAGGTTGAAACACAACCAAGTGGAGGCAGCTTTCTCAATTGGAAAAAAAAAAGGAAATTTGCCTTACAAATATATACCTATAATAGTACTACATGTGCTAAAAAAAATTCCATCTATTACCCATTATTATATAATAAAAGTTTTTTTGATATATAACCAATTACTTATGATATTTTCTTCATTTAAAACTTCTACTCCACCGCCCCTGCCCTGGCCCCAAACCCAGCTTCCTGGAAATTTAATTCCTCCTGAAGCTAAATAGTTTAAAGACGACTACAAATTCCTCTGACTCTTAATGTTACTGCAGAATGATGGAAACTCTGCATTTCTGCACCTTTCTTCTCAGTTCCATGAAGTTTTTGTGAGTTAAATTTGCATGTAGAAAGAGAATGACTCCTTCCCACATCTGGTAATTTGTCTGGGAAACATATTGCTATAAGAAATAATCTGATTAAGGACCACAGATGAACTCTATTCCTCTTAATTAATCATTATGCATGTTGATAAATGCCTCCTCTGAATTTTGGCCTGATAAAGGGCTTTTAAAAAAGGTTAGGAAGTCTGCTTTCTGTTAGTGGAGAAAATAGCAACCATGTTAAGGTCTGGCCCCTCTGCTGTTGCTTTGAGTCCCAAGCCCACCTACACCTGGAAACCTAAGGCAAGACTGGCAGGAAGCAAATTTAATTTGAAGGGACAGGGAGGGACTGTGTGCTGTGAGAGACTCAAATACTCTGCACAGACATACTGGCCTCCTCCTTCACCAGGACTTCAGAAAAAATAGCAGATATATATTCTCCTATCTGCCACTTGGATCTGAGCTGTAGTCCTCCAGAACAATATAAATTAACAAAATCAATAGAAAACTCCCCTTAATTGTAATTGGGTTTGGAGCAACTTATCTTAAACATTACTAAATCAGCTTTGATTTTGATCACCACTTAATTGTGGACAAAAGGAGTGGAAAACTAAAAATAGGGAATATGTGCCAAATGTTCCTCTGACCCACCAGGGCTGGTTTCATTACAAAACCCCACTCCATCATGCTGAAGCAAAGCAACAGCTCTCAATTGCTGAAGCAGACAAAGGAGCCTGAGGTGCAGCTCCATTCACAAGGCAGCTTCATGGTTGGCAGCAGGCACCGTGGGGACACCCAAAACTGCTGAATTTCAGTAGAAACTCTGAGAAAAACAAGCAGAAAAATATTTTAAGCTAAAAATGGGATATATAGCTCTTTTAACCTGTTCTCACTTGCTGCTGAGGACTGGGAGAAGCCCTAATACCTTGACAGTGTGTTGTCCTTCTGCTGCAGAGGCTGCACAGAGGGTTCCTCCAATTGGCTGCAGCAGCTCCTCCACAGCCCTTCTTGATGATAGCAAAGTCCTTCACATCAAGGATATGTGATAGTCATTGTTATTATACCAGTTTTGAACCAGTGTCTCCAGAGATGAGATTGTTCTTTGTTTCAGCTACACAGGCAATATTCTTCAGCTCTGCTGCTAGCAGCAGACTGTATTTCATCTCTGCCCTCCACTTGGCACAAAGAAGGATTGACAGAGAATTACCCAGGGGGATAGAATAAGCTCCACTTGGAAAAGAAAAAAATATTTTGTTCAGGTGGGAACAAGTATGTTTTAATTCAGAAATATTTCCCTCTCGAGCAAAACTCCCACTTGACAGCTTGAAGGAGGACATGTGCCTCTGTGTGTTTCCAGGCCAAAGCAGAGGAGTGACCCAACCCTACAGTCCTCCAGTTATTTCCTAGTGCTGGATCATGCGTGTCAGGTTCAACAGCGGGGACAAAGGGATGAGACCTTTTGAGTTTCTCCACCTTCAAAAAATGCTCAGGCTGGCATGTTTTCAAGCATATAGAATAATAACCTCCCACTGTCTGAGGTTACTGAGCAGACTCAAACTTATTTTAGGATTATCAGTAGTTTCCAAGCCAGTGAAAAACTGGATAGACAGCTGCCCTTGTATTTTGATGGCTCTTAAATTTTCATGCCACCCACAAGGCATTTATCTGGACTTCTTTCAAGCCTTTGATACAGAGCCCCTCAACATGCTCTCTAAATTGGAGAGAGATGGATAACAGTTCACAGATGAGTGAACTATTAGATGAATAAGTTGTTGGACAGTCACATCGGGATGGCAGTGGTCAATGTCTTTGAGTCCCAATGGACTCAAGTGACAAATAGTGTCCTTCAGGGTTCAGTATTAGAATGTTATTAAATCTCTTTATTAATGACATAAAGGGTCGAGTGCGCCCTCAGCAGATTTGGAGATGTCACCAAGTCATTCTGAGTGGTGTGGGTGACACACCTGAAGGATGGGATCCATCTAGAGAGACCTGGATAAGTTTGAGAAGTGGCCCATGGGAATCTCATGAGGTTTACTAAGACCAGGTGCTGGTGCTGCACCTGGGTTGGGGCAACCCCTGGTGTCAATCCAGGGTGAAGGATGAACAGACAGAGAGCAGCCCTGCTGAGAAGGATCTGGGGCTGCTGGTGGATGAGAGGCTGGACATGACCCAGCCACTTGCACTTGCAGCCCAGAAAGCCAAACATACCCTCTGCTGCTGGGCTGCATCAAAAGTAATGTGGCCAGCTGGGCAAGGGAGGAGATTCTGCTCCTCTACTCTGTCCTCCCGCATGGAGAAACCACCTGTAGAACTGCATTCAGTTCTGATACCTCAACAACAGGGACCTGTCAGAGCAAGTCCAGAGGAGGCCACCAAGTTGATTAGAGGGATGGAGCATCTCTCCTATGAGGAAAGGCTGAGAGCATTGTGCTTGTTCAGCCTAGAAAAGAGAAGGGTTTGGGGTGACCTACTTGCAGCCTTCCAGTACCTGAAGGGAGCCTACAAGAAGGTTGGAGAGTTAGTTTTTACAAGAGCATGTAGTGACGGGACAAGGGGAATGGCTTCAAATTGAGGATAGTATGTTTAGGTTAGATATGAGGGAAAAAATCTCCACTGTGATGGTGATGAGGCACTGGAACAGGCTGCTCAGAGAAACTGTGGATGGCCCATCTCTGGAATCATTCAAGATGAGGCTGGATGGAGCTCTGAGAAACCTGGTCTAGTGATAGATGTCCGTGCCCACAGAAGGGGGTGGAACTAGGTCTTTGAGATCCTTTCCAACCCAGGTGATTCCATGACTCTGTAAAGGCTGAGATGGATGTTCACATTACTTCTAAGACAGTGGTGTTGAAGTTTAAGAGTAAGTAGATTGGACAGGTTTGTAGTCTGACCAGGCGTGGTGGCGCCTGTGGTAGTCTGGAAATCACTTACAACCTCTGAGTTATGTTCTAATCTTACAGATTAGTCATAGGTGTTACTTCATAACCAATAGTCCTATATTCTTCTAGACTTGTTCTGAAGGACAAGGACAGCTGGAGAAATGTCCTGGAAGGAATTAATTTTACAACGGATGTCCAAGTCAGCCATTCAATGTGCAAGACAGGTGTGCACAGGAATACATTTCTTCATTCCACACATTGCTGTAAATCCCATACCCAAAAGCTGACTGGCTCTGGAGATGTGCATTTTTACAACACACAGTAACAATATGCCAGTATTAAAAATACTGACAACTTGCCCCAAATCAAATCTAGTTTTCTTTTCCAGTTTTTCTCTTCACTGCTCAGGCAGTGCAGTTCTCTCAAGATCAAGACAATGGATAGTGCATTTTTTTCCATAGAGGCTGACATATAGACGATGATTATGATAAAGCTATAATAGACAGAAGAGTTTTAAATTCTTGCTTTGCCTGATACATTTCAAATATGCTGCCCTGTGCTAATGAGATGAAAAAGAGGACAAACATTCCCCTTTCCCTAGCTGATCTGATCTGATCTGCGTGTAAAAATAAAGCTCTAAAATATTTAACTGGTTCCGGCCAGATCCTATGGAGCCTACAAAGGCCTAGTTCCTCTTAGGCCAATTAGAGGAGTGTAAATTCTTCTTAGGTCATGACAGTGGCAAGTGCTCAGAATCTCTACCACTGGGAAAAGTTTTGAAGGGCATTACAAGAGCACATAACAGAGAAAAGAGGGATTCTCGTAGGAGGATTTAGAGACTTAAAAAATACTGTAGTAACTAGATGTGCATAAGAGTAGACTTCATCAGGAAACTATAGAGGACCATATTAAAAAGTGTTATTAAAAGGGTTATTAAAAAGTATACAGGGCAAAGTAACAGAAAATACACTGTATTGGACAATTTTTCATTAGAAGCTGGAAGGACTATGGTGAACTATTAATTATTTTTTTTTATCACGCATGTCTTTTACTGCTTTTGAAAATAGTCCAGGTTGCCAGCTAGATCCTTACTGTGGGACAGCAGCCTCACATTTATAATAACTTCACATCTTATAATAGTTCAGAGAATATAATCTTCTTTCAATAAAGAAACAGTGCATGGGAACCCTTTAAAAATGCATCATTGACAACAATTTGCAGGTTGAAATGTGTTGCTTTTTTTTAATCTTTCATAAGCCAATATGCATTCAACATTTAACTTTTAACGGCAGGCGTGTTGTGCATAAGTGGAGCAGTTTCATGTAAATACGTGAACATATTTAAACAAACAATCTAATGCAGGCTTACCCCAATGAATGAAAAAAAATGAAAATCAATAAAATCCCAAGTTACACTGGTGTGTGCTCGTGCAATATACACCTACTGGGACTTAGTTTAAAAGTGTTTTGAAATATTTATTTCTCTGATATTTATTTTAATGGAAACTTTCCCAACTGCTGATGGCAGATATCATATGCTTGTGGTGATAAGAAAAATGGGAATTTTTCTGTTTCCGTGGAATGTCTTGTTTTGGCTGTATGCAAAGAAATACCATATTGTAAAGCTGGACTGGAAGCCTGTCACTGAAATGAAAATATGGAAGAAATTTAATTGTTTCCATAATTCCTTATTTGCGTTAAACAAGTCTACTCAGACATACAACCCCTGAAAACCTGACAAAGCTGCAGATGTTAAGAATTTAGACAGTTTGTGGTTCTCTTGATAGCAAATCTTATTAAATGTGAACTGATATGGTCTATGCAAACATACAAGATACAAAATAGTAGGATCTTTTAATTTAACTCTGATGGCAGCTTGCAAATATAATCTGTAAATATTTAACCAGGGACAAAAGGTACTGGTTTTTACAGCATTTCATTAAAAACAAACCAAATAACCTAGTACACTCAATTATAGTGTAGTGCTGGCAATGACTGCTGCTCCTTCCAATACTTTTTCATAATGTCTGTTACTTTCTCCCATTTTGTGATTGCCCTGAATTTTTTCTCTTATATTATCAAAACCAGGCCTGAATCACTTTAGTTTATTTCTTTCTTCAGACCAAGGAAGAAAAGGTAGTATAATTTCTACTGAATCTTGGAATACTTTCTTTGTACTAGCACATATTTTCTTTTTCTAAAAATACAACATATATCCAACATTAAAGCTTGTTTTAAAATAGAAACTAAGCTGGCAACACTCACTAAAACCACATATCCAAACCAATTCCTTTGCATCTGCTTTTATTTCTTGGACTTCTTCAACCTTCCTCAGATTTCAGCTCTGTGTACCAAGTAAGCAAGAATTTTGCGAAGGATGAAGCTATCAACCTGCAGGAACAGGCAGAGTTCATCAGGAATGTTCTTAGCACAGCACCAACACAAAGTCCCTGCGTACAGACAGCTCCAGCACACAAATCACAGTTCACCTCCACAGTTATTGTTTGACTGGTATCCCTAACTAGTAGCCAGCCTATTCCTGACACTGTCACATGATCACAGTGTGAAGCAGCATGTTACGGACTTTGTGTCTGGGTGAGCTTTCCTAATGTGCCTGAGGAAAGAGCCATCTTTGGAAAGGAGGTAAAACTGAACCCAGTAACCTGGAGCCACGAGAAGGAGGTGTACAGCTCCAGAGCTAACCATGACTGGCCTCCGTGCATGTGGCTGGCTGAAAAGGGGCCAAAACCAGCTCTGCCACAAGCACAGCAGTCCCACAACACCAGAACATTGTTCCCAAGGGAAGATGGGTGATCACAGCAGGCACTTGGTGGGGACTGGTCTGTGAAGCAGAGGGAAGATTTGGACCTGAGACAGAATTCCTCCTAAAGTCAGCAGTGCATGTACTCCTCACGCTCAACATACCAGGACATAAATCCTTTAGGCACCTCATAGAAAACCAGAAAAAGATCTCTCCAAGCAACTGCATTTCAGATATCAACTTTAGGCCCTTGTTTTTCTGCTTTGTTCTCCTCCAGTTAGTTAAACAAAGAGATGTAGAAAAACCAAGGAGAGAAATACGAGCAGCTGAAAAAGAAAAGTGTACTCATGATTGTACAATAGGTTGCTAGTATTTACAAAATTCTGTGTATTCATATTCAATATTTTCCATATGAAGATCATCACTTAGTATTAATGCTGAAGCCGTAAGGAGGATAGGGCCCCTCTTCCAATAAACAATTTGCAGATACAAGGAAAAGTACAATCCCTGCCCTGAGGACCTTGGAAATAATATCCTGCTTGTGTAAGTTGAAATAGAAATGTGTTTATTTTTACTTCAGTAAGTGCTTAACACAAAATAACTAAACCAAAACTATTATTTCAAAAGGATTTAGAATAATATTTTAATTATCTCAATGTTTATAGAATTGAAAAAGCAGAAACTACTAATAATGACAGTCTCAAATACTTGTATTTTTTCTTTGGAAAATCCAGAGACTGATATAATGATATGCACTTGTAGAAAAGAAAGCAGTTGGACAGATGAGCTCTTCCATTATAGGATTTGGCCAAGAGAAGAGCAAACAAATCAGCATTCTCTTCAGGGCAATTTACACCTATTGGTCTCCAGAAATTTATACTGTTGAGGAAATTTGGGAGTTTTACTATGCCAAGTCAGAAAACACTGCAAGTTATTTATGAGACCAGCAAAGAAACAGTAACCACATAAAAGAGCATATAATATTTTATTCAGTTATGTAGAAATACAGAATATAAAAAGTAACACAGAAAAAGAGCAAGATCCAGAAAATAAGTATTGTGGGAACTCACATTCTCTCAGATAATTTTTACCAATATGAATGCTGAGAAGCATCCATCCTTCATTGTCTGTCAAGATAGACTACATATGGCCCTGGAGAAATGTTATCACACTGTGTGGTTCTCTTATCAACAGAATATCTGTGACATGCACAGAATGAGGACCTAAAGGTTTGTTCTTAAGTTACTACATCCCCCTCCCTGCCACCCCCATAACACAGACCAGCATGAATAAAGCACATTGAGGAAGAGATTCAAGACAAGTGCACATTTGTTGAAAAAAATAAAAGTGTTTTTTCATAGAACCATTTAGGCTGAACAAGACCTTCAAGTGTGTATGTACAGACTGAGGAATGAGACTGAAAAGCAGTGCCACATGAAGGGAGCTGGGGGTCCTGGTCAATGGCAAGTTGATCATGAGTCAGCAGGGTCCTGGCAGCCAGGAAGACCAAGAGTGTCCTGGGGTGCATCAAGCACAGCATCACCAGCCGGGCAAAGGAGGGGATTGTCCTGCTCTGCTCTGCAGCCTCACCTTGAGTGCTGGGGGAGTTTTGGGCGCCACAATAGAAGTGAAATAGAAAACTATCAGAGAATGTCCAAAAGAGGGCAACAAAGGTGGTGAAGGACATTGAGGAGAAGCTCTATGCGGAGCATCTAAGGTCACTTGGTCTGTTCAGCTTAAAGAAAAGGGGAAACCTCATTGCAGTTACAACTTCTTTGTAAGGAGAAGAGGAGAGGCGGACACTGATCTCTTCTCTGTGATGATCCAAGACAGAACCCAAGAGAATGGCCTGAAGTTGTGTCAGGGGAGGTTTAGATTGGATATTGGATATTAGATTGGATATTGGATAAAAGGTTCCTCACCCAGAGGGTGGTTGGGCACTGGAACAGGATTCCCAGGGAAATGGTCACAGCACCAAGCCTGAAAAAGTTCCACGAAAGTTTGGACAATACTCTTGGGCACAAGGTGTGACTCTTGGGGATGGTGCTGTGTAGGGAGTCAGACTTGATGATCCTTGTGGATGCCTTCCAATTCAGCTTATTCTGTGATTCGGTGATTCCAACCTTTGACCAGTCACCACTTTGTCAACTAGACCATAGCACTCAGTGCTGTGACCAATTGTTGCTTTAACACCTCCAGGGATGGTGACTCCAACACATCCTTGTGCAGCCTGTTCCAATGCTTGACAGCCTTCTTTGTGAAAAAATCCTTCCTGATGTCCAACCTGAATCTTCCCTGGCACTGCTTTGAGGCTTTCTCCGCTTGCCTTGTTGTGAGTTGCCTGGGAGAAGAGAAAAATATTTGGAAAATGCTGCAAAATGGACAGCACAGAATAGCATGTGTGAGACGAGTACGAAGTGGAGGCAGGACCACCCCATGAAGGGAACTGCTGGCCTCCCCAGAAGTGGTCCATGGGCTCCCTCTTTTCCTTGCTGTGCTCCTCTACTGCTGCGAGCAGACCAGTCTTGCATGCACGGGATTTGCTCTCATGCCTGTCATCCAGGGCCTTTGCTGGATCACCCATCCCATGGAGGAACTCCAGCACAGACACCATAAAGAAAAGCTGAAAGAAAAAAAGACTCAGAAGAGAAAGGAGCACAGAAAGGAGAGGAAATCACTGTTTTAATCTACACCACATGTACAACATGGCTGAGCTACAAGCTCTAGGGAGTCATAACTCTGAATGTCCTGACTTATGTGTGTTTAAAATCTGAACTGTTGCACTACAACATGGGGTGGGTTTTTACACATTTAATTTAATTTTTTTCTTTGGGGAAAAAGAAAGTATGCTTTACTGTACAGTCAAAGAAACACCATGACAGACAGTCAAATAAATATCATCCTCCCATTTATTTGCATGATTAAGCCATCAGACAGTCAAGTAAATGGAATGGATTGCATTTATTTGAATAACCTCCAAAGTATTTTGGGCACATAAATAAAATAGGGACGGCAAGTCGTAGCCCTTAATTTTTCCATTGTTAAAACAGTGCAACTCTAGAATAACTCCTCTGAAAAAAAGGTAAAATCAATGTAAAAACCAAACTAATATACATCTGAAAACCACTCACTCTGCTTTTCCCATCCTCCCCCTACACAAAGAGGTTTTTATTTAAGAGTACTTTAATTTGTTATGAAGGGCAATATGCAACTATGAGTCTAGACAAGGTTCAGTGCTGTAGTGGTTAACCAGATACTAAACCCCAGATAGTATAGTGTCCATACATTCTTGTTCTGTAAGAATCAGGAAGCTCTTCTCATAACTGCAAGACATTCTCTTTTTCTAAAGCACATAAAATCTGCATTGTGTGTCGTGGTTTCCACATCCACAGAAGACCAAGAGGACAGCATTGGTAGAGCAGAACACTCAGTGTGAAATACCTGAAACCCACAGTACTCACATTTAAAGGATTTTTTTCTTGCTTTTTCCTTGGGGGTTGTTTCAGAGACTTCTAGACTAACTCTAGATTGGTCCCATAGACTAAATGCCCTATTGTGGCTGGAGTCCATTGGATGAGCTCTGAGAGTCTATACTCCAATTTAGTTTCACCCAACGGCATCTAGCACATGTGTCCCAAAACCATCCCACAAAGAGAAGCAAGGAACAGTCAGTAGGGACAATTGGGAGTGTCATTTTCAAGTGCAATCCTTATTCGCCCTGAAATATCAACATTGGCATGCACTGTGAAGGAGAGGAAAGATAACTTAAGCTCACAAACTATGCCTTCTGTATTCTCAAAGTAAAAGAATAAGCCCTAGAAAAAGCACACAGTTCTCACTACTTCCACAGCAAGGACAGATTAATGCATCTATAGCTGAGAAAGCTTCAAGAAAAAATTTTGGAAATGCTTCCAAGGAAGTGCATATGAATTCAGATATTATAGTCCTTTATGACTCAGAGCCTGGTATGAAGTTTAGTCATGTGCCTGGAGACGACCAAAAACATTTTAGTATCCAGAAGCATCCAAATACCAAAAGAATCCTATTTTTACCACCCAAAACAATAGTTTCATTCAACAATGGTGAGAAACATGAACTGAGTTTTGGTTTAAATCAATAGTGAAGGCCATTCAGTACAATATTACAAATTGCAAAATTGGAAGAAGTGTGAAATGACCCAAAGTGATGATTATAAAGCAAAGTAACATTATTAAAAAGTTATATCAAGCTAAGGAAAATGTTCTTTAAGTTTTTTGTGCTGTCCTAAGCCTTATTTTCCTTATGGGTAGGCTAATGATCAAGGCCATGAAAACAGCAAAAGTTATACTTTCCAGACCTGGTGAAACCTGGTGATTTAAATTGGAAGCACTAACAACTTCAGGAAACTCCTGTAGGAGCTGGGTATTCTGGTTTGTATCCTGCAATACCCCAGTATGACATCATATCTTTTAGCAGATGAAGTGCATCCCACCAGCACCTCAGTGGACATGTCCACATTGTGCTTAGCTCCTTGACAATCTCCCAGGCAGAGGTCACCTGTCTACATTACTTTCCAGTTTTCCTTTGAAGGAAATTAGCTAGCTCTGTTCACATCAAAGCAGGAGGGCAGCTCTGTGGGTAGCTCACTAGCAACTCTTCCCAAAAGACAGCACAGACCAGCCTACACTCTGTGGGTCCTGCTCAGTGTAGTCCTCCAACACCATTGCAAATAAACCACATTCCATTCTGTCATATTCCACAGCCTATACCCCATACCCTGCAGCATATACCTTAAGATTAATATAATGAAATCTCCACTCTAGAAGACCGAAATACAACACACATGTTACACTTCGATCAGAAAAACATATAAAAAATAGCAACTTGTAAGGTCACTCTGTGAAGCTCAGAAAACTCATACACTATGAACGTGACCAGTCTGTTTCAGAGGACAGTAGCCCTGTAAAGCATGGATGTTACCATCCTGCACCAGGTGGTCTGTGGGCCAGGCATCACAGTCTTCAGCAGACACATTTTACAGCATGAATGTACTGGGTGAATTTTAGTTTCTTTACAGGAAACTCCTGGATAGAAGTTAAGTGAGGAGAGCTTGATAGACTGCGCCCTTCTTGAGTCTGGTATGCCAGTGGAGGGAAGTGAAAAGTGTTTGGTGGTAATATCACCAAGTGTACAGTGCAAAGAACAGACAGCAGAGTCACTTCCAGAAATGGTAGCACAGCTTCCCAGGGAAGCAAGAGACATAATTGTCAGTGGACCATTTCTGTAGCCCCTTGACCTGGAAGACTATAAAGAGGAACTCCTATAAAGGTCTCCTATGGAGAGGTGATATGTCAAAGTCTAGCAAGCCAAGCAAGATGGCAGGACAGTAATTCCAGTGCAAGGTGAATATAAATTCTCACCTGTGGTACCAGGGTACCAGCCTGGAAGCCTGTGAATACAGGGTGAGAAATACTGCTTTCCCATGGCACTCAGGAAGCTTGCACCCATCATGTTTAACTGGTGCCTTTTGTGTGATCTCTTAGATATTTCAACTTTGACAGAATAAGCAGTCTAGTAAAGAGATTAAATCAAATGTCTGTCTGTATTTCCACTGAGGACTACTCTAGATTAAACCCATTATAATTAAGAATAAAATTTCAATCCTAAATCAGTGGAACTTCAGCCTGAGTAAGGATGTACTCCAAGCTACACTGCCATGCACGCTTATGGATTCAAAGTGAAAGATGCTGTGAAAATAAGAGTGTTTTTTGGCAAGAAAGGAAATTAAACTATGTTGAAAATATCTAAAGCAATACATTTTATCCTAGTAACAAACCTTAATTACTCTATCACATTATCAGAAGGGATTTCATTAATCTCTCTGAAGTAAATTGTATCAGTCATCCAAAAGAAGTTTTAATGATCAATCTAAGAATGAAGTGAACCAAGCCATAACTTCTCAGGATTCCTTGTAACGACTCACAGAATATGAGCTGCTAGTAACACGTGAGCTGTGAACTTGATATACAGGCTGCTACTTTGAAAGCATCTGAAATTCAGTAGACATTGATTCAAGTGCACTTCTAAAAAGATGTTTGCAGCTTCCTGCTGAAGAAGCAAAAAATCAGTTGCCAAGATGAAAAGTCAAGGGAGGGCCAAATGCAAAAAGCACAAGAAAACCTTTTGGTACAAAATCTTTAAAACCCAGTACTGTTGTTCACTACAAAATTAAGGCTTGAAGTAGCCAGTATATGTACATTTGTTTAACTTTACCAGCATGAACTTGCAATCAGTTAAGCAGATTCCCTGTGGCAAGCTGTGAGTGAGCTTTGCACAGTGGGGCACTGACTTGAGTCTCTCTCCTTTAGTATCAATTTTCATGAAGTGTATAAGACCTTAATAGTTTTGGGACCTTTAATCCTCAGTCAAATTTGGTTAAAATTGGCTGCCAGTTCAGAAATTATTAGAGGATTGTTAGACAAGCACATGAAAGGATAGAGGAACAAAAGAGCAGTAGAATCAAGTAATTTCTTTCCTTACAGAGTTTGAAATAAAAGGGGCACATTGAAAGTAGGCTGTGAATCAAGGAAAAAGTTCATAATGGTGTTCTTCTTTGATCATCAAGAGTCTTCCAAAGATGATGGTAGAAATGTCATCATCTGAAACCTTTCAAACGTCATTTGTCAAAAATTTTATGAATAAATAATAAATTACCCTGTAGAAAAAGCTTTTTTACAATGAATAATTAAGTATTTTCAGTAGAATTGATAAACTATATACAAAAATGGTTCTTTGTCATGCCCTTCTTCAGGTGAGCAAATATATATGCATATGTAACATACAGAAATTTATAAAGGTATGGGACTGTCTTTAAATTTAAATCTTCACTAAGTCTTCTTATGATATTAAAAAAATATCACTAAATCAGAAAGGAAACCCATAAGGCATTAAAAATGACACTATGTATGCTAGTCCACAAATCTGTCCCAGCTGAGCTATATACTAAACCATCATTTCAGAGAAGTATAATGAAAATAATTGGATTTACTTGGCATTTTTGTCTGAATGACTCACCCTCAAATTCAGCCTGGGTGTCTGTTTCTATGCCCTTTGTTATCAATCATTCTAAGGAAAAACAATCTTAACTATCTCCTCAAAGCACATGGATAATTTATTGAAAAAAATGCACCCAGGAAGTTAGTAAAAATCTCTTAACTAGTACAGTTTTCTTCTTATGTTTGTTGTATGTACATTTACAAACTAAACCTCAGGCAGTTTACTTAGTCTCTCTGTCAGTATTTAACAAACTATTTTCCTCATGAAAAACACAGTTCAAATTAGTTTCTCCTTGGCATACATACTGTTAAACATAATTTTTGCAGAAATACCTCACTTAAGAATAGGAGTTGTATTTTATTTCACAGACCTAACTTCAGCAGTCTTCAACTGATCTGAGCCCCACAGCACTCATGGACATATGGTGATGAGATTTGGTAATGTAAATGCAACATTCATTATAGGGTCACTGGATGGAAGGTGGTGTTAAGATTCTGGGATCAAAAAAGCTAAAGTATGATCATGCAGTTTATTGCAAAAAGGCTCAGAAACATGCTCTGGTATGCACACCCACAGAGCCATACATACTGCTTACATTCAGCAAATATTGCCTCTCTTTAAAAAGAGAGACAAAAAAAAAGCTCTTGAATGTCATATTCACACATCAGTTCTGATTTTCACAATTTTATTTTTATATTCAGCTTTTTATTAACATCAAGAGCAAAAAGAGAAAGCAGCAATAGTACAGCAGAATAAAGGAAATCCCAGTCAACAGCTCACTGGTAAGCAAGTAAGAACATCTGCACTTTCAGCAAAAGGTTAGATTGCAGTGCAAGGTTGTGGGGTTTCTATGTACTCACCTTAGTAGTAGCTACATGTAGGACAGGTACTATTGCTTAAATTAATGGAGTAGCTAAAAGATCAAATTTAAAAGTCTAAAATTGATCTTAAATTCTTATCGGAAGTTAGTAGATAAAAAATTTGTCTTTCGAAATGTTAACATCCTATTGAGGTCCTACAGGAAGTCAATAGGCACCACACATTTTCAGCATCTTTAAAAAGAATTGGAAATTTAATTATAAGCCATGCACAGATCCACAAGGCAAAAGTCTAATCCTGGTCAAGTCAGTTGTAACCTCCAGCTTTCAAACCTTCCCATTGATGGGAACATGGTCAAGGTTTCACCAGCAGTTTAAAAGAGGTTTCATGAGTTATTGGAGCCATATCTTTCTGCCAAGCTTTAAAATCAAACCAACTTTTTGGAATTCAGAGCTTGCTCTGAATTCCAAAAAGTTGGTTTGATTTTAAAGCTTGACAGAAAGCTGCATGCAAACACAGAAACTGTCACTGAGAAGGTGACAGAAGGGCTCTACCCCAGGCCCCAGTACAGGCACACTTTTCCCATGTCTGTCTGCATGGGCCAGGCACCAGGGTCAACATGCTTTTGTACAGGCAGCAAGTGATTTCCTTCTCTCCTGGCAGCCCCTCGTAAGAGCTATCAAGTGATCAATGGATGACAGAAGGAATCCTGCTTGTGAACTGTGCCAGACTTCTGACAACAACGTTTAACTACGCGCTAAAAGTAAAGTTTAGGCAGTATGGGGACTTAGCTACAGCACGTGTTAAAAAATGAATCTTCCCATCCATACTGCCTACAGGACCACTAAAAAGATTTCTTTTTTCAGTGGAGATGATGAAAATTCACCAAAGTTTGCAATTTTGCTATGCACATTTGGCACACTGCATTATGGTACTTGCAGTCTAAGACCCCAGAGAACTGCTTGGTTTTGCAACTCTTCCTTTAGGAACAACTCACAGCAGCATCACAGATTTTCTTCTTTCCAATTACAGTCCTGCATGGATGCGCTGACATGAGGAACATTCAATAATCAAGATCTGCAGTACCAAGCCACAGAGATCACACAGATGACAGCAGAAAAACTGGATTATTGATGCCTCCTTTGAACAATACAATGTAAAATGAAATATAGATTAAAATAATGTGGAAAATAAAATTATTTTACTTGCAAACAGTATTAAAAGCTGTCATTTCAGCCACATATTCCACATCTTTAGTAACCCAGTTATGATTCAAACAATTCTTACTGCATTCCCTGCGCATCAGTGAATGAAATTACTCAACCCACTAATTATTTGGTTACCATTCTGTGACATGAATAATTCTAAAACTAAGCTCCTAAGAACTACTTCCTCCACTTTAAAGGCAAAATTCTGATTGGCATGCAGGAAGATCTGACAGATTAGTCAATGGGGGCAGCTAATCAATTACTTGACTTTTTGTCTTACTGAAAAAATTCCCAAAGTTACAGCTAAAATTGGTTTAACATGAATACACCTGCAGTGAAATTTTTCTCCTCCTTGCTCAATGGTATTATCAGAAAACACATGTCTAAAAATCTCTTTTTGAGAGAGGTTACACTAATGGTGTCAAACTCAGAATGCTGTGACACATTAAACAGGGTTTCAGAGATGGCCACTACTTCCCAAGCTTAGGTCCTGAGGTTTCATTGAAATTCAGTCATTTGGTGTTCTTTTGTTGCTAAAGCCCACCATGATGATTGTGCCAACAACCTTATTAATCACCAAGGTGATTAGAACACTTAAAACTCAGAAGGAATGAATGAAAGCTGATCTCACTGCTCTTCCATACTTCCACAGGTAAGTTGTACCTACATTGTACTTGAAGCATACAAGAGACGTTTTACAATTTGCCATAAGTTCAAAGTCACATTCCTACAATCTCTGAGGAGAGGGCAGGTTTGGATTTGGCTTTGGAAAATATTAGCCTATTCCATGATATATACTGACCTGAAAAGAAGAAATATGGCACCTCTGAATATGTGTGCCAAGACAAAGGGTTTTTAAAATTAGATGAAAAATAAATCTGAAAGATGCTTTTTTCTACTATTATACTTCAGGAAGGTTCTGTAAGATATCTGCTCTCAGCCTTGTGCTAAACAGCTGGAATTCTCTGGAGGACAAGATTCTCATCTCCCTGATGCTCCTACAATCTAGATCTACTGCATTACCTCTGAGCTCTGAAAGGCTTTCTGCAATACTGGCAAGTGCTTCCTATACAAAATATTTCTGTTGTTCTACAAGGAGAACTGTGAATTTCTAAATCAACATTTTGGATTGTTATAATCGATCTGTATTTGTCACACTGCATTTCTATTTACTATGTTTGCGTTCAGTGGCAAAATCAAATCTAAGGAACATTAAAGGAAAAAATGATCAATCAATCAAATGATGAAAAAAGAATGGCCACAGAATTACATCTCTAGCATGATCAGAGCAAAAGGTATTTCCTGTAGTAATTTCATTTTGCACTCCCTTCTCTCAATTTAGGAGACAATTTCTTCTTTCTATATGACTTGAAATACATCAAGATCATTTTAATCCTTAATTAACCTATCCTGAAGTTAGCTATTCCTTGTTTGCAACAGATACAAAGATCTGCAGGAACAGGACTTTCCTTTGTATAATTTTGTCAATGAAAACTGTTACACTTGAGCCCATGGATTTAAATGCGCATTAATCTGTCTTGTTCACACTCATTCAGTGAGTAGTTCCATTACAATTAATGAGGCAGATAATATCTTGATCCAGATCCTACAACTCTCTTAATTTCAGCACAACTAATACAAATAGGATGACACATGAGCTATCAGCAGTGAAATCAAAATACAAATACACTGAATTGTATTCCAAGCTACTCTGATGATTAAAACCTGGAAAAGTGAATTTTTCGTGAACTGAGAAGTCTTGTTGTTTATAGGCCACCTCATTGAATCATCCCTTATTTTCAAGTCTGCATGAAACTGCCTAAACAGTTCTGTTCCTAATCTTTAGAAGCATACTGATTTATGGAGGGACAGAATAGCTAATAACACACATGCAAATATGAAGACACCTTGTAAGACATTCTACTGGCGGTGTCAACGAACCCCACTATCTACAAAGTGTTCTGCTTTGGGCAGTTTCATGTGAGTTTCTGTTCTCAAGCAGGTAGTCAGTCTACTGGCTTTTCTATGAAAATCAGATATTTCTTCCATTTATGTCAACATTTAAGTCAATCAGCTCAAACATTTTCATTAAGGAATATCATTAAATATTGTACCTATATAAACAGTCCAACGTTTCAAAATCTATACCCTTTTATCCTTAGGCAGGACAAAGCAACACATAGATGAAAAAAAAAATTAATTTCCAGAACAGCAATAGCTAGAGCCAGACAGTTTTTGTCCAAGCTCAGAGTTTATAGTTATTGAATACATGTTCATTTTATTTGTAGTAACAGCTCTGATTTCTACACACATTTTGCCAATCAGAGGACAAGCATTTTCTTCTGAGTAACTAATCATGCCTCCAAGGGCCTGTGTTAGCAACACAGACATCCTTTTAAGGCAATAGAAAACACCACCTTTGCTATAGCTTTGACCTAAACCCAAAAGAGCAAGGCCCTTGGGGTCATGATTTCAAGCAGCACTGCCCATACCTTTCCTCTCAGTCACGCATTAGATCATTACTTCACCACTATGGGAAAAGAAGTATGAGCAAGTTCACTTCTACTTTCATATTTCTCATGAGTTCAGCAGTTCCTAAAGTCGGATACTTAGAAAGGTCTTGTTGCAGACTGATTATAGGCTGGGTGCCAGAAAGATCAAGTAAGGTATTTTAAGCTTCATCAACCATATGGATGTGCCTTGTCTTTTTAGAGGCTGTATTTTTCCCTGAGGATTTTCAACATTTTAAAGTTCTGCTATTTAGATTTTTTAATAATTTCAGATAAATTTAGGATGACTGAGACTCAGCACAGAAGTCCACAAAACAGACAGTAATTTTCCAAGAGTGCTAGGTTCTTGGATGTTAAATTAATTTACCTTGTGTGGGTATATATTCATAGAATGGGTGAGGTTGGAAGGGAACCCAGTGGGTCATCTGGTACAACCTGCCAGTTCAAGCAGGGTCATCTAAGAACACATGGCACAGGATTATGTCCAGATGTTCTTGAAGGAGACTCCACAATCTCTCTGTTGGAGAGAGGGCAAATCTCAGTATGTGGTCACCTGCACAGTAAAGAAGTTCTTCCTCAAGTTCAGGTGGGACTTCCTGTGCATCAATTTCTGCCCATTGCCTCTTGTCCTACTGCTTGGCTCCACTGAGAAGAGTCTGGATCTATCTTTGGACATCCTGCCTTCAGATACTTGTAGACATTTATGATGTCCCCTCTCAATCACTTCTTCTCAAGGCTGAATAGGCCCCTGTATTTAAGCCTCTCCTCATAAGAGCTCCAGATTCTTAATCATCTTTGTAGCCCTCAGCTGGACCAGCTCCAGGACCTCCATGTCTCACCTGTAATGAGGAGCCCAGAACTGGACACGATACTTCAGATGCTCAGCTCACTAGGGCTGAGTAGAGGGGCACATTTTCAACTGTAGATACATTAGGTAGCAATTAATAATAAGTGTTTAAGGTTTGTTGCACTTGATTAGCTGCAGTCAAATATTTCTTGAACAGGAAAAGCTGATTTTGTCTTTGTGTCTCAGGGCTGAACATCAACTCTCCTGCCCCTTAACAAACACACATTTTGAAATCAGATCTTCAAGTCCTCCCTTTGTACTTGTCTTTGTTTTCTGTTGGGTTAGAGACTCTTGTATTGCTCTACATTTTTGCCACTAGTTACATACCTGATGATC
>NW_005054353.1:4749167-4750672 GCF_000277835.1 Geospiza fortis | reverse complement strand
ATTCTCTGGCATATGAACAAATAAGTTCAGGGGTTGTCTTCAGTCCCTGCAATTACTGAGGAATATTTTCCCTTCTGGTATCTCTCCCCCACTTTTAAACTGATTTGACCTGCAGGTTACAAAGGGATGAACAGGGGTCCCTGTGGCATGACAGCAGAAGCCTTGCTTCTTTAGTGAGCCAATTTAAAAACCGACTCACAGCTGATCTTAGACATTACTACATATGATATAAAGGCTGATGCATGCAAGAAAAGCTCCTATACATACCTCAAGGAAGAACGTGATTAATTAAACAAGACACTTATCCCATGTACAACACAACTGAAATTGGAAAACTGGGAATTTCTCCAAAAATACAAAAATGTCCTGAAAACATTCTAAATTTTAGGTAGAAAAATGGAAATTTAAAATACTGTAATTAAGCATACAGCATAATTAAAAACAGCCCTCAAAACAAAGCCCCAAATCCTCTAGAGGAAAATATATATTGAGTGCATGATGACATTCACCAAATGTATTTCTCCAAAATGTGTGACCTGAGAAAAATGTCAGAAAAAACCTGGAGGTTTTACTATTTCACAGCAACTTCAGAGCACACAAACAGCACAGGATCAGTGCCACCGTCTGTATGTTCTTCAGCAATGGCATTGTTAATAGTACCTTCAGAGGAGGTGCAGCATATCAAACTCCATTTTAGTCCCTGAGAAGTCTCCCCATAACTTCCAAGAGAGTCAGGCACTGTTTCATATGAATTATATTTCCCTTGCAGACTGATTTGCATTTTATTGCCCAAGTTAAATAATATCAAATCTCCTAAGAGGCACAAAATTTCCTAGAACCTATGTCCTGTCCTGCCTTCATTCCCCAAAAGCGATCCTGAGTAGAGGCATACAACTGTAATAAAATAGATTTTGGCAAGTTTTGCTCACCAATTAAATCTATTAAAGTTAAACAAGTCTGTTTGATCAGAACTGAAGCTTGGAAACATTGCTGGGAATCTATCTCCTAAAAGGTCTAGTACAGAAACACCAACACAGCTTTGTAATAACTGCTAATTTATTGCACATCACAAGTTTTTCTTGGAGGAACACAGAGGACAAAAATTTTCAGGTCAGTTATATTTTTACTCAAATGTCAGCAAGCCTTAGGGATAACCCTTACCCGATGAGCAACACCTGATGCAACACACGCACTTCAGCAATGGTCATCCACGTGCAGTGTCTCCCGTTCCACCTACTGCTGCATTTGGCATCAGGACAAAACAGGGTGTTGGCAAAGGCAGAAGTTCAACAGGAAACCAAAGCAAGTGCATAGGCACTGGTCATCCACAGCAGCAAATATATGGTATAGAGCACACCTGCATTCAGCAGATGCAAAACCTCTTCCTGTGCATGAACACAAAACCTTCCAAATCCTACCACTACTTGTTCTGTTTTGTTCATGGAGCTCATCCTTCTCTTAGCAGACAAAACATAAACCTAGAGCTCTACATACTATCACAAGGA
>NW_005054353.1:4741543-4749115 GCF_000277835.1 Geospiza fortis | reverse complement strand
AAAGAAAACTGAGCATCATTTGCTCTCCTACATAACTACACATGCATAAAGCATATTCTCCTACATGAGGACTGCTAGGACAATTACACTTTACTGAAAGTATATGCTCTTGCTTTTAGATGGAGATGTGCTCATATCATTTGAAGGGTAGTGTAAAAAAATATTATTGCTGTAGCTGTGCTGTGCTTCCTGACCAAATTTGCTTAAACTGTGACACATCACTGACAAGATTTCCCTCTACTTCTCTAGGGATATATATTCAATATCTTGGGAGCACACTGCCATAAGCAATGGCTCTTTTCAAAATCCATATACAAGAATATACCCCACAGTTTTCACTATCTGGATTTATTCCCAGAATAATTTCAGGAAATTTCTAGGCCATTCTATACAAATAAGCTTTTCTAAAATATTCTTTGGGAATAAACTCTAGAAGCAGATGGATCACAAACACTGGAGCCCAGCAGGAAACAGATTATTAGCAAAGTCAGCATTTGCACACTTGGGACTTTATGTTTAAAACTGATGATTTGTTGGTAAAAAAATAACATAATCCATTTTGGTCTTCTGAGCAGTGTCTTAGTTATATCTGTGGTATTCCGCTATGTTTGTCCAACATCTTCATTCTTACCTTCATGATGTTTCCAGAGTTTGTGCTACTGATAAAATGCTCTGCCTTATTTATTTGATTATATAAAGAATTAAATTTCACATCACCTTCCTGTCCATGTGTGAACACCAAAATGATTCTTGAATAAAAATGTGCCACATCCTTTTTTTCTGGAAAAAGAAACTGCCCTCAGAGATTCAGTGAGTGGGCTATTGGAGAAAATTAAGTGGCAAAACAGAGAAGTCAGTGATGTATCAAAAGACTTATTAATTCCAGTTCCCTTGGGAACTGTACCATGTTTTGCTTGACATTACAAAAGATTGATAGGTGTGAATTATTCTCCACTGGAGGTGAATACCAAAGCATATTAAAAAGCAGTACCATTTCAATTGGATTTCCCATGTCCTGCCCACTGAATCAAGTTTTCTTCCATTTCACATATAACATTTACCAAAACTTTTCAACACTGAAAAAAACCAATGAAAAATATTAAGAGGGAACTGGCAGGGGTAATATTTGGAGAATAGATCCTTCATTCTTAAATATTTCTAAAAGACTGTGACAAGAAGTGATTTTTAAAAGTATTTCATACATTACAATAAAATATATATTTACTTTATTTGACTTAAACTTACTCTATAACTACAGTAAATTCATAATTACATCTGATGTAACTATGGATCAAAATTTACATGGAAATTTTTGCTTGAACATAATTGCACTTGCAAGCATTCTCTCCTACTAATAGTCAAACTTCAATCTCAATCTATCCTGACACAAACCACTGATGTACAGCTAAACAACTAGGCAGGCAAGAAAAGCAATATTTCAACAATTCTTCAAGTTATTGTTGTCTCAGGACAAAAAAGCCCATACTTACTTAATGAAAAATATTACCAATCTCTAGGGTGTATAAAACAAATTGGTTTTAATGCAGCAGTTTTGGCTCTTATTAAAAGCATGTGGAGATTAATTTCTTTCTTTTTGAAGGTAAAATGAGTTAACTCTGCCAACACTTACAGAAAAGTTCTAATGTTCTTAAGCACTTCATAAAACCCCCCAGGCCACAGAGTTCTCTTTTGGTGACAATGTAGGTATCATGTGAAACATTAAACACCTAATAATTAAAATTTACAAACTAGATTCTTTTTTGCAAACTTTAAGGTATAAGCAACAAATTTAATTTCTACATTCAGTCTAAATAAGTCCTTTTCATAAATGGACACTATTTTTAGGATACGATTATCCAGTTTGATCTGAAATTAGAAGCAAAGTGTCAATAAATACATGCATTTTTATACTGTTTTGCAAATGAATATTGAATAGAATACTGCCACCTTTTGGCTATTATCTGGCCTTAAAAATGCAACTTCTTTGTAAAATTTCTAAAAACATTAGATATGTAATGATTGATTGTTCTGAAGAAATCAGTTGGTCAATAGGCAAATGTTATGCTTATCATTAACATACTGTTGATGTAAGAATAAAACTTTTCATACTGAACTGCACAGTATTATCCTATTATTTCAGGATAATGAGCAAGTATTTTCACAAGGGCTTTTGTCTTTAGCAGAAAAGATGCATCCATAGCTTGACAGCAAGCTAATGGAATTACTACTTTACAATCACAGCAATTCTTCTACTGCTTAGAGTTAAATAATACTTCAGTGCAATTCATGCACTCAGCTTCATAAATACTGAATCACAGACTGATTCTCAGAAAATTCTTGCTGATGAAGTTAATCATAAGCATTTAAAAATGTGAAAGGTTAAAGGCATGTAAGTATTTCAGTAACCTCTGAAAGAAGGACTCTAAAGTCATGAACAAATGATGCTACTAGAACAGGCAGTGAAGAAGAATTGGGATTTGGGGTTAATGCCGAGCAAGTGTTCCAAGTCACTGCAGAGAGGTTCTCCCAACTGTGGGCTAATCAGGTCTCAATTTAATTCATTTATGCTGAATAAATTAAATAAGAGGATTTGATCCATCTTTAGGGAAGAGTTCGCTGATTAAAAAATCAGGAAAAATAAGTACTCCCTTTTTTGTTTCGCTATTTGTTTTATCTGTTGAGGTGTCTGATTATCAAGGTACACAGAAGGACTAACACTTCTCTATGGGCTACTTTAAATCAGATCCTATAAGCTACAACATGTTTACTATAAAGTCATCTATCTCAACTCTCCAGTTTTGCACTGTCAGACAAAATAACTAGTAACTTGATGAAAAATACAAAATCCCCACTAGACTGCTTTAATTAAAAGGAGAAAGGTTCTTACCCAACTCCCTGTAAAATGCCAGCGCCATAGTTAAGTGGAATACAATTTTCATTTGTAAGCATTTTCATACCATTATGCTTTAAAGAGCATGTTAAAAAGCAATAACCATTAATCATTTTGCTACTTTAAAGGCAGCATTCTTGTATCCTTTTCCCTACTATTGTAAATACTTTGTATGTCAAAACTTTGTTAAATCCTATCAGAGTTAAGCAGAAAGATTTCACTAGACTGGAAGCTTGATTTTCATCAACAAGTATAAACACTTGAAACTATCCTGACAACATTTTGGAATTTCAAGATAGCATTCCCATCTAGAGAAGAACAAACAGCAAGATTCCTATACTTTTAGCCACTAATGAAGTAGTTTCACCTTTTAAACCAATCCTATTAAAAATACCTGCATTTTTCCACATATTGGCTATTGGCACAGACCAAAACTGTGCAGGCTCAGTTGAAACTTTTTATACAGCAAATTTGTTCTTCAGAATTAAGTAAGTGTATAAGCAATTAGCTTCAGACACTTTCTTCCCCATCTATCCTATTCCAAACTTTTTTTTACCAAGATAATCTGAAGAGGACCACTAGGAATATTCACAAAACGCCTGGTTTTTGGGAACAAAATTTAAAGCAACATTTCACTTTGACAAATAGCCCTCACTAACCTTTAAAAATTTGCCTGTAGGGATAAAATGACAAATGACTCTCACAATGGGACTTATTAGACTTTTAGATTATTGCTCTAACAGGGCCCTTCAGGAAATACTGTTTCAGATTATATCAGCACTTCCATTTTTCAGGGCCTAATAACTCAGTTTGAAAGAAATAACCAACCAAAAGAAGCAAAACAAAAACCACACACGCACCTTCCCTGGGGGATGAAACTTAACACATGATGTCATGAATGAACCTTGCTTCAAAATTTAAAACACATTAAGTTTCACAATATTCTGTGCTCATTATGCAGCTCATGATGCTCATGATATTCAAATAAGAGTATTGCAAAAGATTAGCATAGGCTACAGAAACATTTTCAGTATTTTGAGAGGGGAAGAAACATTTGACGTCTTTAAATGTCTTAGAAGTGATTTAACATAGTGGTGAAAATTCTGTGCTGCTGCAGGCAGTATTAGCTGTTAAACTTATGCTCTGGTTCAAATCCTCTATCTGTTTCAGACCCCTTCAAAACCACTGAAGTCAACAGACAAAACTCACTGCCTTCAACAAGTTTGGATCAAAGTCCTTAGAATTATATTATGCCACAGACAACCCGTCTATCGAATATACCAGACATTTCGAAATACCAGTCATGTTAGGCAAGGAGGGCATAATTATTGAGATCTAAGACATCATAGTCTATTGACTGAAAGCAGTAATACATACTGTAGAGATCAACACTTGTATTACAAGTTCAACAGTGAGAAAGGAAAGTCAGCTTCCCCTTCACCTTCCTGGCTGAGGCTGCATTCAGAGCAGGGATTCTGAGTAAGCTCACAGAGGAGGCAATCACAGCATTATGGAGTAGCTATTGTCCTCAGATGGAAGAGAAGCCCACAGCCACAGCGTGATCAGTTGGCAGAAGCGCCTAAACCATTTCTCCTTCCACTGAATTTTCCTGAAGCAACTATGTTTATTACATATCTACTAAAAAACTTAAGCGGTGGACTCAGTAGAAGAATGCTAGTAATAAGTGAGTATATTTATTTCAGATACTTCTTTAGCAGTAACAATTGCATCTTTCCTTTTTAATCTACTCTTTCATGATAAAACTTTTCAAGGTGTTCTTAAAACTATATTCACTGAGAGTTCAAACTGTCAAGGCCATACAGTACGATTGATAAATAGCGAGAATTTAGAAGAGCTAGAAAATGTGAGAAGCCTGTCTCTCGAACATCTTAACATGAAACTGGCAACAAATTTACAAAGGGTGCCTCAAAAAAGAATTTAAAAATAAAATAAAATCCAAACCAAACTTTGTCTGCTCTTTTCTTTCTACATCTTACACTCATCAGATAGGAACACCAATATGTGTTCTGCTTCAAAAGCATTGAGCTCACCTCACATTTTGTAAGGCAGCAATCTCTTTACTATGGCACCTTACTGACTCTTTGAATATGTCCAGACTGGTCTGCAAGCTTTGTGGCGACTCTCGGACTCAACCTCCTAAAAATCCAGACCCCGTAAGTAAACCTGGATTTCCTACCAAAAGAAAGAAGTGCACTTCCAGCTCCTTCTTATATGGAAAAAAAGATGACAGGGTGCATAGGCAGTACAGAGCTCTTCATGAGCACAGAGAATTTGTTTCCTTTTCTGCCCATGAGCTACTCACCTATCTTTAACTTATGTCCTGTTATATGACTTGTTCCAGCAAATGTTTTAGTTGTTGTTTCTCTTACTCATTTTATCCCTATTTGGATCTGCTGTGCCATCTCCCGCATTGTACCCCACTAAAATTGTCCTTAGCTTATTTCTTTGAGCTGTCTTTGTGTAATTTATTATCTCCATATGATCGTCTAGTAATATTCTTACACAACTTTATCTCATGTATCAATCATCCATTCTATGTATTGTCCCACAATTATCACAATGAATGTAGGCTACTGCAGCTGTGGAAGAACAATGCCTTCAAAGACAGCTCTCAAACAAAAGGAGAGAAATGAACATCTTCACCACAACCCCCGCCCCCGTGAGAAATTGTGCTTTCCACTGTCTTAGACTCATTACCGACTGGAGGCCCCTACAACAATTAAGTACTCCAAGAGACCAGAGTGAGGTCAGATCTCTTCCTCTTTTCCTGGTCCTGCCACCAAGCTATTGTGCTAGCTCTCAGTAAGTCTTTATCATCTCCCTGCTTCAATTTTCCTCCTCAACAAATGCGCCTAAAATGTTATCCCTCCTGGAGAAGTTAATTTGAGATGAGTACAGGGAACACTGTAAGATTGGAATGTTTTTCTTGTGGTTAGCATGGTGACGCAGTCCACTTCCCATGGACAAAGCCTGAGAACAGGCAGGGTTTCTTTTTGTATTTTCAGGCATCTTTGTTGCATTGCTGTTGCAGGAAAAAAAAAAAAAAATTAAGCAATTGCAAGCAGGTGATGAATGTGTCTATACCAGTGTGAATATCTGAAACTGAACTTTATATCCTCAGGAAGACTGCTAGTTTCCACTGACCACCAGTACAGTCTGGATATAAATTTTGATAACATTGTGACCAAACAGCAGCACATCCCAACTCCTCCAATTAATACAGAGACAGAAGTCCCAATTAGGAGGCTGATCATGCATTGTGTTTCTACACAGACTACTTGAGAAAATGAGAGACTAAGAGCCTCAAAGAAGGTTTTTCCAAAAAAAAAAAAAAAAGGCATGGCTTTAGAGGAGAAAAAAAAAAGAGGCTTGGAAAGGAGGCAGTGAAAATCTCAGCTGGAGTAAAGATCTCAGGGGTCAGGGGAATGTGTGGAAACAACTGCCAGGGGGTGCTCAGGGACCTTGGTCTGTAATGACTGAGGCCAGTAGCCATGAGCAGCGGCACACAGAGATCCAATATGGCTTTGGTTCCAGCATTCCTGGACCAGCCGTGACCACCCGGCTGGAAAGGGAAGCCAAGACCTACTAAATATAATGCTGAAGGAGAGCAAGTCCATGTGAGATAATCTAATAGAGTGAAAACACTGATCTTGTTGGTTCTTGAACAAACCCAAGTAACCAGATCCAGTATGGCTGCTGGTTCCTGCCTTGCCCATGAACATTACAGGGTAGTATTCTGTAATGTATCCTGTAGCAGAGTCCCATCCTTTTGGAAGAAATGCTGTCTGACACTGATGCACAAGGCTCTGGATGTATTAGACCATTGTGAATACAGCTTTTTTGTAGGATTTGCCATGGTGACTGTGACCATTCTCATGACCTCATGAAGACAGGTATATAAGGTACAACCCTCATCCACATGTGAAATATATTGCCTGTATTTATACAGCATGCTCAGCTGACATCTCCAGACTGCCCTGTAACCCACTTTATATAGTCCAGAGACTCCCACAGCAAGGCACTTAGCACTACCAGCAAATATTCACCACCACAACTTTCTAAGCTACTCACTTCTGTGAAACTACTACAGGCAGGCAGGATATGGCCTGGCAGCCCCTGTCCTGCCCTGCAGCAGAACTGGAGAATGGGCACGGGGCTGTGATCTCTGACACCCCACCCTCCAGGCTACCAGGGCCAGCCTAGACTGCAATAAATTGAGAAGGCTGACAACAGACAACAATTCTGAAATGACAAATTATTCCTTCAGTAAATGCAAGTAAATATGCAGCTGCCAGGAAACATAAAGACTGTCTCTGGTTTTAATTGTCAGCTCTTCCTAAGTTACCTGAAATGAATGTCCAGTCCATATGCTCACAGTATCTCATCTGTCCTGTCCATTTTCCTGAACAACCCTAAGTCTCTCTTCTCTTAAAATTCAGCCCTGCTGCGTAAGAACGCTACCCCGTGCAGACTAAATTATGTATTTGGCAACCTAAGACTGGGTGTAGGGTGGGCTGGTTTTTAAATAGAATTGTACATAGAAAAATAATAATTAGAAGAAATACAGCTCCCTTCCACCTTCTTCTGACTCTGAACTGTTTTCTGATGTGAAGTTTTTGGCCAGGTCCACCACCTGATTACAGAGCTATTGATTTTGAACC
>NW_005054353.1:4696862-4741505 GCF_000277835.1 Geospiza fortis | reverse complement strand
TTTCCCTGCTCCTCCCTTTTTCTCCCCCTAAGCTCTTTAGACAGCTTACTTGAGTATTAATTTACTGTGGGATTGATCTATTTGTGTTCCAGTTAGCAGGGCTTCTAAGAAGGTTGTGTCATGCTTAGTTAAGAGCTGTGGACTTCTGGGTCAGAGCTGACCAGATCCTAATGAACCTAGTGGGCAAGCAGGGCATACAGTGGTTAAATTTGGGTATTACTTTTGCTTAGGTACCTTAGAATGCTGTACTTAGGAGTCAAATTTAGGGTTGTGAATGTTACACATTTGCAGCCCTTATTAGAGTAATACAGTATCCATAAAGTATCATAATTACTGAAAGGAAGATGACCAATAACACAGTAATAAAATAAAAACAAATGCAAAGCAGTAATAAAGTGTACAATATCATAAAAGATGAAAACATAATGAAAATTAATTCCTCAGAAGCTGGTAAACTTCTGCATGTCCTACCTCACATCCATGAATGTGACAAAAAATTATTTTACCCTCCCATACTCAGAAAAAGCTCAGTATCTTATATTTCAAGAAATATACCCACTTGTTACATAAAGCTTAAAGTTTACAACCCTTCCACCAAAGTCCTCATGAAAAAATTCTCTAAATTTTCTATGAATTAAAAAGGTTTTTGAAAAATTTTAAAATATTTCAAGCTTCATTTCCTGAACAAGGAAAAGGGAAGCAAATATTTAAATCCAAAGGCAGAAACTGTATCTGAAACAGAGGTCACAAAACTCATGCCTATAACCAGATTTATATCAACTTCAGATGGTTTTCAAACTATAGTTTCAAAAAGTCTAGTGATATATGTATCACCTTCAACTCAGATTTTCATGTACAATCATTCTATAACCGCTTAATATTTCATAATTGCACCTAAACTGATCCAACAGTCAAGGATAGAAAAAGAATATATACAGTAACCACTGCTTACTGTTCGCTGGCATGTAGAGTCCTTTCCAGATGTGAAGTTACCAGGATCCAAAGGAATGGCCTGAAGTTGTGTCAAGAGAGGTTTAGCCTGGATATTAGAGAAAGGTTCTTCACCTGGAGTGTAGCTGGGCACTGGAACAGCTCCCCAGGGAAGTAGTCACAGCACCAGCCTGACAGAGTTCAAGCAGCATTTGGACAATACTCTTGGACACCTGGTGTGACTCTTGGGTATGGTCCTGTGCAGAGCCAGGAGTTGGACTTGATCCTTGAGGGTCCCCTCCAACTCAGCTTTTTCTGTGATTCTGTGAAAATAATATTCTCTTCAAGTTGTTGCACATTCATTATTGAAGCTTTTTCATAATAGCCTATTATTTTCCCAAATATCCTGGGGATACAACATTTAAAGATATTTCCCACTCGGAAATTTCACTTTTCCACCTCCATTTTATTTCCCTTTTCTTCTTTTTTTTTAATAAATCAAAAGAGGGAACAATTTCCAGTTACTTAATGCATGACTTATTGTACGTCTTAATGTATAAAGCTGTTTTGAAAAATAACTTTAGAGCACACTTATTTTGAAAAGCCTAATTTTTTATCTGATCTCCAGCTCAAGTATACTTGAACTGCAATGGTTTTTCTTCAAATCTCTCTCCTGTGAACAACTTGGGATTGGAAAGCAAAACTGGTTTATTTCATGCTCTTCCATCATCACCAATAATAAAGATCTGAGATTAAATTATGCCCTTGCTCATTGATTCCAATACTCTAGGATAAAAAGCTTTACTTACAATTTCCTTTGCCTTGTTTTGTATATTTAAAGTACACTATGTCATACTTACAGAGCCAAATTCATTTATTCCTTAGCAATCCAGCAAAGCTCACTGAAGTATTCTGTAATTCCCAGGCAAGGGAAGTTCTGCCTTACAGCAAGCATTTAAAGTCTCTCTTGAAAGCACAGAATTAGACAAGCTGGTAACACTTGAGACGCATGTGTTATTTGCAAATAAAATTATACTTCCTTCTATCTTCTCTTGTTACCATGAAGAACGTAATGAAAAATTGTAGCATAGGGTGGAAGGGAAGGGACTATTCCTGTGTAAAAGGTTCCCCTCTCCATTCCTTTCGTATTACTATATTCTCTAAAAAAAAGTCAAGGTAATAGACCAAGAGCAAGCCCATATTATATGGTTTTTTAACAATTATCATTTTAACCCTATCATGTATCAGTATATTATAGCTGATGTAACCTTTAAGAGGATATTAGTCAGCAGAGACATCTGCATTTGCAGGAGATTCACCTCTTAAAACTTTTATTCCAACAGGCATCTTGGAAGTATAAGCCATGAGAAAGAGAATATTTTTCCTTACAAGTGGAGTGTAAACATAAACCCCCTTTCCCTCTAAAATAACTATCTTTTCACTTTGTCTTGTTCTTCCCAATCCCCTTTGTAGAGGAAAAGGGAAAGTATTTTATTTATCTGTTTTACAAAAACCTAAGTTTGGTTGGAATCTTGACAGAGAATATATTAGAACTGATTGACTGGCTTCACTGGATTCAAATCATCAGTGAACCTTGCAACACAACAGCTTCATAAATTGTTTGGGGTGTTATATAAGAGAAATAGTTCAAAAAAGACAGAAAACATCACACTGAAAGTTGAGGATAGAGCCACAGTCTAAAGCCCACTGGTAAAGTACCATCAGGTAAGCATTTCTGCCCTTGGCTTTTAAATATGTTCACAGTTTCAGGTGAGGAAAACCTGCTTATCCTAGTTCCACTAGGAAAATGCAGAGTAACTCCACTAAGTTAATTACAATTACATTAGACAAGTTCTTCAATATTCTCTAACCAGAAAATAAGGTATCAAATAATTATGAAGTTATAATGTGATACAGAATCACAGAATGAATCAGCTTAGAAAAGACCTCCAAGGTCACCGAGTCCAACCTATGACTGAACACCACCATGTCAACTAAGCCATGGCACTGAGTGTCAAATCCAGTCTTTCCTTAAACACCTCCAGGGACAGTGATCACCCTTTCTGTGAAGAAATTCATCAGATATTATAATTCAATTCTTCAGATATTATAATATTCACCTAAATCTCCCCAGACACAACTTTAGACTGCGTCCTCTTGTCCTGTCCTTTGTTACCTGGGAGAAGAGCCTAAACCCTACTTGGCTACACCCTCCTTTCAGGGAGTTGCAAAGAATGATTAGATGCCCCCAGCTCTCTTGGCCTCTCCTCATAGCGCTTGTGTTCCAGGCCCTTCCTTATCTCCATAGTCCTTCTCTGGACTCACTCCAGCACATCAATGTCCTTCCTGAACTGAGGGGCCCAGAACTGGACACAGCACCAAGGTGTGGCCCCACCAGTGCTGAGAACAGGAGGACAATCCCTGCCCTGCTCCTGCTGGCTACACTACTGCTGATCCAGGCCAGGTGTCATTGGCCTTCCTGGCCACCTGGGCACTGCTGGCTCATGTTCAGCTGCTGTTGACCAGCACCCCCAGGTCCTTTTCCACTGGACTACATCCCACTACTTGCATTTTGGACTTTTGTGTTTCCTCATTTTTTTTCCCAGATAGTTTAAATAGCACATCAACATAATCATGGTTTTCATGATGATTCAGCTGAATTATGAGATACCCTTTTAGTAAATTTGAATGCTATCCAGAAATAGTTGACAGCACTGAATTCCTCTAGATGATACATTCTTGATTTTAGAAATATTTTTGTTTTAAGCAGTGTAAAAATATTTATGGAATGCAGAATTTAAAAATTGTTTTCAGATACAAAGTCAAAAGAAAAAATGATAGAAACATAATTTCTGAATTACAAATACAAAAAAAAAAAGAAGCCTAAGACAAGTTACATAAGGTTTGAATCATACCAAAGGATGCAGAAGAAGTTAATAGATTCAATTTCCCTTTGATAATGTGAGACAGAAAAATACTTTATTATGATTTCCTAGTGATTATTTACTTCTAACAATTCAAAGAATGTTGGATTCCACTGTCATGTTAACAATAAGATAAATGACAACCAATTATGTAAACAGAATCCTTCAAATAAAATTTCCTCACTATTTAGGAATTATGAAATCAAAAGACTTAGCCCAAGCAAGACACATTCCTGTTGATTTATTTAGGATAATCTTCTAGATAATTCTAGCCAAATGGGTTTTATTTCATTAACCAAACTAGCAATCTTAAGTACATTGGTGCTAAGAACCTTAAGTACAGAATTTCCAGAAGGGAAGAACTCCATTAGGTTAGAGGACTTCAGCCTCAAGCCTGTTCTATGTCAAAAATGAAATCTGGCCTAGAGGTACTATGCTTTGTATAATTCCTCAGTCAGGTGTCTGTGCAAGAGTTCAAAATAAACTCACATTTCCTGTTATTCAGTTAAGACTGGCTAAGACTGTTTTGCCATGAAAGTTTAAATGTATTTTAGAAAAATTTTACCAAGAGGGTGAATACCTCACTAGATGATACAGCCAAAGCAGTTAAACACCCTCTTCTTAAAACAGTAATCCTCAGCACAGTGTATGTTTCACTGAGGAAATTTAAAACAGTTTTCCTGATATTTTGCCTTGGCACGGTATTGTTTTAAGTCTTATGGTCTTTCTCTAAAAGGCTCTTCCCAGCTAGTTCTTGACACCTTTTCACTGATTACTGTACGTGTTTCTTGTAGACAGTAATTCATCAGCTAAAACCAAGCACTGTACCGGGCCTGGGATGCTTTAGCATTTTGTAGTGCTGAGGGTCTTCCACTGGCAGCTCTGTAATCTGTCATGATGAGAAACCAGTTTGAACAGGCAAGTTTGAACAGGCCTTGGTGAAACCCACACTGTTATTATGGGAAAAATAATACAGGAGGATAGTTTTCACCATTAGAGATTATCTATGCCATCAGTGATATGTAAGTATCAAAGTAAACAGTAACTACAACTACTATGAAAAATACTGGGCTATCTTGCAGATAAAAAGGGATTCTCTCTCACAGAAGATGTTCTTAGAAGAGTATTATTAATACAAAATTACACATATCACAGACTTATACGGAAGTGTTAACTATTCAGTGTCACGTGAATAATTACTTCATTCATGCTGCATACTTTTTTTCCTTTACAGGGCATCATTAAGATACAATGAAGTCTTACCTCTAAAAACCAGTCTGTCACATCCTCAATCCTATAGCCTTTACATCTTTCTGTTAAGGTGGGGAGAACATCACTAGCTGCCCGAATAATGGCTTAATAAGTGTTATGACCTTCTTATTCCTCACCTCCCATTTACATTTAAAACAAACCATCCAAGTCTAAAATTAACCTGTACTACAACTATACTAACTTGCTATTCCACATGAAGAGCTATTGTAGCTACCGTAGACATAGTCTGTAGCTATGTGAATCACTAAACAAATTATTATGCCACTGCTCATGAAAGGAAAAGTTTCCTAATGACAAAGGTTTTAGTCATGCTTTATGAGAAGAGATGAGGCTTGACTTACTGAACTCAACTGTGTGTCCTGACAAAAATCACTAGAAAACTTACAAAGTGTAACAGGAAAAGAAACCTTTTATCTTTCTGGTGAGTTAACATGGTGAATCACAGAATCATTTAGATTGTTAAAGACCTCTATGATCTAGTCCACCATTAAACCATGTCCCTAAGTTCCACATCTGGACATTTTCTAAATACCTTCAGGGATGGGACTCAAGCACTTCCCTGGGCAGCCAGTACCAATGCTTCTTTACAATGGCTATAAGGAATATGCAAGTTATCAGCAGTATTACTGATTCTTCCATTCCTGTTGCTAAACTTAGCAAATACATTTCTGCACTTGCTTGGACTTCCCTGTGTAAGCCATTGTCCAGCAGCTCCCCAGTCTTTTTCCATCTCACCTGGTACAGCCTCCCCACGGAGAGCTTGGAAACATGGCCAACACGGACCAACCCTAACAAACATTTCACTTGGTGCCAAGGACAGCTTAGGCCCCTTTTTAGATCCTCATTACCAGGTCAGACCGAGATCAAGTCAAGCTCACACACGACGCACAAGTGTGGGGGCTGGACTCACAGCTCACAGCTGCTTTCGGGAGATGTTCACCCCTCCAGAAATCCCACTCTGCCTCAGGGTGCCCCCAGTGTCGCCGAGCATTTGCTCACGCGCTCCACCGGCGCCTTCACTCCACGCAAGCGCAGCCCCCACACCGCGCACTGGGAGCGTCCCCAGAGCATCCCGGGCGCCGGAGCGGGAGGGGAAGGGGAGGGGAAGGGGAGTGGGAGGGGAAGGGGAAAAGGAGGGGAAGAGAGGGGAAAGGGAGGGCGCAGCCATTGCCCCGGGCCCCCCGCCGCTGGGGGTGGGGCCGCGCAGGCGCAGCGCCCACAAGAGCCGCGTCGCGCCTCTGCCTTTCCTTTCTCCCGGCTCCAAGATGGCGGAGTACGACCTGACCACCAGGATCGCGCACTTCTTGGACCGGCACTTGGTCTTCCCGCTGCTGGAATTCCTCTCTGTCAAGGAGGTGCGTGTCTCTCCTAAGGATGGGGAAGCTGGCCTTGGGAGCGGCAAGGTGGTAGGCCTTGCTGCCAGCTGCCGATGCTTCCCGTGGGCCTGGGTGCGCCGCGGCCAGGGCTTCCTCCCCCGGGCCTGGGCGCTGCGCCGGCCGGGCGCGGCCCGTGGGGGATTCGGAGCCTCCGTAGGGAGGAGCTCGAGGCTCCTGTGCTGCGTGAGTCCAGGGGCAAAGCGTGTGAGCCTGCCCGGGCAGGGACGGGAGCAGAGCCGAGAGGAGGCCTGAGGGAGCCGCTCCTTGATCACGCCGCTCAGCTCCGCGGCCCCTCGCTTGCGAGGCAGCACGGATTTCCTGCACTTTCTCCTTCTTCGGATTTGGATTAGTGTCTTTCCCTCACCTATATGTGGAAAAAGGAGAAGTCAAAGCTCTCCCTTGCAGCCGCAGTCCCACGGCATGGGACACCCTCGATAGCCCCGCAGCTCTTGGTGCTCAGGCTGTCCCGCAGCCGGAGCTCTGGGCAGTCTGTGGGGTTACGCCAATGATACCAACTAATTTTAATTTGAAACCCATGTCATCACGCATTTGTGTTGGAAACAAGTATAAGTCCTTTCTGGAGTTATCCTTTGTGGGTCTTCTTACATATATTTTCCAGTTATATTGCTACAAAGAACATAGTAGTGTTGGAGATTATCTCAGATGAGAACTTCAGATACTTTAGACTAAACTCATCAGTATAAACTATTTTAAAATGGGAGCGAAATGTGTAAAGTTATGTAAGTTTTGGATTTAAAGAAGGTGTTATTTTAGCCTTTAGATAGGAACTGTTGAACCATGAGCGCATTGAGACAACTTGACCTAGCCAGCTGTCATGTGTAGCATGTGGAGTTTGCTTAATGCCTCTCATCTTGGGCGCATTTGTACATAAGCATTTTTATGTCAGCTGAAGTTAATTAAACAGTTAATTTTGTGGTGTTAGTTTTGAACAACACAATGTTCAGAGCTGAATTAAACTTCTACAGATTCTATATCTGAGATGTGCACAAATCTGGTATGGTGAGTTGTAATACAGCTCTTGTGCAAATATGTTTTTGAGGAATGTACTGGATTTGGCCCTCGCCTACATGTTCAACATCTAACAGCAGTTTGCAACTCACTGATAAATTATGGAATGTGAACTCTAAAAAACAATTTGAAAAGTTTAAAAGTACAACACCATTCAATTACATAGCTACTCTAAACTTGTTTTTATGCTATAGACCTAGCAACATATTTTAGATTAATCTGCCCTACAATTAAATTGTGAGTTTAATCTTGTGCATCTCTTCTGAAATCCACTTTAAATAATTTAACTAGTCCTCACTGTTCAGCATTTTATTTTGTGGAAAGTATTCAGTGCTTTGAAAGAGAAGTATGATTAAGGTTTAATTTTTTAAATATGTATGTAATTTTGCAATAGGAATTACTGTTTCTGTTGAGAGACTAGTAATAGTTACTTGACTTCTAATTAGCTTTTGAAGTACCTATTTTCATAGATAGCAGGAAATATTTGATATTTTGTCAAGGCTGAAAATGCAGAGAGTCTTTATAGTAAGTACTCTTAATGGTAGAGCAGTGAGACTTGATACTTAAAACAATTCAGTTGTACAGAAGTCCATAAACTGTGCCATAGAAGTAATACATAATATGAATTGAAACTTCAACACTCTTCAGATGAATCTGTTAATAATTCCTGTTTCAGATATACAATGAAAAAGAGCTGCTCCAAGGAAAACTGGATCTCCTTAGTGATACCAACATGGTGGATTTTGCTATGGATGTGTACAAAAATCTTTATTCTGATGAAATTCCTCATGGTAAGCTGCTCATTTAGATGTAAAGCTTGTTTTTCAACTTTTCTGTCTAACATAATAAATAACTAGTGGTAATTGCTTGTTCTGTACAAAAACTGGAGTACTGTTTAACTTTGGTGTTACCAAAAGGGTGTGCAATACTGAGAAAAACAGAATGCCCTAGTCCTGGGTGGTTTGGGTTTGTTGGTCTGTCAGGAACTTAACCTTTGAGTGACCTCTTAAGTATTTCAATGCTGATTTGGTAATTTCAAGCACTTTAAAGGTGTTGCACTGCAACTAATGGAGGTGTAGTAGCTTTTCATCTGTGAAATTAAACACTTGCATAATGATTTGGTGTTATTTGGTGACTTTTTCTTTAAAGCATCCAGTGAGTTAAGACTAGAGTTGCAGTCTAAGTAATTCTGTTAATTTGTCTGACTGTGGCTGAGTTTTTAGAGTTTGAGAGAGATTTTTCTTAAAATGTATGTTTTTCTCAGTTTTGGCAATATAAGAATTGCTGCTTTTCTAGGCGAAAATAAATTTAAGATGATAATGAATGTGATCTTTCACTATTTTATCCATGATTTTGATAACTTCTCTGTTTACTACTTAAATTTCTATCATTTTGAGGTGCATTTGGGAATAGGGAGAAAATAGGTTATCTAGCTTTGTCTAATTTCCATTCTTCAGGGGTGTTTTGATTTTAAGGGTTTTTTCCCAGTTCTTTTTTTTATGGGTTGTGTGTTTCATTTTGTTCCTGACCTAGTCTTTCAATATCCACTGCCTTCCTATTTCTCCATCTGTTTTTTGTGTTGGTGAATTCCTCGCCTTTTTCTTAGCTATTGGGACAACAGTCTTTTGGCCTGCATCTTAGGAGGAAGAGACTGGGGTGCTGTTGCTTTCTTCCTCTGGGTTTTGCTCTTTTCAGGCTCTTGAAGCTGCAGGTGTGGCCACTCTTCTCTTTGGAAGAGGAGAATTGATAGGCTGATGGACATGGGAGTCAATGTTCTGACTGAGTCTGTGCTAGCATTAGGTGGGCATTGTTATGGGCATGTGTACCGTGACACATGGGACTGGTCATGAGAACATGTAGTGAGAACTGGGGGGGTTTCACTTCTGTCATATCAGAAACAGTTGTAATAATAGCTTCACCTTTAGGTTACTTAGCAGTTCTACTGATTTAAAAAGTCAGGCTGTATCAAGGCTATAAAAAAAATCTCAAAGCTGAATAGGTTTCCTCTTTCTTTCCCTGCTTCAGCCTTTTTAAACTGTTGAATATTACTGTTATCAGTAGTAATTAAGGAGTAAAATACTAAAGAAGTAAGCAAGACAAGAAATAGCAATTCTAACAGACTTCCACAAAGTAGCTACTCCAAATGTCTTCAGAATTCTTATTATAGCCAGTTACTTGAGCAGATTGTCTCAGGATATAACTTCATAAGGTCACAGCTGCAAGAAAGTTGAATGAATTTTGTCCCTTGGAGAGCTCTGCCTTCATGAAAAATCAGAAATTTCCACACTTGTTTGAACATACTATTAGAAAAACACTACATCTCTTAGTATTTTATATCATCAGTTTGGCAGGTTTTTTTTGTTTGTTTTTTTTTTAATAATGGCTCACTGTTGTTTGATGTGTGGCTTTTATTCAATTAACATAAGCAGAGCTAGTTCTTTCACACATTGTTCAGAGTGCTTGCTTGCGCAGCTTCCTATGCAAAGACCTTAACTTCTGAGATCTTTCTGGTATGTGTCATCTTCTTGTAGCAGCACTTATCAGAATGTTTGTATGGACAGGTCGTTCTTACTTGTGGAATTGCTGGCATTGTTAGAAATTTTCACTATCCCTTTCTAAGACTTCACTGTTTAAAGTATTTAAAAAACTAAGTTCACTTACACAATTATAATTAGAAATGTCCCTGCACGATTTATAGTTGATTTTGTCTTGTCTTCCATGAGATCGATTTACAATTACACACCCAGGAGATGTCGCAGGAAAACATTTTCGTATTCTTAGTAAGTCAACTGAATGTTTTTCTTTCATCTGTTTCTTCTTCGTCTTTTATAATTTCAAGAGTCAACTGCAGGTGGAGATAATTTCTCCTTATTGGAACACTTCCTGTCAGGCAAGTTGTTCTCATATTTAGGTTGGGTCACCATTATGGTATTAGCCACCTTGGATGTCCTATTCAAATATCTGTGTAGTCAAATCATGAAAGCAATGTTGACTCTGTTCACCGTGGCATTGAGCGTTCTGGTGTGTGGCTCACTTTCACAGTTTCCTGCATTTATCTCCTGGGATTTAGTCTTGGCTTTTCTGATACTGTGTGTTTCACATAGCCAATGTCAGGGTGATTTTTCTTTTTTTTTTTTTTTAACATACACACTTTTCTAAATTTTAAGTCTTCATTTTATTGCATTACATGCACTTGGTGAGGAATTTGGGGTCTGTGTAAAATGATCACCCTAAAACTCTTAGTTGAATTTACTAACAGTTTTTCGTAAAGGACTTGATGTTTCCATTAAGAACAGAGTGTTCAAAATGGTAATTTTGCAGTTTGAGCTGCTTGAAGTTTTTCTTGTCAATTTTTAATTAAATATGCTCTAAATGTTCTTTCAGAACCTGAGCATCAGTCAGAAGAAAATCAATCTTCGTGGTATCATTGGATTGTTTACTTTTTTGCAAGTTTATTTGGAATAAGTGAGCTCAGTTAAAGGTTGTTTCTCCTTTAATGGAAGCCTGAAGAGACCTTGTCTAATACAGACTCTGCTCCAGCTGTACCTGCTGTCTGGTGGCCTCCACTCAGGAGGAAAAGAACCAAATGTTAGGAGTTTTTACTAAGTAATGGAATTGTTATACACAGCTGGGTTTGAGGACAGGTGAGGTAGGAATTGGGAAGATGTGTGCAAGTGTCAGCACCATGTAATTACAGGCTGGTTCATGTAAAGGCTTAAAGCATTATATTAAAGTCTTTTTGTTTGTGTTCAGCTTTGCGTGAGAAGAGAACAACTGTTGTTGCACAGCTGAAGCAGCTTCAAGCTGAAACAGAACCTATTGTCAAGATGTTTGAGGATCCAGAGACTACGAGGCAAATGCAGTCCACTAGGTAATTTCTAATGTAATTTGTCAGGATGGCTTGTTGGTACCTCTCAAGTGTGGCTGCTGGGAATGCTTTCTGTGTAGTAACTGCAAGAAAGATATTTTTATTTTCATACAGTATTTAAGTAGTGCTTGTGGTCAGGTCATTGAAATTGCTGGACACACTTTACTCTTTTCAGTGCTTTTCCGTGTTGTGCAAAAGACATCTGTTGTTTTTAATGTTTGTGAATCAACGTGGTACAAGTGACAGTCATCATCCAGTGCAGTCCAATCACAGGTTAATTTTTGTTTGGCTTTGATGGGCTTTAGGATTTTTTGAGGGAAAGTACAGGCTGAAACAGTTAGTATTTTCTTTTCTGCCTTCCAGAAAAGGTGATGGAGTGTCATATTAGTCTGGGAGGCCTGGTGGATGAGCATCCTTTCATCCTCAGAGCACATATTTCTGCAGGGTATTCTGTCCTTTTCCCACTTACTCTCTCCACCCCCAAACTGTTCCACCTTGTTGGTGTAAGGTTGTGCTCAAGTCTTTTTAAGATGCATCCAATTTTTATTTTAATTTTCTTATGGGAAGTAATTAAAGTAGAATGAGTTTGTCTGCACATTGTATCTAAAATCTATTAAAGTTTCACCGTGGTTAAGCTTCAATTGGGCTGTGTAGGAAAAGAGTTCAGCTGTAGTCACTGAGGAGTAACTCCGCCTTCAGCAGAGAGGTGGGCAGATATTTGTTTGGCATAAATTATTCCTTGTTTCCTTTAGATACGAATCACACTTACTGCTCTTGTAAATGTGTCTGGCAAACTGGAATAATAATTGGATCCCTTCTTCAGCCTTACCTGCCCTAAAATTTTAAATAGAGCGTACTGTATGAGACAGAGAACCTATGGCTTAACTTGAATTTGTAGGTGAAGCCTGTACTTGGGTTTATTGTTTGCAAGCTCGGTGCATCCACTGATACTGTAACATCAGGAAGACTGTAACATTGCTTCTGGAATTTCTTAGAACAGTATTGAATGTACAAACACTTCTTTCTAGTTTGCAGAGATATTCTGTATGAATATACCTATTTTTGTGAACAAACTCCTTGAAGAATATGGGTCCCTCAATGGAGAAGAACTTGATTAAAATCTACTGTGTTTCAAATACACATTATCATCCTTTTTTTCTTGCCTCTGTTCTTTGTTCCACTCTTTGCATTGTTTTCATAATTTGTTATAGATCAATTTAGATTTTGGTCAGTGCAGAAATTCTTAGGTGCAGTGTATTGTGTCTCAATGCACAGATGAAACAAGATGTCAGTAGGAATCATGAAATCTGTTAGCTTTACAGCACGTCAGGAGAAGTTTATTTTCTATCCTGATACCACCAGAGCTCCTGGTTTTAAGCTGCTGCTGTAAAGCCATTTTTAACTAAGTAAACTGCCTTTGCATCTGATTTCAGAATGGATGTTCATGTCAGATAATTACGTAAAGAAAAAGGAATTGCATTTGTTTATGACTTGTGATTACGCAAAGCCAGGAGTCACTTGCTTTTATAGATATAGCTTTGAAAGGGAAAGTCTCAGTTACTATGGCAATTGAGCCTGTCTTAAAACTAGATTCAATTAGAAACACTAGATGTTCAATTAGATTCAAATCTAATTGAACAGAGAACTTGTCCAATTCTTGCTTTGCTTTTAGCCAGTGTTTTTAATAATAATTAGCCTAGAAAAATGTTACTAAAATACCAGCATTTCGTGAGGAGTATGCTGTTACTTGATTTTGATTCACAAAAGCTGGTCAATAGTATAGACTTCAAATTGGAAATGCCTTGTTTGGGAGTAAGAGAGACAATACAGTCAATAAATGCACGGAATATAACTTGCCTAATGCTATAGAATATTAGCCCTACTACTCATCTGTAGCAAGATTTGGTTTAGAACTAGTATGTGATTTGTGTTTGTAAAATATCTGGAAACTTCACAGCTCAGAAGTTCAGGTTTTGGTTATTGGCTCAGGAGTAGTTCTGATCCAGATTATTGGGGTTAGATAGTAATAGGTAGAATTGGGCTAAAATATGTCCCATCTGTCTAGACCTGAGTAGTGTGCTGTAGATAGTAGAAACAAGTTTTGGTTCTTTTGGGAATTTCTGCTGGTATCAAATTCAGATAGCTGCATATTATTGGGACTTCAGATCGTGACTTTTGCTCCATGATGGCGCTATTTAGAATATCCAGCTCTGGGTAAGAGTAAAGGAGATTTGCAGGTGGAAGTTCTTTCAAGAATAAGCCAAAACATTTCACTACTCTAAGCAACTGTTGGAGGACATTGACTCAAAAATTACAGAGTGATAGTATTCCTCATCCTCAAAGTATGTTTTACTAGAACAAATCCATAAGATTAATTGCTTTCAGAGGTATGACTGAGGATTGTCATTCTTGGCTCACTTGGCAATTTGCCATTTCGCTGTAGAATCTTGTACTATAAGTTATAATTAAACAAACTCATCTTTGCAGTCAGTTGATTTCAGAGTAAATGGGAAAATACTCTTTCGTCCCATTTTTACTGTATCTTTGTCTCAGGGAATTTACAGCTTGCCTCCTGGAGGCTTAAGCTTCTCTTTGATATAGGTAATAATGCTTGTTCTTTTAGTATTAATGTTAAATAAAAAACAGTCTTCAGAGATGTGATCACATTAATATCGAAGTTAAGAACTTAGTAGTATGATTGTTTTATGGTTCTGTGTTCTGCACATATTGGCTGTGGTAGAGATATTCTTGTGACCCACTCTGTCTCAGTGATAACAGTAGGATAAGTTTCCTTTCTACTTCTATTTACTTTAGTCTTTGCTATTTTTTCCCATCTCCTGTTAAAATCAAGGTTGTCTAGAGTAACTGCTGTGAAATTGGAACGTGAGAGTGGGAAGAGCTCCAATTCAGAATTTAACTTTCATACTGAAAGCTAAGGATGCTATCAAATTTAAAACAACTTCCCATGCTTTCTTAACTGTGGTTATTGTTGCAGGTAGCATTCATTACTTAAAATTATAATAATATAACACGACACAGTAATAGATGACTGCAGTTTATTTTGAACAAGTGGAAAAATTTTACTTTAAATTCATCTTTGTTTTACCTTTAAAATTGTGTTGCATTGTGTGGTGTTGCATGGTGTCTATCAATTTATTTTGTAAAACCAGTGTTTTCTATCCTTTTATTATAGAGATGGTCGGATGCTGTTTGACTATTTAGCTGAGAAGCACGGGGTAAGTTGTAGCTGCTGGAATTCAGTTCTATGTATGTCCATCCATCCTCCCTCACGCCTGACAGTGTTTTGACCAAGTATGGCCTAGCATTTTGTCCTGTCTCCTGTCGATGTAGCTAATAGGTCGAACTCCTAATGCTAACATATTTAAGCCTTTGAACTTTTAATTTTTATAACTGAAAAAAAGCTGAAATTTAATGCTGGCTGCACCTGTGTAACATGGGTGTGCTTTACTTTGTAATGCAAGATTTCACCTTTTTCTGGTATTGATATAAACTTTCATTCCGTGGCATGGATTGAGAATATAATAGTTTTCTTAGTTGTCTTTTCCTATGTACAATGTCTTTTGAAAAGCTACAGACTTCAACTCTTACTCTACCATTAAAATCAGCTTGTGACAGCGTGTTTTTTTTTTCCTAGAGAATAAAGGCTTTTATTGTTTTCCTTTTCAGTTTAGGCAGGAATACCTAGATACACTCTACAGGTATGCTAAATTCCAGTATGAATGTGGTAACTACTCAGGAGCAGCAGAATATCTCTACTTCTTTAGGGTTCTGGTAAGTTTTGATTGGTTGTTGGATTGGGGTTTAGTTTTTTGGTTTATTTGTTGTTATTTTGGTGAAATTTGGTGAAATACTTAAACCAGTAAATTGTCTAAATTCATTCTTATTATATAATACTTTATAGCTTTTTGAGGCAATTACTGTATGCCAAAGTTTACAGTAATGGTTAATAATCATCACTATGGTTCAGTAATTCCGTTATTTTCAAGTAGAACTCAGAATTGTTCTTTGAGTTTGTATGTCTTGTAACATTTAATGATATAACACAATGAAGTGAATACTTGTTTTTAAGAATGCTCGATTTTGTGCACAGATGTAGTCAATAGCAGTGAAAAGCTTGCAGGTGGGTTGAATGTAATTACTGGTAATGGGGAACTGCCAGCTTCTTATCTGAACTCTGATCTGTCCTCTCTTCAATTCTGTGATAGATTTAAGAGTATAAGTCATCTCCCTATGAAATGTAGACAGCTCAGATGATAAATGTAGAACCAGATCCATCGTCTCTGAAGCAACTCTTTTCATCTTGTTGTAATTCATATCATTTGTTACTGGTGGGAGTGAATTTTGAGGATAAAGATTTGATGTCTTGTAAGAATCCCAGCACAGTAAATTTATTGTTGGTGGTCAGTGAATGTGCTGCTTTACTAACAAATGGAAATTGAAGGTAACTGCTTGAAAATCCAGATAATGTAGCTGGAACAGCTGCGGTACCTAAAAGCAATTGTTGTGAACAGCTACCTCTAATTAAGTGATTTGGAACCAGCACAGAGCATGTGAACCTTCTCAACTCAGTATCTACTAAACTGGCACGTGGGTTGCCTGGAAGATACACTGCTCATAAGTCAGTATCTCATAGATTTGTGCGGTGGTTGTTGAAAACATGTAGTGTTTCATACCTTGATACTTTTCCTTGCTAGTTTGTATTCCCATCTAAAAGTAATCTTAACTCTCTGAAATACTGTTAGAGTAAACCACAAAAATTTCTGTAATTGACTGTAATTAAAGAAGATACATTTCCCAATTTATCTTTAATCAGAACGGGGCTTAAATTATGAATGAGTTGAATTATAACTCTAAATTTTGATGCTGAAGGTGACTTTCAGTGTTACAGGTTCTTTTTATTTGCCAACAGGGGAAGTAGGTTTGTGGGCAACTATCCTTAATTCTTCATGCCTTTTTTCTGGGCATAGCATTATGTTCTTGTGTGTCAGTAACCTCAAAAAATGGAGTACTGATTTTGTGCTGATAATAGCTTAGTATAAAACTTTTGTTACTGATTCTGGTGGGAGAAGATTTGTTCCAAAGCCCTGTGTGATGAAACATAGTCTGTGAAAGAACTATTGTAACCAGTCGAAGAGCAGAATTTGACATTGTGAATGGTGTAGTGCGACTCATTCCTGTGTAAAACTAACACAGCTTGAGCTCAGGACTGCCATTCCAGGGAGCCGGTTCAGTGCTGCCAAGTTGCAGTTCCACTGGATGTTGCTGTAATGAGTACACTTCTGGACAAGGCATTAGCAGGAAGAGTTTGGAATGCTAGCTTTTTGAAGGTGGTTATCTACTATTATGAGTTCTTTAGGAACCTGCCTAGTAATAACCTTGTTTTATTAGTTTAGAAGCATTTGTTGAATGGTGAAACAAAAAAAGAAAGCCCAAAATAAATTTGGAGCCAGTGTGTCATCTGGTGCTCAGCCATTTTTAATTTTTTTTTTAACTTAAACTGCAGCAGCACGGATCTTTGTCTTTTTTTGACAGGATTTCCTAGTTTCTGGTTAAGAAATTTTACTACTGGTTTGTTTTCTTTCTGTGTCCTAACTGTTTCTCTGAAAAAAAAAACCCTACTTAATTTGGAGAGTTAGGACTGTGCAAAATTGGTATCTTGTAAATGAAAAATACTGCTTGTAATTTTAAAAGTAAATAATCATTTTTAACAATAATTTAAAATACTAAGAGTGTGACTTTGTTGCTGTTGTTGAGCATAGGTTCCAGCAACAGACAGAAATGCTTTGAGTTCTCTTTGGGGGAAACTGGCATCTGAAATCCTGATGCAGAATTGGGATGCAGCCATGGAAGATCTCACAAGACTGAAGGAGACAATAGATAATAATGTAAGTAAAAACTTGGACATCTTAATAAAGTGAGAGGTTAGAGGTGTTAGTACTCAAGTTTTATTAGAAATCGCTTGCAGTCTTATTTTGGAGTAGATTACCACCTTTTCACTTGATACTTTCTTATTGGCAGTGGGAAAGTCAAAGGATGCTAGTGAAGAAGTAAGGAAACATTTTTAGGATTGAATCAGAGCAGTGCTCTTTAGAGAGAGGATTACTTGCCATGTCAGTTCATCCTCAGTGTGTTGTTTTGCAGTCTGTTTGAAGCGCTGTTGAAATTTGGAGCTAATACAGGTACTTGGAGCTGAACCCTTGTATGTCCATTATGAGCAGGTTTAAATAAAGATAATTACTTTTTTTTGGCTGAAAGTGATTATAAAGTTTCATCATTGTCTAAGGGTTTATGGCAAAAAAAAATCCTTAGAAAGGAAGTAAAACAGAAAAGATGAAAATGCCAAGTAGTTACTCAGATGACATCTGAAGAGGAAATAAAAGGAATTCGGAATTAAGAAGGGAAGTAACTTAGGTTGGTATGGTGGTCTTCAAGAGCTAAAATCTCTGCTCTTACCATAAAAAATGCAAATTCAAGAAACAATTTGGAATATAATATTGGAAAATTTATCCTGCTTATAACTTTCAGTGGATTTATCATTGAGATGAAAAAAAAGCTGGAGGTCAAACTCAGCCTGACAGTGATGACAGTTATAAAGAGCTGATGCAAAATTACAAAATTTTGGGCAATTACAGGTTTCCATGGATTAGTATTCAAGCAAACTTTGTGTTGTGTTTGACTTGAACCACTGTTACATTTTCTCCTAGTCTGTCAGCTCTCCACTGCAATCTCTTCAGCAAAGAACATGGCTCATCCACTGGTCTTTGTTTGTGTTTTTTAATCATCCTAAAGGGAGAGACAACATCATTGACCTTTTTCTCTATCAGCCACAGTAAGTTGTGTTGAACCATCTTGCGGGGTCTTGAAATCACATTGAAGGCAAATGATAAATATGCAAGCTTGCTGAGCTTAGGGCTGCAGGGTGAAGGTATTGTTCTATTCTGATTGTAGAAAGCTATTTCAAAAGATTATTGGGAAATCCCAGACTAAAAATGAAGATTGAAACACTATCTATTTGTGAGAGGATTGACTTACATGTAGATCTAGGGTATTTGTTGCTCTCCTTTGCATGCTCTCTGATAGCTTGATACTTTTCTTATGTTGTGGCACCCAAAACTGCGCCCCCATACCAAAGTGAGGCTGCCCCAGTGCAGAGCAGAACAGGACAATCCCCTCCCTTGCCCAGTTGGTGATTCTGTGCCTGATGTCCACCAAGATGCAGTTGGCCCTCCACCGGCCAGGACACACTGTGATTCACTTTCAGCTTGTTGTTGACCCTGAGCCCCAAATCCCTTTCTGCTCTCCAGCCTCTGAATCCCCAGTCTGTACATAGATCCAGACTTGCCCTTTTCCAGATGCAGAATCTGACACTTGCCCTTGTTACGCCTAATACAGTTGGTGATTGTCCAGCCCTCTGACTTCTTTGTCAGGCTCTCTCTGCAGGGCCTCTCTGCCTCTGAGTAGTTAAGAGCTCCTCCCATTTTAGTGTCATCAGCAAACTTCAGTATACCTTAGAGTTCTGAATCTTACCTGTTTTTTTCTTTCTAGGTATCTGAATGCAATTCAGACAATGTGCCCACATATCCTCAGATATTTGACTACTGCAGTCATAACAAATAAGGATGTTCGTAAACGTAGACAAGTGCTGAAAGATCTAGTCAAGGTTATTCAGCAGGTAAGGACTGGAGTATCTGATATTTCTTGCCTCTTTTTTTAAGAAGACTTCATTATAATCATCTTCTAGTAATGTATCTGGGTTAGGATTTGAGGTATTTTGATACTTGTTTTTTGTCAGTGAAAGTTTTTACTGAAGTAAAATGCATATCAGTCAGTGGGAAGATGGAATAATTTTTTTCTCCTTTCATATACATGTCTACTGCATGTACACATACATGCAGTAGAGTATGCATGCCGTTCTTACTTTCTATATTATTAAGTACTGAAAATTCAGTGAGATGTGAAATGGCTTTGGAGACTATTCTTCTTTTTCAACTACCTGTACAGTAAATTGTTGTATGAATAAGGGTTCTTTCTTACATTTCAAGACCTTTGAATTGTGTGTGTTGATTTGAATTCACATGCATTCTCTTGAAAATGGTTCTGTTGTCACAGTGACATGAGGATGGAGATACAGAGAAGAGCAATAGAAGAGTTGTTTGGTAGCAGTCAACAGGGGCTTAAGGCCCAGATTTTTATCTGAAATCACCAAACAACTTGTATACAAACCAATGCATTTCAAATACTTGATAATGTTGTAATAAACATTGTATTTCTGTGTATATATATATATATATATATATGACAGTACCTGGTAAATAACCAGTAGCCTGGTTATTATAGGCTAGCAGTCAGTTATAACCACTTCAAGCATTTGGGAAACTACCTGTGCAAAGCACAGTCAATGCAAAGATCACATTTTAGCTACAACCTAATCTGTTTCTAAGCATTAGTGTTCACAAAAGGTAGCATAAGCAATAAATCAGTGGTAAGTCTTGTGACTCAGATTTTGTCTTTATCTAAAATCTGATTGTAACATTGAGCTTTTAATATAATATGAATTTCTAATACTTGAAATAAGTAACATGTTACAATTTCTTGCTTTTGTTTAATCTTGCACACCATTAGGATTTTGAAAATACCAACCTGGGCTTTGGTTTTGAAATCGCCTATCAGATTTCTTAGTACTCCTCTAACTCTGTATGATTCATGATATTAAGTGATGTGGTAGAGGTGTTATAGATTTGAAATAACTTGTGGTGCTGCTTTAGTAGCAGTAAAAGATTGTTTATAGTTGCAACATCTTTGCAAGTATTGAACTGATAGGTGTGCAGTCTGTTCATTGAAATTGAGAGATGCTCGTTCTAAGACCGTTTTGCAAATAATGGTTAACAAGTGCAATTCTGATTTAAAAATCATGTATAGAACTGAATCTTATATCTAAATAATGGGATTGTAAGTACAGTTCTTTGGGGAAGGAAAAAATAACTGATCCAGAAAGAAAAATATCTCTTAGGAATTCCCTTAATCTGTTGATTTTACTGTATGCTAAAGCAGATACTGAAACATAGTGATTTAAGCTGTTTTATAATATGCATTAGAAACACTTAAGGGGATGTTTGTTACACTTTAATTTACCCAGTTGTATATAGATGTAGCGTTATCTTTCCCTGGTAATTGAGAAAGTTGAGTAACTTCTGTAATGCCAGAATAATTTGAAGTAATTAGTGTATATATAGAAAGTAGCATTTTTGTTAGCTATGTTTCTATGAAAATCAAATAATCATTCCATTTCAAGTATGAAGGATTTAGTGTTGGAGTCATCTTTGAAATCAGAATTTAGGAAGCCTATTCTATCTTATTTTATGAAATTTGGAGGTTTGATACAGAGATAGCTCTAATCTCGTGACAGTTCCTAGCCCAAAGACTCCAGCATTAAATGCTGAAGGTGAAACTACACCTCTGATTGTTTTACCAGACTATTGGGAGGAAGCACATTTACGTAGCTTTTATAAGAGGAATTTGGAAGTTCAGGGTTTTTTTACGGTGATATATGGGCTTGTTTCCACTATTAATTTTTTTAAGACTATGAGGAATACATGGGCGACCCATGTGGCCTTCATTTCTGATGTTGTTCCCAATATTTTTTTATAGGAGTCCTACACATACAGGGACCCTATCACAGAGTTTGTGGAATGCTTGTACGTTAACTTTGATTTTGATGGAGCGCAGAAGAAGCTGAGAGAGTGTGAAACAGTAAGACTTAAAATGTTTATAAGACTCCTTTTCCTTTAAGTAAAGTTCTCTAAAATTGACAATGGACTGCTAATTTGTTTGAAGTGGTGTTTGATTACATTGCCAGTGTTTTCTGATAAACTTAAATTCATGATTGGGTGGTGTTGGGTTTTATAACAACTCATTTTGTAACACATGTGACTTACTGTTAAGAATATAGCTTTAATGTTATAATAATGTTATGTTTAAGAAGTCCTAGGAGAAGAAGCAAATAGGTAATCGTGCATTTGGCTGGGCTTCAGGTGTTCCATTAAAGTCTGAGAAATGCTTGAAGAAAAGCTCAGAATTGCCTTTTGTTGTGAAAGATGAGTGGGGAGTCAAATTTTGTGTTGAAAGGAGCTTCAGTAGTTAGGGCAGCAGTAGAGTTTGACCTTAACCTTACTCTCTTCTTGAGTCAGACCTCAGTGATCACGTTAGCATGCAATTTAAATTTAGTAAGATGCTGAACTGTGAAACAATGAAAAATATTGTTTGTCCATAGCTTTTTTGCCACATCTTTGAGCATAGCAATAATGTTTTTAGGTATACTGTGGGCTGCTCTTAGTTATTGGCAGTGTCTACCAGTACCTTTCTACTCACACTTTGCTCTTGTGTTCCCTTTCTACTGACACTTGCAGGTGCTTGTGAATGATTTCTTCTTAGTGGCGTGCCTTGAGGACTTCATTGAGAATGCTCGTCTCTTTATATTTGAAACTTTCTGTCGCATCCATCAGTGCATCAGCATTGGGTAAGAGAATGTCTTCATTCCTCAGTTCAGAAAATCAGTCATGGAGGGCAGTTTGACAAACAGTGCAAACTTCAGGAGGTATTCAGTTGTCAGGTAAAATCCTAACTGAAATCTCACTTGCATAGTATTCTTTCTAGTTTTATAACTCTCATGTGATGTACTTGAATTAATTATACTTCAGAATTTAATTATTGTGTTTAACTTCAAAACAACGCTTCTCTACCGCCCCTAGCCCCGCCAGATAAGCAGTACTTTCAAGCTAAAACTGCTATGATTTTAAGTGGGATCTCTGCTGAATTTAATGGGAACTTTCATACCCAGTGTCACCAAAGTCCTGGTGGCAGTGCCTCATTTGGGCCTTAATTCCACATGTTGAGGTAGAGTGTTAATATTAAGTAAATACAAACTGCAAATACAATAACTGCTTAAATTTATTTTTATTTGGTAGATACAGATACCCATGTGTGTCTTATAGGTATGTTCTTTGAAATTTATTGAATCACATTGCCTTTTTCATTAATTAAATAGAAAACAATGGATTTTATTCACTGTGACGCCAAGTGATTCAGCTGTAAGAATTGTTATGAGCAAATATGTCTGTTGGTTATTCAGATTTATTTTATAAATGCAGGCTTTTCAAATGGATCAGCTCTGATGCCTCTTGTATATATATTAAAAAAAAAAACTAAATGGGAAGATATTATGTATGCTTGAGATGTCTTTCCACTTGGCCTTTGCCCACATTTCCCATATTTCCGCATCCTTAAATTAAAAAGGAAGAAGTGAAAAACTCTGAATGCTATAAAAATCTCACTGATAGAGAACAGTGCAGAGATCCTTGAGGCAGGAGAAATGAAGGCTGTTGAATTGATCAAATTCAATGGAGTCTTGTTACTAGCTTGTATTCAGAGCAAATAAGTGCATCTAGTCCTCTGAGGAAAGGATTTAACACTGCCTGATTTCAAAGGAAAGGATTTGAGAGAAAATTGTCCTTAATACTGCAAACTTCTTTGAAAGATTGCTTTTTTATGAATAGGTATAGTTGGAAAAAGGACTGATTCTTAATACTTTTAATCTTTAGTCACTGGGTGACGTTTGTCTTCATTGCCTTTGGAAAAATTTTTAACCTTTGTATCAACTTAAAATAGTCGCTTTGATGTAAAAGGGAAACAGTGAATTCGAGCATTTTAGTCAGCTGTAGTGTATTGGGTTTAAGCATATAGTCCTGATAGGAAATGGAACTACATTCTGTGAGCAGAGCTTTTCCATACTTAATATTTGTTTTTATAAGAGGGGTAATGCTTTGTCTAAAATCACTTTAAGCAGAAGTACTGCATGCTTAGACATAAAGGGGGTTTGAATGAGTATTTGGAAAGAAAGAAAAAAACCTGTATGTACAGTAGTCTTAAAAGATGGGTTTCTGGGGAATATAAAACCCAACAGTGTCTTGCTCTTTCTTAGAAATCTTTTTTGTGGTGTGAATACTGCACATATTCAAGCACAAGTGTTCAATGAAATTAGACGTTTAAGCTTTTTTAACTAGAGACTAGATGGCTTTCTAAGAAGTCTCCTCTTACCTGACTCCAGTCAATGAGCAAAGACTCTGCAGTGTGTATGTTAAGAATTTTTCAAGTCTTGTATCAAAAGATACTGATAAACTGTGGGCAACATACCAGTAATTCATTATGGCAAAAATTGCAAGCTTTATCAAATTTTGTGGTCGGTAATTGCCATTTATTTAGTTTTTATTACTTATAGTTCATATTTTTTGTGTTGTGTGTGATATTTCGACTAGGTATGATAAAAAATATTGTAGTTGGCTGTCCTTGTTATGTGTGAGTAATTCCTAAATATAGGTAGCAGTGTCCTTTCTTTATAAGCATTATAATGTGTTCTGAGGCAAGTGATAGATTTGGAGTTGAGACATTTATCTCAGAGTGACACGGATATTTCTACCACATACACCTAAGTTAATTGAACATGGAATCAGTCATCAGCAATGAGGTGGTTCTTAGTAGGTCATTGTGTGTTTAATGATGGATATCAGCGTTAAATTTCTTTGCAAGCTGTAACAATCATTATATTTGAACTGATTAAATTAGGCACATAATTGTTTCTTTGTGTATTTGAGTTGTTTTTGAAGAAATTAGCCAGTTGAAATGAATGTTGGGCTGAGATGTAGTTCTTGCATTTTCTTGTTCACAAGTGATTTCCACTGCTAATCCTGGAGCAGAAAACTAAATGATTGTAACACAGTGCTTGATGAGTACTGCTTAGCTATTCAGAATTATTTTGAAAACATTTATATTTGCTTAACAGTTGTAACTTAAAGTTTGCACATCCTAAATCACCTTGTGATTGGTTTGCTATTTGAAATACCATGTTTATTGGAAGTAATAGATGAAGCTAATTCTGTTTTAGTTAGTTTGCTATGCTTGTATTTAATTGGAGAGCTGAATATGCTTCATTCTTCTTTTGTACTGCACATACAAGAAAACTATATAAGATGGGCTTGTTCGTATATGAGCGTGTGGGAAATTCAGTTAGCTTGCCTTTTAAGTAAATGAAAACTTTAATAACAGTAGCCCTAGCATGATCCAAATAAGTGAATTTCCTTCTAAAACTAGGGGACAGAAATTATTTAAAAGTCTGCCATTTGAAATTAACTCTAACTTGAAATGGTAGACCATTCTTTAATAGTATTTCATTATAATTTACTTCATTTTTATTGAATTATATCAGGAATCTTTATAAACAGTGGTAACTTATAATACAAATTGTGTTGAATCCTTTCCTTAATATTAGTGATGTTAATACATGTTTGTAAATCTAAACATGTTGCTATTACTTCAGCTGTCAAACTTGAATGAGGCTAAGCTGTATTTTATATCTCAAGAGTTTTAAATACATGTTCTAACTGTGATGGGAGAATAGTGGTATTTGTTACAGAATTGTAATCAGGATAGATCTTCTGTGCATTTGCTCTGGAAAGACAGAGAATACTTTTTTGGTCATGTGTGTTACTTTACCAGGAAAATACCTCTATGTTACAAATCCATGCACTTTGCGTGGTCCTGGCTGCTTCAGTGTAGGCTGCAAGGAGAGACTCTGAAGAGGGAATCCAGTTGCCCGAAGTGCTAGAGGAGGGTCATGTCTTGTGTCAAAGATGTGTTAAAATTCTAGGTTTTTAATAGATTTTTTCCTTATTCAGTGAAAGATACCTGCTACCTAAGAACATCAGTTGTTTTATACTAAAATTTAAACACCGTGTAAGTATCAAAGCTACAAGATGAGATAAAACAGATTTTACATCCTTTTTACTCTGTCATTTTCATTCTCTGATTTTCAAGTTTTCCAGATACATGTGCAGGAAAATAATACTTGTGTAGCGTTACTTCTGTTGTGTTGCTACATATATATTGTATGTTTGTTCCAAAACACTTTTTAGTTGAAAAAAAAGCCACTTCTCAAGCAGCTGAGCTAGTAGTAAAATGTAGAAATATGTAATAGATATATAATGAAATATAATAGAACAAGGTAAAATTATTTGCTAGTAACAAATGCAAAATACTTCATAGTTTCTGGCTTGGAATGATTCTCTAGACATATGTGCCCTCTTACCCTCTAATTACATGAGGACTGTGTTAAGGAAAGTGTAGGTGCTGTAGATTGGAAGTGATCTGGTTTAATCTCCTGTGAACCCAATTGCAGCTCTGAGCAGGTCCCACGGCAGTATTCCATTATGCTGTTTAGTCAGGAATCCACAAGTAAATCCTCCTATCTCCATGAATGGAGGTTCCACACTGTAATCCCAAAGCTGGGTTACTTAATCTCCAGTGTAGTGGCAGTAGCCTTTCTTGTGGTCATCTGGAAGGGAATTTACTTAATCTAAATCTTACTAAGGTTTCTGAAAGAGAAATGTGAGAATTATACTCTCCCCCATGTACTTTCAGTTTAAAATTTCTTTAGTTTCAAGTCAAATGCTTAACATCACTGATTTGGGGTAATAAAATTAGTGTGCTTTTTTTTGTATTAAAGTGTCTCATGTTCTACCCAGGTGACTTATAATTCCACAAAAATTTCCATCCCTAATGTCTTCTGCTCTCTTCTGCCTTTATAATTGCTCATTCAAACTCAGATTAAAGGTCTACTGGAACAGTAGCAGCTGGGGTTGGGTTTTACTTCCCCTTACTTTGACAAGTTCAAACACTTGTTAGCCTTTTGTTGTCTTATTTCGCTGAAGTGAGTCAGTGTAAGTTCAGTATTTTAAGTTCCTTTGGTTTTTTTTTTTCTATTCACTTCATGTTTATCTGTGGAAAAAAAAGGAATTTGCCTTTATAGTTGGGAGAAAGGTAAGCGATCAAAACCATATTGGAGAGACAACTGTATAAAGAAGTGTATGTAGAAGTCCAGTCAGGTAGATGAGCTAACAGTTGATAGTTTATAAAGTATTTACTTGATGCAAACAATCATCAAGAAAAAACACACTTTTTCAGGTGGAGAAAAAGATGTTTAGGTAAGATTCTGTGAAATGGTGAGAAATTGACCTCTTGTGCAACTCAGCGTAGTCAGCTGGCTTTTTAGTCATGCCTGTAGGCTTTACCTCATGTTTCTTACCTTAGTCTGCAAACTGATGGAAGAATGAGCGTTACTAACGCCCTGTATGAGCCAACTGCCAGCAGGAAGCTGGAGGAGTTAGCTGGAAAGCCACAGGAAGCACTGTTAGGAGGAATTATTCCTGGACAAGACTGCTTGTTTGATAAAGAATTTTCCTTTCTCTGTTCTCCCCCACCTTCCTTCCTTGAAGTTGTGAGAAGTTTTAATATAGTGTATCTGTCATATCTTCTATACCAAGCTCTGTCTCATGGGTCTTGTTCCTGAACTTTGGAGCAAAGTTTTCTTGCTAATAATTTTTTGACTAGGTAACCTATACTTTCTTGACTGCTGATTTCATTTAAGTGAGAGTAAAAGCAGTTAGGTTGATTTTCTTTTTTTAATAATAGTGGTTGTGGTTTTATGTTAATAGTGAAATTACTTAAATGACAGTTTTTCCAAGAATATTTGTGTAGACAAGGTTTAATAGGAACATAGGAAAAATCTGCAGGTAAAGATTTAAAAGCAGTGTGGTGTAGTTCAGAATGAGTAAGTATACACTTTGGGATATGAATTTCTTATTTGCAGTGGGGATGGGAGATGGGCAGGAGAGCATGTATGTCATTTTTAAGGTCATTTCAGTCCAATTAAAGTAAGCTTCCCAGCTATGCATTATTTATTGAATCTTGGACTGTGCCATATGTTGTGTTGGTTTGACTTGTATTCCATAGTCCCTTGTTATGTTTACCAACATCAGAGATTTTATTTTGCCATTTAATGGGTTGTTTATCTTTTAGTATGTTGGCAGATAAACTGAATATGACTCCTGAAGAAGCAGAAAGATGGATTGTCAATCTGATCCGAAATGCACGATTGGATGCCAAATTGGATTCAAAGCTGGTAAGACTGTACATAGAATCATGGAGTGGTTTTTGTTGAAGCATCCTAAAGACTGTCTGGTTACAACCCCTCTGCAGGGACACCTCCCACTATACCAGGTTGCTCAGAGCCTCATCCAACCTGGCCTTGAGCACTTCCAGGGATGCAGCACCCACAGTTTTTCTGTTCCACCCTCACAGTAATCTAATCTAAACCTACTCTCTTTCATTTTAAAGCCAGATAGATCCAAATGAATTTGTTGAGTTTTTCATTAATTTTTTTTTTACTTCATGGGCAAAGAAAAACAATAGAAATCAAAACTTTCTGTTCCTGGATAAACTGTAGTGGATTTCATTTACTGGGTTTTGTGCTTCTCTGTAAGACCTGTGAAAGTTCTGAAAGCAGAGTATTGCATTAAAGATCCTTGCATGCTGAGCAATTGTTAAATTTGTTCTGTCTTTGCTGGGTTTTAGGGCCATGTAGTCATGGGCAACAATGCAGTTTCACCATACCAACAAGTGATTGAGAAGACCAAAAGCTTGTCTTTTCGTAGTCAAATGTTGGCTATGAACATTGAGAAGAAACTGAATCAGAGTGGTAGATCTGAGGTCAGTATAAGTTTTGTTTTTCTGAATTCTCGCTGTCTTTTTTAAAGAGAGATAAATTTAAGTATAATTCTTTTCTGGCGAATTAAGTCATAGGTTGTGTCTACTCCTAGTTCTAATACTAGGAATTATGTTGGAAAAGACATAGTGACCACAAAGACAGTGGTTCTTGATTTCTTTTAGCCTTTCTCTTCATGATTAGATTTTATTCTGTTGCATAACTGTTTCTGTCATTTGCTGCTCTGCCTCTTTTAAATGGTCTCCTTCACCACCAGGAAAGGGCAGATTATGAGGTGTGACACTTACGAAAGTAGTTATAATACTTTTCCAAGTGAGTTGTACTCAAAAGTATTGTAGGTGCATATGTGGTATTGAAAGGAGAATGAATGTTGCTAAAGATTGGAATATGGAGGAAGAATTGTGCAAAACTCTAGCTGTTAAATCTGTTAAGTGAAATTCTAGAAAATGTAATTAAGTCATTGAAAGGTTTAAGTAGAACTAGTAAAAATGAGTAAGTTGGCTAGATCATCTGGTTTTGCTTCCCTCCACATTACAATATGAGAAGCTCTGAGGCAGAACAGCACTGTAATGGGGGTGGCTCTGAGGCCCAGCCATACATCTTTAAAACAAAACAAAAATCAGAACCACACAGTGAAAGAGCTTAAACATTTTAAGTTTTATTGTGCTTCCTCAGTGCTTGGCTGAAATACTGGTGGAAGTTGGACAGGCAGTGGTGCACTGTTTTATTCTGTTAATGGGAAGTTGTATGAAACTTGTGTATCATTACTTTCTTTTAAAAATATAGCTGAAAAATTATTCCTATATTTATATTGGGATCTTCCAGAACTTCTCCTTTTTGAAACTACTAGCTTGGAGGGCTCTAGCTGTACAACTCAATTACAGTATGTGTGTCTAGTATATGAACACTTGGCTTTAATCTGATAGGGTATTCTTCATTATTAGCAACATTCCCACTGTTTAAATTAATGTGTTATACATTTCAGTAATTATTAGGTAATATAGTAATTTCTTCTAATCTTTATTCATTTTTTAGGCACCCAACTGGGCTACTCAAGACTCTGGATTCTATTGAAATGCTTCTACAGTGGGAATAAATCTGTTGATTTGTCTAAAAAGCACATAAATATGTAACCTTTCTAAGAAAAGTAATTATGTGTTAGAGCTTATGCTATTTGAATAAAATTGGCTACTTTTATCCATCTGTGTGTTTGATTTAAATAGATTCTTATGTTTTATAAAGACTTTTTAACATCATAGTATTCTACAGCATTTTTGATCACATTTTGCAGAATTTAGGATGTCACTTGTGTTAGGTCTGTTTGTATCAAAGGATGCTTTTGCTCTCAGGGCTGTCTCAGTTTGGAAGCAGGGATTTATAGATTTTTATTACTTATTGCAAATGTTGCAAATTCAAGAAATCAGAAGTGTGTGAAACAAACAAATAGACCATGTTTGAACATGTGGTCAAGCCAAAATATTCTTCTGTGCTTCCATGTTTTTGTTTGTTACAGAAGAAGCATGGAAGAGCAAAGGCACTTGCAACCAGTATCTTCTGTGAAACCTAACATAGTCTACATATAGAATAATTTGAATAGACTGACTTTGTGTTCATGCTTCTGAATTTTTCCTGTTTGAAATCACATTTTTAATCTTGCCCTGTGTTGTAAACTTTCTGGACTATTTTTGGTTGGGAGGGAGGATTACAAAAGGCCTGACAAGTGAGCTGCATATGGTTTAAAACTTTCATTCTGAAATTTGAAGTTCTTAAGATGAATGATGCAAATATAAGAGAGCAAAACTCTAGTTCAACTGTTGGATTTTGGAGGGGGTTTGTAAGTTTCTGGCATTTTCAGCTACTGTTTCACACTTGCCTGGATTTCCTTAGCACCTTTGCACTGCAGAATATGCCTCAGTATCTTTAAGAGAAATCACAGATCCTTTTTCTGAGTTCTGTCAGGTATAATGACTGATCACTGAGGTGAGTGTGGATGTTGGAAAGGAAAAGGCATTATCACTGCATACAGTTTTGTGCTTAACATTGAGGGAAACACCAATGATTCACCTTCACCTTGTTCCAGCTGTGTGCCTGTTTCCCTCTTAACTCCTTGAGTTCTGGGATTTATCTGTGTGTGTAAAGTTGTTTCCGCTTGCCAACACTCCTGCTTACTGTCTGGAATTACATGTTGCCTGGGAAAGGAGAAACAGTTTAGTGATGTTCAGCCTTAAGGCTAAGACCAGTTTTTACTGTTGTATTACTGGGCAGATTCACAACAAGACGAGTCTTTAAGCTGCATGGAGACAGGATCAGTGGCAATGGACACAAATTAAAACATGGGAAAAATCCAGTTAGATTTAAGTGGGAATAATATTTTGTTTTATTACCTAAAAGATCATTAGGCACTAGAAGCAGTCGCCCAGAAAGGATATGCAATCCCCACCTTTGGATTTACTAAGTACCTCAGCACTCTGATTGATCTAAACCTGCTTTGAGGAGGGAGTTGAACTCTGGCCTTCAAAGGTCCCTTCCTTGGCTGAGCAACTGGAATTTAAGAAGTGGTGGCAATAAGCAGTTAAAAGTAGATTGCTGCTGGTCTGTAACCATGGTCCAAGAAAGCTGGCCTACAGCAAAGGATTCACTTTATGTATAACATTGGTTCCTAGGATGGGGATGAGGAGTCTGAAACACAGCTGAAGTTACCAAGTTGCTTTTGGAGAGCAGTTTCATAAGGCTGAGCATGCTCTATGCCAAGTTCGTTATTCCCCAAGTTTTCTATCAAGGCATTGATAAAATTGCAATCTGTAGATTCACTCTATATTGTTACAGCCCCAAAGCAGTCACTTTAGAACAATCCAGATTGTGTAATAGCCATGTTCCCTGTTAACACAATCATAAAAGTGCAGTTGTGTAATAATTAAAGAATTTTTAAATGAGATAAAAGAGGAATGCTTCTTTGTAAACAGCGGGGAAAGGGCCCACATGCAGTTTTCCTTTGACTGGAAGAATTAAAAGTACAGATTTAAAAAAATCTCATCCCAGGAGTGAGATACTATGTTATAGCATTCAGTTCTCTGTGTTTTGGACCCTTCAATTACCAGCTATGTAGGCACTGAAAAGATACACGCAGATTGTAGCACTACTGAAATGCTTGGTAACTTTGTGTCATGTCAGTTCCATGAAGTTTTTAGGTTTGAGAATGTTCTGTAAGTGTGAAAACCTAAAAGCAAAACTTCGGTTCAAAATTATAACAGTATCTCCTGTAAAAGTATTGAGCAACAAAATATCTTTGTCATCTCTAGCCTTTAATTCTTGCACCGCCATGATGCTGTATGTGTCAGAGGGTCTCCCATTAAAGATTTCAGTCCAGCTCACAAACCCCAACACTTTTATGACTTTGGCATTCACTAAAGAAACAATCATTACTCTTTATTTGGTCCTTAAGAAGCTCAAAGGGTGGAGTTTATTCAAGTTGTGGATGCAGAGCTATTGCTTTGTGGGTTGATTCTCTTTTTTTTTTTTTTTTGAGGAGGGTGGCAGGCTACGAGTTTCTTGGTTTTGCACTGTCATTTAAATGCTGATGCTGTCATCACTGATGATTATAGTACACAGATGGGTTTCAGGACAGGATTTCAAAATAATTCATACTGATTTCCAGAAGACACACTTGCTAGTTAGTTTACTAAAATAGAAGTCATATAATGGATGTAAGATTCAGAGTGAACAGATTCACTGGTGACATCTCAGATACAATTATATTGAATGTAATGCTTCCCATTTTCTGAAATTCCAATTTTAGATGAAAGGGGTTTTAAGCAAATGATTTATTTTTAGTACTTCTGTCAGTACCCCTCATCTCTTCTTAGAAGTTTAAAACATGTTCTTGTCCCTCTTAAAAAATGAAACAGAAGGGTGGCTGTATAGTTGGAGAGTGGTGTATGTGTTCTGAAGCCCACCTGCTGCCACACATATGAAGTAATGTTTCTAAAAATCATTCTTGTAAGTTGATAGATTTCACCTGGTTTCAATGGCTGAAAGGGGAATGCCTCATTCAAAATGTTGCTATGAAGGACTTTGGTTCCAGGTACCTCTTGGTGAAGTAAATCCACTGTGCTTTCAGCAGCCCAGTAAGAATTCAGTCCGCTTGGTTTTTTTCTGTATGTCCCAATGCTGCTGTTCAGAGAGGAAAGCTTGACTGAATCTCCATCTCCAAGGACAAACCCTGTCATAGGCTCTCCTGATGGTGCTGCAACAGCCCTCAGCTCTGCCAGCAGCCACCCAAGGGCTTTTCCATGTGGCTGAACGTGTGCTTGGCTGGGACTGTCCTTGTGGTTATGGAAAATGTGCTGCCTTCCCTGACTGGCAATCTGGGACACCTTCACAAAGAACTGAGTTATGATTGAATTACACAGGCAGGGGACAGTAGAATGGGGAAGGCAAAGTTTATTCTCAGGCAGAGGGTGATGCTGGCCAGAGCGTGAGTTTGCAGTAGGTTGGCAGTAGATGAAGCTTTCTTCAAGCACAACAATTGCAAATTCTGTCATAACTTTCCATTGACTAAGCTTTAGCAATCTCATTAGTAGCAATATTTTATAAACATCCAAGAATAGTTGTTCTCTAAATTACATGAAGATAAGGTCTACTCCGTTTCTTGTTTTGGCATTGCTTTTACAAAAATTATTTGTAGTAACTGCTAAAAGAAGATTTGGAAAGGGGAGAGGAAGACTGTTTTAAGACTTTCTTCTCTTTCCTTTAGGTTTTGGAATGGTGAAGGGTGAAAGAGAGAAATTTTGTACTTCTGCTCCAAGGACTTTTAAAATCAAGGGGTTTTTTTATTTTTTCCGTAAACTTTTTGAGCAGATACAATTTTATAATATCAAGTTTTCCCTCTTTTGGAGAATATAAAGATTGCTGTTTTCCCTTTAAGCAGCTGTAACATGTAAAGCTATGACTGTCTGGGGGTTAAAATATTTCATCTATCCTATTTAGAGAAGATGTGTTGCCATGTTTGTAATTATTTTAATAAAATTTTAATAGTTTCAATAAATGTCTTCTCAATTCCCATTGTAGAAATGCCATCAGTAATTAAGCCTGCAAAAGCCATTCAAGGATCTTTAACAGGAGGTTGTGGTAAGGCAGCAGTGCTGCTTCTGGTAGAGAGCTCCTTTTATAGCAGGTGAGAGTGGAAGAACTGCATGAGGGACTTCCACTCTTCCCTGCAATTGTTTATGTAATCTGTAATATCCAGGAGAGAAGCAAACTCAGATGAGTGTAAGCTGTACATTAAAATAAAAGCTTAAACTAAATCCCACCTGCAGCTTGGAAAGGCAGACATATTTTCTACTCCAAGTCGTCACTCGGTTTTATAGCCTAAGACTCTGTTGTGCCAACAAAGAGCACTGACTGCTGGAATTGTTGTGTGTCACAATGGGGAATGAGCAAACATAGGAAATCGACAGAAAATGCCAAGAGCACAGAGGAGCTAAAAAGTGGACTTTCCTTCATCATTTTGTAACTCAGCAGAGGATTTGGTGTATGAACTATCTTTGTAAATAAACAAGATGGCAACAAGTAGGTGCCTTCCTCTGTAGAACAAGACTTCTGAGGCCTGTGGATAACAGCACAGTAAGGTGATTAGTACCAAGAATTGGCTACCCAGGAACTTTGGGAGGTGCATGTGAGCTCCCTGCATCTGGATTCATGAATAGAGTGTCCTTAGAAAGGATGGCAACTGGCACTAGAAGCCAAATTGTGAAACAAATTCCTTGCCATGTATGAGTAGCCAGCTGATTACTTGTGTCATGCAACCCTGACTAAATAAACTATAATTTAAAGATGTGAAAATACAAATCTGCATGGCTCCTAATGAATGCTTTGATTTTGTGTGAGAATGAGTAATGCTTTGCCAAGACCAAAACCACCACTGATGTACAGCTCTCCAAAAATACAGCTCTCCATTAATTGTTCACTCAGAGGATGGCTATGGTTTAGCAGCCTAGGCAAAGGAATAGGTCACATAATCACATCTGCCTTCACATCACACACATCTTCAGAAGTAGTCCATTTGTTTCTTGATCAGTGCATCCTCAGTGACAGGAGGATATTTTGAATGAAGGGTATGAATAATCTATATCTCCCCTTGTGAAAAAGTAGGCTGCATGGTAGCAGACTAGACCAGGCATAGCAGGCCTCACCCATCTGCCCTGTGCCAGTAGAAAAATCTAAACTTCTCCATCCCTGTGTCCCAAAGTATCTCCAGTGTGAGGGTTTGTGTTCATATGGGCACTATGGCCACTGAGCAAAGCTGAGCTTTAGCAAGAGGTGAAATCGTAATGCAGTATATGCATTCCACAGCTTAAGGCATTTAAGGGGTGTAGGAATAAGATTATTGTCATGTTGGATCTCATCTTCCTGGAGCTAACCAACCCTGAATATGCTAAGTTGGCAATGAGGAGAAATTTTAATGCAAAGAACATAAAGGTTTAAGCTTGTTTCTTGTTTAAGCTTGTTTTCAAGTAGGTTGAACTTGTTGCAGTGAACATCTACTGTAAATGCAAGAATTTGCCTTAAAAAAATGAGGTGCTTGTGAGAGCTTGCACACACTGCAGTAGAATCTGGAAAGGTGCTGACCATGCTGCTCAGCTCCAGCTGCCTTGGCTGAAGTGGCCACAGGCTGGAAATTGCACTGTGTGAGTTTGTAAGAGTTGGGAACATGCAGATGGTATTTCTCTTATAAGGACCCTGGGCAGGGCATGTAGAAGCAATTGTTTAAGGCAATTATCTTTTTACACCCATGTTGAGAAGACTAAATTGTGTTCCTGCAGAGATCTGGAGTGGTGGTATTTAAGGAATATTGTGCTGTGCCAAAGAGCCATTGTAAAGAACATGTAAAAGTTCTTTTACATGTGACTGAACAGTGAGGCTGCCTGTAGAAGGATCAATGTTCTACATATGGACAGAGATTTCTTGTTTAATCTCACATCAAAGAAATATATGCTTTATGTCCCCTCTTAGGAATTAGAAGTCAAAGTACTTCTTTGGAGTTTGGGGTGTAAATTATTTCTCTATGTTTTCATATTTTACAGTAGGGCCCACAGAAATGCATTGTGGAATTTGATAATAATTGCATAATTTAGGCATTTTTTCCCTATTTCTTCTGCTTTAAGGTGCATTTTTCCTCCTATGATGCCAGATTGAGGTATTTTTGAAGAGACAAAAGGTGATGACATTTAGACAGTAATAGTTTTTCCTATATCAAGCTGCAGTTCCTCCTTCTCACTTATACAAACCCTGTGTTGTATGATTTCCTCGATTTAAAAACCCTTTTCCTAATGAATTTAAATGAAGAAATTTTAAAGTTTGCTCAGTGTAAAGAACAGGGAACAACCTGTTTGTTTCTTTTTCGTGGGTTTATTTTTGATCTAACTAGTACTATTTGTTTGGTGCTGTGCCTTCCTTACTGCATATGTTGGGAGAGGCTTATTTAATTTCTTCCCTGTTCCACACTTCATATTGCCTTATAAATCTCCCTGAAGGATCTAAAACTCACTCAGGGCAGTCAGCTTCCAAAGCTTTGAAAACACTTATTGGAAATTATTAGTAGTAAAAATATAATCCAATATTTTATATGATTTGTACATAAAGCAAATGTTACCCAGAATGGGAAATGTCAGATAATTTCTGAGTTCCAGGAGGTTCAAATTAGGTTAAAAGTAACAAGAACACTCATCTATTTTGGCTTTCAACAAGGTTAGATATTAGTTTCCTGGACAAATTCAATGAGTGTTTTCAACAAATATAGAGTTGAAACTATAATTACACATCTTAAAGGTACTAATAATTTGCAGTGTCCCCGCCAAGTAAACAGAATTTATGAGAGGTCAAACACTTGTGATTATTGAGTTGTTACTGGTATAGCCAACTCTAGATTGAGGCACTTAATTTAGACAGCCACATTATTTCAAATTTTGGCTACATTTAGTGGAGTGCTATAGAAGCCTTTTGGATCAAAGGTGTCTTGTGTCAATAAAATAGTGAAGGAATATCCCTGATGTGAAATGAGCTTTCCATTTTGACTTCACTCAATCCTCATCCCCCCAAAAACTATCCAACTGCATCTTGTGTATATAATTTATCTGTCAATTCTCTGAAAAACGAGAGCTTATGTTACTTGGACAGCCTTCATGCCAATTCCAAAATGAAAAGCAATACACACTGCCAATGCAGCAATTGCCTGCTGGCTTATTGAATTTCTTTCTTCACTCCTACTTACCACCAAAACCAACTCAAGGAAAAAAAAATCTCCCTAAAAATCTTGGTGGAAGTCAACAGAACTGAAAGCTGATAAAATACTAAGTGTGTTCCTGGGGTGAAAAAAAGGAAAAAATTAGATATGAAATATTATTAATAAGCTATCATGTGTATGCTTTGCTCTTGAATAGAGCCAGCCTCAGCAGGACTGTTGTATGTGTAGGCAGAGGGAGCCACAAAGAGATATATGTGGTGTTAGTTTAAGGCCACATATCCCAGTACCCCACCATGTTCTCTTTATCTTCACTTCTCCTACAGCTTCTGAGCTGGTCCCATGGGGAGAGACAACACAGCCCTCCCCTTCCCTCTCTGTTAGTGCCACACTTGTGAGAAAAAAAGAGAGCATATAAAAGGGATATCCATCAGCTGGCAGGCTCCATCTAGGTAACGAGTGGCATCCATCCATTAGTTAAATATCTGTGATGCAGGAACCATCAACTCAACATCACCAGTTCTGGAGCAGCTGGGAATTTGAGATGTGGTGTTTTCCTCCTGTGGGTTTTTCCATCTGTATTGTTTTCAAACTGAGGAATTATTATGGACCCATATAAGGGAGTAAAGATAAAGGATGTAAAGGGAAGTCATGGGAGAAGCCTCTACTCCAGAAGAGTGTTTGGAAGGTTTGTCTAAAGAAACAGGAGAAGACAAAGGGAGGAGGAGCCTGAGGAAAGTACAAGGACAGTGTGAAACAACATAGGACATGTTATGAAAAAGAAAGAAAAGAAGCTGTCATATAAGAAGAATCAAAAAGTACTAGGCAAAGTTAGGAAGAAATTAGAACAGAGATATAGACAAGATAAAAATTCCAGATAGCCGTGAATATCGGGGAGCAGTATTAAATTTGCATCAGTGCATGGGGCATATTGGCCAGTTACATTGGTTGAAATGTCATTTCTAAATATTTGTTGGTGTTAGTGGTAATAGCTGGGACATAAAACCTGGACAAAACATGGTGGGAAAAGAAAGAGGATGAAACATTCTCTGCTGTTTGTCTCTTAATTTTATCTCTTGTCTGTGTGTTGGCTCATTAGGTATCCTGCCTGCCTGCCAAGAGAGAAACCATTTTGGAATTGCATAGTTGTAGCCATATGGGGAAAAGATACAGTGTTCTCCCTGAAAAAAATTGTTTTCTCTCTAATGTAAGATAAGATATTTTGGGCACACCATGCTGTTTGCATAGAAATATTACAGTTGAGGAGTTTCATGGCAGAAACAGAAATGGAATAATAAACTTGAGGGAAGTAGTCTGGTTGGCAGCTTATTGGAGGTTTTGGTTAGTATTTATGACAATCCAAAGGCTTCTAGTACCACAAGCATCTTTCTTTTCTTTTTGATTTATTTGTGATGAGAGAAGAATGACAGAAAAGATCCAATTTTAAATTTCCAACATATTTATATTTTTTCTCTTGTGTTTGGAATGGTGATTTATTAAGTGACAGGGAAGAAGACTTGCCACTGGGGGAATGGCAGCTACAGCTCTTGCTATGCACTGGACAAAGTCTTCAAGCTCTAATTTGCACAGGAGCTCTTATACAAAATGCCACAAATAAATAACATAATGTGGGGATGGCTGAGAGCAAGAAGTCACTGCAGTCCAAACCTCCCTGAGCTAGAGAAGTCTGGCTGAACGATCCTGTGTTTCAACAAGGGATAGAAGGCTTCTCATGTTGGGGCAGCCTGCCAGGAACCTTAAGAATAAATTTATTATTGCTAGACTGATCTAAAATGAGTATAAAAGTTTCCAGAGCATAGTTGTTCCAAGCACTATAGGTGGCTTGTGTGTCTTGATTGCTGTCAAAGGGCCTGGGATATGGAACTAGAAATGTGACTGCTGTGTTAGTCAGGAACTTCCAACTCCAGACCTGCTTTCAAGGTCCTTCCACATGGTGTTTCCAGATGCATCTGTCAAACTTATAAATGGAAAAAGTATAAAGTTCACTGAAAAATTAGGGCCTTAAGCCTATTCTTTACATTCTCCCAGTCTGCCCCTAAAAGTTTTAGCAAAGAGTCTTAGGCTATCTCATTAAGATATAAGTAGCAATGAGGATGGTACGTCACAGGACGTGGTGCAGAAGAAGAAGCCCAGGAAGGCCTGGGGGTTCCCAGCAGGTGTACACAGCCCATGGTGAATCCCAAACCACTGGTGCTCTACTAGCACCTCTCTGTTGGCTTACCCTTGGAGTTCCACTTTCAGGAAAGGTTTAATTTGTGTGTTAAAAATCCCCTAAACTATAGCAATGTTGGGATTGCCCTGTAAATATCAGAAAGTAAGGATGTGCTATATTCCTACTGCAGTATTGCCCTAGGCACACTGTGTGTTCCCAAAATTATCTTGCTTTCAGGTGAACAGCACAGCTGTCTGTACTTCTGTATTTGGCATCAAGTCTGTGACAGGTTTCCTGCAATCTTTACTCAGATCTTCTAAAACTGAGAGAATGGCATTTTATAATGTTTTGTTACAACAAGAGTCTAATAAAACAGAAAGAAGAGATGTGGTGGCTTGCAGAAAAAGTTGTGTTATTCTCATGGGCAGAAATATGTAAGAACACAGTATTCAACCACCTTTCTTCAGCCAGGTAGTGGGATTGCAGTTAGTGGGGAATATCTTTGAAAACCATTGCTCCATCTGTCATCACCCCACAGGCTGAATCAGTGATAGAAAATCACTTCATTTTCAGGCGCCTACATCCAAGATTTAAACCTGCTATGCCTTCTACAGCTTCAGTCTAACCCTTGAGACTTCTGAATTCCCCATACGGCTAAAGCCCAATTTCATACATGCAGGCTGAACTTTGCAGGAGCTGAAGTTGTGTTCCTTTTCCTGGAGTCCATCCTACCTGGTGGGCATTCTCTGAGATGTGTCCTATCAGGAAAACAAACCAAGAAGAGTGATTTGTCAGCTGTATAGCCTGAGTGCATACCCAGGACATTTAACACCAGGCGTACATCCCTCTTTTTCCTGATTTTAGAACAAGGATTTGAACCTCAGCATCTCACTTCTCACTAGGAGGCTTTTCCGGTTTTGCAATTCCTAAATTATTTTTGGATCAGGTCTACCCCAGGAAGTTTGATAATTGCTTCCATATAATCAATGTTTAAGTGTTTTTTTCAAAGCAAACCAGATTTTTTCAGCAAAACTAGCTCTTTTTCTATCTAAGAAAAAGAAACAATCTATTGTTTGGGAATCCAGTAATCCCAAAACAAATGCTTTCTATACCTTGTATACAATATGATGCAGTTTATGGAAAGGTTTTGGTGTAACAAAAACTCTCCAGCAGTGTAAACATAGTGGATTTATTTTAACTGAGGCATCAGCTAGTGATATCTGACAGATAAGAGATATCTGCAACAGGAATTGCTCTTAGCAAAGCTCTGCTAATTGCTTACTTCAGGTGGTTTGCTCAAAGGGTGGCTTTCTTCTACTGCTTGTTTGAACAAGTTACCAAGTATTGCAGGATTTTTTTGTCCTGTCTCACACTGGACATGTATGATGTATATAGTTTGGGTTTTAACATATATTTTTTTACTAAAAATACTAAGTTTTTTTCATTAGCTACTCTGATGTGTTTTCTCTATTAATGTACTGCTTGCTTTTATGAAAAACTCTCCCCTTACAGAGCATCTTGCTGGAAGTTTGAAAAAACAAATAATGAAAATTATTATGTTGTGTGTACTGCAGAGTCAAATGGAAAAACAGTTGTTGACAATTTGGCATTTAATTAAACATACTGCAGCTACCTCAGCCAAATCTCTTGCCTGGCGTAAACAACACCACCAGGTTAGATGTTAAAATAATATTTATAATATAATTTTTATGGCCTCTGTTCTGCTGGATCTGGGATTGTACAATCATGACAGTTTATCAGCCTCATTAGACTGTCCCCAACCAGGTTCAGATCTTTTGTCCTCAGGCTTCCTAAGCAGTCTCAGACCTGACACCTCAAAACAAGTGTCCATCTCACTTGGCCTTTCTGTGCCAGCTCAGAAGACCCACCACTCATTTTCCCAGTTAAGAGAGGCATGGACTTGCTGGAGTGAGCCCAGCAGAGTGGGACTAGAGCATCTCACTTGGGAGAAGAGGCTGAGAAAGCTGGGACTGTCCAGTCTGGAAAAGAGAAGGCTCAGGGGGATCTTATATGTATAAATAAATACCTGGTGGGACGGGATGAAAAAGAGAAAGCCAATCTTCCCAGTGGGGTCTGGTGACAAGTTGAGAGGCAGTGGTTACAAACCTAAAAAACTACATTCAATCTGAACACAACCCCTCCACACCTTTTTACTCTGAATAGGATCAAACACCGGCGCAGATCAAACTTTTTTACTCTGAGAATGATCAAACACAGGTTGCCAAAAGTGTTCCCTGGACATACTCAAAAGCCATCTGGGCAACCAGCTGTTCCTAGATGAGCAGTGAGGTTGGAGCAGGTGACTTTCAGAGGTCAGTTCCTACCTCAGCCATCCTGCAATTCTGTGATAATTTCTTCGTACTTGAGACCACTGAATGGAAATGTGCCAGTACCAAACACTGCAACACACCCAGATTTAATACAAACCTATAACATGGCAATGCAGCTGTGCCAGAGTTAAATCAGGCCCCAGAAATTGCTAGAAGTGTATTCTCCAAGGCTGGAATGACATAGGTCCAAGGTCTCCCCTAGAACAAACCATACACACAAGAACAATATTTGGAAATGTCCAAAATAAATTTCTCCCAGCAATTTCAATATGCTTGTGGCCAGGGTCTGGCACAGGACAGGACAGGGCTGAGTTCTAATGCAGGTCTGAAAGAAAGCTTGGTTTGATGGGTCCTCTGAAGATGGAGTCCCATGTGAACATCTGAGTCATACCCTGAGCATAAACATGAATGGAAGGGGTCCTGGAGGAATCATCTTCATTAAAGGTAGTTTGCATTTTGCATTTTACAGGAGCAAAGGGTTTTCTCAGAGCAAAACGTTTTTCAGGGGCAAACTTTAATGTAAGAATGATATATGGCTAGAGAGAGTGAGAAAAACATCAGTGGAATGGGAAAATTTGCTCAAAGTCTTACAAAGAGTTTCATTCTTCTACTTTATTGCTGGTAAGTATGATTTTCTACCTTTCCTCCCTGTAAACTCACATAAGCTTTTCAAAACTTCTCCCCTCTTTCCATATTCCCTTTTAATAATAGTTGATTTTACAGTTGTGAGCTGTGGTTTCCTTTGTTTTAGCAGCTGCTGGATGCCCTGCTGCTGGCTGGGCGAGAGCTCCTGCTCCTGTCCCTTCCACAGATAATGCCATTTACCTTTCTCCAGATGTCTTCCAAGCAGGCAGTGGTCATTTTGGATAAAAAGTTAGCAAGACACTTTCCTCACAAATATAGATGATGATATATGTGATCCTATCATCCTGGTCTTAGACATTGTCTGTGCCCACTGCTTTTTGCTCCAAGATCCACATCCAAGAACAGAGAGAACTGAAATTTGGGAATTCAAATGCGTGCACACTCATATCAGTCATTTCTTATTACAAAAAGAGGAGCATGGAAGAACCCACCTAGCTAGACTGGTTTTATGTGGTATTCTCTGCCTTTCTTTTCCACCGTCTTCCTGCAAGTGATCATAATTTAAGCATCAAACATCTCTCAAAAAAATCTGTAGCATTATGTGTGAATTATAAGCTGAGGTAGCAAAGCAATATTCACACAGCCTTTCACAGAGCCACAGCCTCCTTGGCTGACCCAGCAAGCTGTTACTTGGCTGCGTCAGTGTATCAAATGGCATTAGAGAAGCAGATACCAACACAAAGCATCTTGGATGGGAAGACAGCTCACTCTGAGGCACCTGAATGAGGCTCAGCAAACAGTGCTAGTGCTGGGCCACTTTTTGATCATGGTCTCATCCTTGACTTGTGAAGGGCATTTTTTAGAAGTCATGAAGCCATAGGTAGCTGTAAGCCTATGCTTACACACACCTCTGCTCCCACCACATGTGCTCAAAAGCTGACACATGTCCAAGGCATCACACTGAGCTACTAAGGATACTGTTAGGGGAGCTGGGTTACAGTTTCTTGTCAGTGATGTTCTGATCAAAGATATTTGGGAAGCAGCAGCGTTCCTGCACCTCTCCAAAGAGCCACCATAAAGGAGATGCTGCTTTAACTGGTGAAGAGGGTTGAAAAATATAGTCACCATGTGCACTTACCTACGGCCATTTTGTCAAAGAACAGACCCAAATACGCAATTTTCTTTTAAAAAACCCCTTGTTAGGTCATATCTCTCTTTGATACTGTCTCACACAGCTGGATAAACACATCATGTGATGGGTGAACAACTGGCTCACAGGTAGGGTACAAAAGGTTACAGTGACTGGGGTGACATCAGACTGGACCTGTCCCTAGTGGGTCTGCAGGGCTCCATCCTTGGCTCTGTGCTCTTCAACATCTTCATAAATTACTTGGGACTGAAAGGGACACTGAACCAGTTTGCAGACAATGCAAAACTGGAAGGAGCTGTTGAGCCCCATGAAGGCAGGGAGGCCCCACAGAGAGACTTCAACAAATTATAGAACTGGGCAATCACCAAACATATGCAGTTCAACAAGGGACAGTGCTGGATTCTGCTGCTGGGATGCAACTCCAGATGTATGGACAGACTGGAGATTGAGATGCTGGAAAGCCATGCCATGGAAAGGGACCTGGTGGTCCTGGTCAATGGCAATTTGAACATGAGCCAGCAGTGCCCTGGCAGCCAGGAGGGCCAAGAGTGTCCTGGGGGCATCAGGCACAGCATCACCAGCCAGGCAGCCAGGAGGGGATTTTCCTGCTCTTCTCTGCCCTGCTTTGCTCTGCTCTGGGGCTGCCTCACCTCGAGTGCTGGGGGAAGTTTTGGATGCCACAATATGACATTAAACTGTTAGAGAGTGTCCATGGGAGGGCAACAAAGATGGTGAAGGGCCTTGAGGGGAAGCTGTATGAGGAGCAGCTGAGGTCACTCGGTCTATTCAACCTGGAGAAGAGGACATTGAGGAGAGACTTCACTGTGGGTACAACTTCCTCATGAGGGGAAGAGGAGGGGCAGGCACTGATTTAATCTCTGTGGTGCCCAGTCACAGGACCCGAGGGAATGGCCTGAAGCTGTGTCAGGGGAAGTTTAGGTTGGATATTAAAAAAGGTGCTTCACCCAGAGGGTGGTTGGGCGCTGGAACAGGCTCCCCAGGGAAGTGGTCACAGCACCAGCCTGACAGAGTTCAAGAGAAGTTTGGACAATGCTCTTGGGCACATAGTGTGACTTTTGGGGATGCTGCAGTGCAGGGCTGGGAGCTGGACTCAGTGATCCTTGTGGGTCCCTTCCAAATCAGCTTATTCTGTGATTCTGTGCAGTAATTTACAGGCTGAGCCATTCAGCTGGGGGGTGAGATATTGATACTCAAGGATGTCCTTATCCACAATGTAATTCAGATTCCACATGTACTGCTCCCCAGGCACTGGTAGCCGTGTGTTTCCCTAGCTGGAATCATCAAGAGATGCCTGATGGACAATGTTTGCAGACAGAGCTTGTCATGGGCTGATTGCCCCTAAGGGAATTTATAACTGAAGGCTCTCAGCCCCCCATTCCAAGGCGGTTTTCTGTAGTGGGACACATGTAATATTTTAGGCAGTAACTGATGAATGTAAACAGAAATCTTCTGGGGGTCAGAAAACAGGGAGCCGTGCATGGATCTTTCCTAGAATGTGGGCTTCTTTCTCCTGCTTCTTTCTAGTCTAACAAATCCTGATTTCCTGGGATTGTTTAGATCACTTCATCCCCATTCTGCCTTCCACTACTAATTACTTAGGATACATTCAGAGATGTAGGTTTTGATATCATGAAGCAAATGGGAAATAGTCAGTTGTGTAGTGTTAGGGTACTGTTGCTGTCTAACAAAGTCACCACAGCTGTGTTTTGCAAGGACACCATTCCTGGATATTTTCTCAGAATGCATCTGATAAACCACACTGGCAGGGCTAGGTGCATAGATGGAAAATAGTAATGCACATTTCATGTTTGTTTTGCAATTAAGGTTTGAGAATGTGTTTGCTGAAGAGGATCCCCGCCTTCCACATTTGCCAGTTTGAGGTAGAAGCAAAGTTTCCAGGATCTTTGAAATCAAGCTAAGTGGTGCTATGGCATTTAAAACATCCAGCTGAGAAGCAAGCCAAGGTATTTATTATTATTATTATTATTTTTTATTACTGGTTATTTCTATTTTGTATTTAGGTGCAGCAATTCAGGTAAAATTTAGTTGCAGACATTCAAATATGTTCTTCAGGGATTTAGTCCGTAGTTTC
>NW_005054353.1:4688736-4696828 GCF_000277835.1 Geospiza fortis | reverse complement strand
CCCTAATATTAAAAAAAAATTTTAACTTTTGAAGCTGACACTTTGTAAGGGGCCAGCAGTAGCACAACACAAATTCCCTTTTAAAAATCCCTTGCCTGAAACTGTCCCAGCTACATCGCTCTGCATCCCTCATGAGAGGCAGATAAAATGTGGATTTTGATACTTCAACAATTGCTTACTGTGCAAGATGCAGCTCCCCAGAAGTACAAAACAGCAGGGAGTGGACTTGGGCCCAGGGATATTATTAGCTGTACTCACCAAGCCAGCTATCAGTCAGAAAATATTCAGCTGCCAGCTGTGTGCCAAACCAGCACTGGAGTAAAAGAAGGTTTGGGGCAGTCATGAGGGCATTGAAGATGATCAGTAGCTGTTTTTAGACTGAACCATGTGATTTGTAATATTCCCTTTGTTAATTTTCATGCTAGTTAAAAAAAAAAATCCTAACTTAGTATTTTCCCCAAGGAGAGAAGTTGACATTAAATAATGAAAATTAACACAGAGGTCCAGCTGATCTGAAAATATCCCTCAAAGCGATGATAAAAAACTTCAGTATTGAGTTCAGGGAAAGGAGAGTGAAATATCTGCATTTGGCATGGCCTCACATACTCCTCTGCTTTAAAGGGCTCAGTGGACAGAGAAAAATGTTCAAAATAAAGTAGAAATGAAATCTTCTAGATTATCATATGTATTATTCTGCCAGTGCATGACTGAGTCCTTTAATACTTATTTAAGCCTTTTTAGTCCCTAAGGAGCATGATTTATGGGCTTTCTGCTGATCATCAGAAGATAGGCATGGTTATAGGCTACAATTCCTTATGTACTGTGGTTCATGCTTTTGGCTCCAGCAGTCCTCTCAGCCCCTGGGGTGCTGCTGAAATGGCTGCCATCACAGTTTCTCTGCCCTATTCTCTAATTTAATTTTGCTTTGAAGAATTGTTCTGAAGAATGATGACCTCAAATTTTCACTTTTCCCCCCTTATGGTTTATCTCGATTTTATTTTAAGGAAAGAAATCAATCTAATTTTGGTTCCACAAGATAGATATGGTACGCTTCTCCAAAACTTGCAATGAAGTAAAAGCTGATATTCAGCTCCCATTATGACTGGCAGGGTATAAAGCTCAAACAAAACAACATTCTACTGTGGTTTATTGCACTTTTTTAAAATGAAAAGCTGTATTTTGTGGCTCTCACATTTTAAAAATACGTCTTCAGTTACATCTGTACAATTCCTCTGACAAAACTGAATGTAAGCTCTTTTGTTGCCCTTTCACCAAGACCCTGGGTTTCTGCATAGGTATTTGTACAAGGTCATGTAGGGGACTGGCAGCCCAAGTGCACTGAGCTCATGCTCCCCTTTCCTATTCCTGTCGCTATTTGCTCCTTCAGTGTAGGATCACCTACTGCTCCAGGTTCTCTCCTGAGCTGGGCTAAAGGAGGCGACAGTGTTTCAGAGGGAATGCTCATGAGTTCTCTTTTAATTTGTTTTCATGAGCTGTTTGCTCAGTATATAAGCAAGGAGTAAGCAATTATGTGACAGTGGAAAAGTATAATATTTTGCAGATTATAAAACTGTCTTGAACACAATTTTTTATTACTGGAGACAATTTTACTTTTGAAACTTGGTGTAGATTAACTACACAAATTTCAGGATTTTATCTAAGAATTCTCAACTGTCCAAAATTCTTTTTAAACTCCCTTCTTTATTATCATTTGGCAGACATACTTCTTGTATATTCCAACAAGTATTGCAACCACTTTATTGCTAAATAGATATGCTGGAGAAAACATGCACTTACCATCACAACATTTAACATTTAGCCTTTATTAACATTAAATAGTAAATATCTCTAAATTATACTTGGAAGACATCTCCAAAGCCAGTTACTAAATTAGAAGGCTATTAAGAAAAGATGTTGAATACAACATATGTCTATGCTGAACAATGCTTCTGTTACAACAAAATAAGTCATAAATTCTGACATTTCAATAAAAAATTTCCATCATATCACTTTTCTGATTTTGAAAGCCACTTTTGATTGTCATTGCTTGTTGTGGTAACAATTCTGTGTTTACAGGTACACAATCATCTTTGCTCCTTTTCCTTCTGCAACCCACAGAAACAGTGGGAAAACAAAATAGAAATAAAAAGTAAACATACATTTAAAACAGAATAGATTATAAGTATATATATAATTTTATACATATTTATTTTATATATATATATAATTCAATATATAAATGTATATCTACAAACATATATATATACATTCAGGTATAAGAGGGAGCTTATAGGAAGATGGGATTTGCAGAGAAAAGCAAAAGGGCAATAATTACAACTTTCAATGAGGAAAGTTTTCTCTGGAGATATGGTAAAAATTTTCACTATGAGGATGGTCAAGCACTGGAAGAAGTCACCCAGAGAACCTGTGGAATCTTCCACCTTGAACTTTTTCAAACCTCAGCTAGATAAGGCTCTCAGTAACCTGACCTAACTTTGAAGTTAGCTCTGCTTTGAGCAAGAGATGATCTTCCGTGGTCCCTTCCAAATTCAGCTACTCTACGATTTTTTGTGGAGGGAGGGGTGCGTTTCTGTGTTTATGAGAGATAAAGCAGTGATTGCATAAAGCTTAAGGTACATGATGTAAAATCTTTGTAAAAAAACTATGCAAATACCAGCTCACCATTTCATCTTTGCATTCCAGATCCTTGTGAAGCCATTTTGTTGAGGCCATATTAGAGGAGATTTAAACCCATATATGTGTGCTGCAAACCTCCTCTGCAGCTGTAGTGCCATGAAAAGCATTGCAAAACAGAAAGCCCGAACTTTACTATACATTAATTTTTCAGTAATTTTCTGACTTATATGCTGGCAAACTAAAATCACCATTCTCCAAAAGAAGTAGATTTTCTGCAGCTGCCAGGCTGGAATTTGAACTCTCACCTTCAGAATGCAGCATCCACACAGGAGGACACTGACTCTTGCACACTCCAAGAGAAACATTGTGTCCAAAGCTGGCAAGCAGGAACTGGTACTGTGGTGCCAGTCCAAACTGGGAAAGGAGGATACACACCATTTAGAATATATTTTTCTTACTATTTTTAGTATTTCTTTCTTTTTTTTTTTTTTCAGAAAGAACTGAAAATTATATTTGAGAGCTACTGAGGTTATTTTAGGAATGTTAACCCCTTTTCCCCATCTTTTCTTCTCTGAGCCCTTAATAAAGACATACAGCTTTGATGAATTGAAGAATTTGTTCTTTAGGCAAATCACTCATGGACACTGTTGGAAGCTCTGCAAGAGCAAAGTCTGCACAAGGAGGTAAAAAATCGAGGAATTTGATCATGTTTCAGAGAGGGAGAAGAGTCAGAAGAGTGACAATGTTTCGATCTCCCTAGGGTTTGGATGGAAGAGATGTGGGTGTCCAGAGGTGTGCAGGGCAGTCCTCTCAGCCTGTTTTGGGAGCTCGTGGGTTTCATAGGACTGACAGATCACGAACGCTGGCAGGGACCTTGGGGGTCCTGAGTACAACCCCTTGCTAAAAGCAAGTACAATCAGCAGAGGCCAGACCAGGCTGCTTAAGGCCTTGTTGTAGCAAGGAGAGTCCACAGCTTGTCTGGGCAAACCACTTCCAGTTCTTATTCATCCTCAGAGGCAAAATTATTTTCTATTATACCCAGCACAAATCTCCACATGACCACTGTCTCCCGTTCTTCTGTCCAGCACCTCCACAGGGATCCTGGCACTTCCTGCTCAGTAACCGCCTCATAGGTGTGGAAATGAACTGTTTGGTCTCCTCTAAATCCTCTCCTTCAGGATTCTGGAACAAGCCCAGCTTCTTCAGCTCTCCTTCACGGGACTAGTGCTCCAGGCCCCAGACATTGTGGTTCTCCAGTAGTCTTGCTCTGATTTGGGGAGACAATATTCCATTATTGTTATTATTATTTCAGATGACATTTTGAAGAACTAATGAATTAAGTGTATTTTAAGAATTTAAAGAAGGTAAAAAATGACTTAGAAATAAAAAGTTTGAAGCTGGGTTTTATATAAATATATTTCTTTTTGAAGGTTAGATACAAAGCTTGTCAGATTTGTTCATTTCTTTCACTGAAAATAGATATGTCTTTTCTACTGCGATGTAAGGCTGCTAAGAATTATATGTTATTACTGAGATTCTGGTCTTAGGAAAGATCATGATTTTTACATAGCAATGAGTTGCCCAGATACAAGAATATGGAGAAATTTCTTCTAAAGTAAACCTTAGTGTTGGTCATTTTGAGATTATGAAGTTAGAATACTTACAGATCAAATCTTAGAGAGCCAAATAAAGAATGGAAAGATTCAATTACAATTACTTTATATCACAAAAGCAGCAGTGCTTTGGCTTTAATACAGCTGAAATGTAGAAGGTAAGATCTTTTACAGTCAATGAAACCTCTGTGGAGCACAACACATAAAAATTAATTTTCTATGAACTGAAATTTAGTTCTAGAAAATAATATGATTTCTGAACAGTGTGCAATGAATCATCTCAGCACTATTCATATGCATTAATTTGGCTGCTAAGGGTTTTGACTGATCTATGTAAAATACACCTGTTCTTAGCTATCCCCATTGCTAAAGCTGTTGCCCAGACTGTCATCACCTGGTATTTCAATTATTGCCACATCATCCACTTGGGCCTTGACTAAAGCATTCTTTCTATGACTGTTAATTGAACATGCTCAGATAATTCTCCCAGTTCCTGCCTGTGACAAAGCCAGCCTCAGAATGAGTGCAGTGTTCTTTAGAGCCACAGTACACAAGGTGCCATTGACCTACACTCAATTCCTCCCTGGTAACAGATGTGAACCTGCAGAGACAGAGTTCTGCCATGTCCTACAGAGCTCATCCCAGCACTCTCCTTCCTCTGATTTTTAATCTCTTGGAGCCCCTGACTTTTTCCCCCTCTGACTGTAAAAAATGTTCTGGGCTCTGCAGACTCTGGTTTGGCTTCCAGGCCACTGACACCACACTTTGACAGACATCAGTCATCTTCAGTGCCAGCAGGACACCTGTCATAAAGTCCTTTCATGCTTTTATTTCAGACTCTTCCAGAAGTGGAGCTGTGTTAGTGAGGAGATCCTGATATCACTGTTTGCAAAAATGACTCCAAAACTCTAGAAAGCTGTTGTAGAGTCAAAGACACATAATTATGGGCTTGTAGACATGAAACAGTGAAGGAGATTAGTTCCTGGAGTCCTCACAAAAGTGTAGTTAACACCTATGTTTGGTTTCCCCTTCTTGTACTTTGATATCTCTCTCCCTGGCATTAAAACTTGGGAGGATCTCTTGGGTGCTGGTACAATTCTTATTTCTGCATCAGAAAATCACAAGCACATACTCTAAAGATAGTACTAGTGCAAAAAGGCTCACTTTTAGCTGTCTAGGGTACACAACATGTCACATGAAACACGAGTGGATACAGGGACTGCACGTCTTGGAGAGCTCCAGTTGACACTAAACACACTTGACTGAAATAAATTATGGCATCAGTTGCAACAAGTTTTATGGAAAAGTTTCATCAAGTAAGTAGATTGGGGAAAAAAAGACCATAAACCACATATACACATGCCTTTTTTTGACATTCTTTCCCTCAGCATCCACTCCAAACCCACTTGGATATCACTGACACTGAGCTAGACTGACCTTGACTGACTGAGTTCTTAGATCTGTGTTAATTAGTTGACAGGTCACATCTTTGTAATTCTTAGATTATGACAACACTGAAAGATACTGGCGCTCTGCACAGCACAATGGAATCTCACACACTGTAACCCCATCATGGCAGTTATAATAAATAAATATTTTGCATCAGAAAATACTCATATCATAGAATCATAAAATGGCTTGGATTGGAAGGGACCTTGAAGAACATTTGGTTCCAACCTTCCTGTCATGAGCAGGGACACCTTCTGCTAGACCAGGTTGCTCAGAACTCCATCCAACCTTGAGCATTTCCAGCGATGGGGCAGCCACAGCTTCTCTGGGCAATCTGTGTCAGTGTCTCACCACCCTCACAGTAAAAAATTTCTTCCTAATAACTAATATAGAACTACTCTCCTTCGGTTTGAAGGCATCCCCCCTTCTGTCACTACAGCCCCTTGTAAAACTTCTTTTCTTGTAGGCTCCCTTCAGGTATTGGAAGGCTGCAATTAAGTCACCCCAAAGCCTTCTCTTTTCTAGACTGAATAATTCCAATTATCTTGGGCTTTCCTGAAAAAGTGCTCAATCCCTCTAATCATCTTGGTGGCCTCCTCTGGACTCACTCCAACAGGTCAAGGTCTTTCCTGCGCTGGGGACCCCACAGCATTCCAGGTGGATTCTCCTGAGAGCAGAGTAGAGGGATAAAATTGCCTCTGTCGACCTGCTGCCCATGCTGCTTTTGATGCAGCCCAGGACACGTTTGGCTTTCTGGGCTGCAAGTGCCCATTGTTGTTCCTTGTCCAGCCTCTTATCTGCCAGCACCCCCAAGTCCTTCTTGGCAGGGCTGCTCTCGTATTGGTACGGGGGGTTGCCCCAATCCAGGGGGCACATTGCACTTTGTCTTGTTAAATCCCATGACATTCCCATGTGCCCACTTATTGAGCTTGTCCAGGTCCCTCTGGATGGATCCCATCCTTCAGGTGTGTCACCTGCATCACTCAGCTTGGTATCTTCTGCAAAATTGCTGAGGATGAACTCAATCCCTACTGGAATGTGACTTTAAAAAAATCTTTGTAATTTATACTAGTGATTAAACAAGTGTAGTGCTACTATTCTACACTAGAAAAATATAAAAAGGACAGCACAGGGATTACAGAAATATCTGAGAACTTGGGAAATTCAGGACACAGTCTCATATGCCCCTTTTGATTTCAGGCAAGTAATTTACTGTCTTTGTAAGCCAGTCTTCAGTATGGAAACTGATGATACTGATCCTTCTCTGCTCCAGAGGAATATTATACAATAAATGCAGTCAAAAATTCTGAGGTCTCAGGATGGTATGGCAAACACCATATAGTCAGACTTCACTTATCTATGGTTAGATTGTTCAGGTCATGGATGAAAAACCAGCTTGGATCTAACACGGCATATTAGCTCAGGCACAGTGCCACATGAACGCAGCTATGCTCTTTCTAAGGCCAGCTCCGCTGTGGAAAGAGTACATCTGCTTTTGTGAGAACTTAGCTGGCTCCATCACGAGGCAGCTCAGGTATTGGTGCAGGGTTTGGGGGGAGGGGGCAAGAAGGAGGAGCACAAACACCCAGCACAGACCTATGCTGGGTCTAGCTGAGTTTATTAGACCTGGCTTTGCACCAGCTGCGCCAGATCCACACTGCCTCCCAGCTTTTGCACCTGCTTCACAGAGCCCCAGGTCCTACAGGGTTCATTAGGTCAGGCACAACGGGATGAGAACCACAAGCAAAGAGCGACAGTCTGTCCATACCTGGCTGGGGAACAGGCTGTGAGTGAAGAGCAGAGAAATAAATGGCACAGTCTAGTGGATGCTATGAAGAATTAACAGATCTTCCTGTATCAAAACTAAATACACTTGGAAACTCTTGGTTTCCCTCGTTTCAGCCTTCCTTATCTGTACTATTGGGATTCCCATTTTACTAACTTTACAATACCTTTGCCAAGTAGAGATTTGGCTAGAAACAAGTACAAATCACTTACTGAAGTCACACTTAAGGACTTCCAGAGTCATCTTGGCAAGACAATGGAAGTGGTGTTTCAAAGAAGACACTTCGAAATGTGTGAGATCAGACTTTACTAAGTCAGTAACAAGGCACCCCTTGTGGGCAGAATAAATCAATCAAGGTCTTAAATCCAGGTTTGAAACACATAGTTAGCAAGAAGTTAAGGGAAAGGAAAGGAAAAATAAAAAAAAAAGAGAGAAAGAGCGGTGCGAGAAGTGAGGAGGACTAGGTTTCCCCAGGCTGTGAGCAGGGCAGAGAAAGAGAAAGGACGAGGAGACTTTGCGGGGAGAGGGAGAAGCCCGCCGAGGAAGAGCCTCCAGGCGCAAGCATCAGCGGCTCTCGGGCCGGCCGGCGTTAGGGCCCGGCGGAGGC
>NW_005054353.1:4674898-4687321 GCF_000277835.1 Geospiza fortis | reverse complement strand
GGCGGAGAGCACCGCGCCGTGCCCAGCGCCCGGGGCAGTTCTGTGCCGCCAGCTTTGCTGAAAACGTGCAGATCCCTTGGAGGAAAAGACATAAACGGTGCGTTGGGGCTTCATCGGTTTCCCTAAACGCTGATGTCGGGATGCCGGAGCCTTGAGCCGGAGCGGTGCAATATGCCAGTACAGCTCCCGTGTGGACGGAGAGGTTACTGCAGCGCCTTCCGGCTGGCAGCCTGGCCGAGGCTTCGTCTGTTTCTTTTTTACTTTTTTTTTTTTTTTTTTTTTTTTTTTTTTTTTTTTTTTTTTTTTTGTTTTGGTTTCTTTTTTTGAGCGGTGGGGAGGTTCGCCTTATTATAAAACGTTTCATTATTCACATATTCCGAATTATTATTTTCTATCCCTTTTGCTATTATTTTCTTGGCCATGCATCCTCTTCACATTTCTAAAGTTCGCTGAAAATCAAGTGGCTCAAGCTGTTGAGAAATTTCTGAAAGAATTGCACTTTTAGTGGTATTATTTGGAAGTGGAGGGACTTAACATCTCCAGTGTTAAGCTGCTACAAATAGTAATAAAACTGTGAGAAGAAAATAGTTTGCACTTTTGTGCATATATCACTTTCAGAGTAGGTGCAAATAAAATTGTTAGGCAGTTTGGTTTTGATGGTTTCCAGAGTTTAATTTATGTGTGTGTGTGGCTAAAACGATAGCAGTCCTTTAAAGTGACCAGACTATCTGTGCTAACAAAGGCTATACTGTGTCTTTAATTAAATGTGGAACTACTTAGAGTGCTGGCTAGACAGCGGAGGGTGATAGTGGTATTTCTGCTTTACAACAGAGCTTAAGGGCTGCATTGTGGGAGTACTGAAATGAATAGACATCTAACTCAAGTTGTGTGAATTGTCCTCTTACAAAAACTTAAGCTGGTTTTAATTGATCTCATGTTCACTGATTGATCCTAGACCAATTGTTGTGCTTGTTGAACAGTTGGCTTTTCCAAAGGAGATTGATTTAAATTAGTTTTTAGTTTAATTATTGGATAAATACGATCAGTATTGACAGTTGACTTACTGGCTCTATTTTGTGCTGTCACCTATGGGTTTTGTTTTGGGCGTTGAAGAATGCAGTCTTTTTCAGTTAATAAGTATAAAGAAGAAAGCATAGTTAGTTCTAAGCACAGAAAGCACAATCTAAGAATGTATTCAAATTATAATAGGTATTTGCCATGACACATCTAGTCTGAAGTAATGCTTTCGTACAGGACTCAAAATTCCAATAATTTCACAATTTTTCCATATCCCATCTGCAAATAATCAGGCAGTCACTGTGGGGTACTGGCAGTTAAAAGTTCTCTGGCATTCTGTTTTGTCTGTTACATGATCTCAGATGCTCCATAATATCATTTTATTAATGAAATACAATTTTTGGCATAGATTAAGTCTCTTGTGTGGTAGGAGTCAATTACATTCAGTCTGGAATTATGGGCAAATATCATGTATAGCTGATTTTTTAAAGCAGCTAAATGTACAATAAACTTTAAGTGTATATGCCTGTATTGGCTTTTGCTTGGATTTGTTGCTGGTGTAGAATACTCTATTAAAGAAGACTTAAGTAAATTTGGGGAGATGTTCCCAGGATTCCTCATTCACAATCTGCTTGCAACCCTTTCCCAAATCAAGGCTTGCAACATTGCAGTAAAAGCAGAATAATAAAATAAGGTTTAGAAAGTGGTTCCTACCTTGCATTGATTTGCATTTTGTTAGTTATTGTCACTTCACTAAATTTTTTTCTGATAAATATGTAATAATCAACAGGCTCTACTTATTCCACTGCTGCTCTTAGTTACTTTTTCAGCTCATTAGAATATTGCTTTGCATAGTTGGTCAGAACAGAACCTTACTTTCCTTAAAACACCTCACCAAATTCTCCTTTTGGAAGTCACTGCCCTGAGCAGAATTAAGGCCTTTTTGCCTTTCCTGCAGAAGATATTTGAAAAGCTATTTAAGGCTTACCTAGCTGAAAGCCCAGTGGTGTAATATCACAGCTGGTTTAGTCTAATCTTTCCTTTTCTTCTTGAATTCTATAACTTGACTTTTTGTTTCTCTTGTAAGCCTTCTTCAATGAAGATTTATATTTATTTTTCAGATTTCTCTTTAGCAGTCATTATAAGATGGGCAGCTTCACATCTTAGCATTTCACTGAATATCACAGGGTACGTGAAAGACCAGTGGTTTTTCCCTTTGAGATGTAATGAAAACAACTTTTCCAAAGAGTACCACAAGTCAAAATGGGGGTACATAGAAATGAAGACCCTCGGGGAGGAATGATGGTATTCTGCAAAAGTTTTGACAGAAGAGAATATAGGCATCATGATAAACAGCCGTCAAACATCAGATCCTAACAAAATTCCCTAAGGGGAAAAAAGTCAATATGATAGCAGTCAGTGCCTGCATTGATGGGGAAACTCAAGAGTCTACAGAGAGGCTCTCTACAGTTTGTAAGACCAATGTTGGAGTAATAAAAAATGTGAATGGGACACATTCGCATAGTTAAACCAGAAGTTGTTTATATCCAAGTACTCAAAACCTGTGGCTGTAAAACCACAGTATCCAAGTACTCAAAACCTGTGTCTTTACATTTGATTCCTATTCATGGAGTGTCATGAAGACTAAGGTGAATACTTATCTCCTAGATGCTTACACTCTGTGTTAGAGGTACATAAAAGTGGAATACCTGTGGCAATGAGTGACTAATGAGTGACAGTGGTGATGGCAAAATATCCACAGGTGGAAACAGGAGGAGTACCTGGGACAGGAAATTTCCCAAGTGTTTCTCAGACCTCAACATAGCTTTGTGCACAGAATTTATTGAAGGATATGAATATATGGAGGGGCATATTTGCTGGGTTCAAAATTATGTCAATTAAATTTTTATCATCTTAATATAAGATGGGAATCCTGACTACAAACCTGTTTTATTATAGGAAATTGTTACATGGATTTTCAACTAGAAGAAAAACCTGCTAGGATATTGGGGACTGTGATTTAGCTTTCCTAACAAGGTATTTACCTGGGATAATCTTGGAACCTGTCTCAGGTGGATTGTATGGTCAAGCTTTGGGAAAGATAGATGATTTAAGCATTAGGGAAAAATAAACTCTGTTGGATATACTTGACTGAAATAAATACCACATCTACTTTTACAAGGACTGTACTAGCTCCTAAAGAGTAATTTATCTCAGAAAAAGTCATACTACATGACTTTTAATGTCTAGCATTATCCAACTATTCTAGCTGTTATTAGCTATCCTCCTCTCTGAGGCTGAAATGTTATGTTTGAAGGACAGTTAACTTTTTTATCTGCAGGTTAAGACTTAAAATTCTATGTGGAAGCAGTACTTTGAGATACTTTTTTCCCTCAGGTGTGACATTAAGCAGTTGTAACAGAACCTGTGAAAGAACTGAGTTGTGTAACACAAGTGGTAATTTTCCAGGCACTCGTGGTCGGGAGAAATGCTTTAGAACATAGCTTTTGTTCCTCTGACCTGTACTTAGGATAATTACTGATCATTCTTTATACATACATTGGTACTACAGCAATAGAATACCCTAACTCTGTAACCATTGAAAAGTTACAACTTTTAAACCTTTGGCTATTTACACTTATTACTGTGACAGAAATCAAAATTTGTGTGAATAACTGAATACTGAACTAGCTAATGATGCAGTCAGCGTTACTGAGGATAAGCAATGCTCAAACAGATTGTGAAGATTTGCAGGAGAATGCTCAAAGCACCAAGAGCAGGATTCACTGTCAACAGAGACATCTAAGGTTAGGTGTTTGATTCAACTTCCCAAAGTTGGTTTTTAGTGCTCCTTTATAAGATTTACTTCTGGGCTTGGTATGTACGTGACTCTTTAGCCAGCGGAGCCTGGGCACGACATCTTGGGGCAGGTCCTGTGCATTTGGCACCTTTGGGTGTCCCAAGACCCGTTACTGGGGAAGCTAGAATTGGGGAACATGTTCTGGCACAGTGTTGAGTTGTGTGTGCTTTTCCTTGCCTGTATCCATCCCTTTAGGTCCCATTATGGGTCAGTTGGGTTTAGCATGCTGGGTAGATGGGTGTGCCTGATCAGACCTTGAAGTCTGATCTTTCATGTTCAAACCTGCTGTAAGATTTACACTATGATGAAGAGCTTAGATTTGTATGCTTGATAAACTTGTCTTAACTGTATATTTTCCCCTTTTGGGGGATGGAAGGGATTTTCTAAGGCTTGGCTGAAAACTTTCACTAAAGCAACTCAAAATGTGTGACAGATACTGAAAGTGATATGGGGACATTATGATGATAAAAGCAAGAATGCAGTTTCCCAATTCAATGTGTCATTTACAATATACAGGCCAGCATAATTACTATGTTAATGTTAGAATGGTGTTGTTTACATAAACTGCCTTTAACAATATGGAAAATATGAAATTATTTAAAAGGTAGAAAGTGGGAGAGGTGTTTACTATTAAAATTCAAAGAATAAAGAAATAAAGGGCTGTTTTCTGTTGGGTTTTGTCTTTCTCTTGCTCTTTCTGCCAAGACTGACTACCGCACTGAGGCCTGCATTTCTTTTCTGATAATCTAGCTTTTTTTTAATACCAAAACCTTAAGCTAACTAGAGGGATTGTCTAGTCAAACCTGCAAATCATCACAGGCTGAAAACATTGCCCAACTTACCATATCTGCATCTTGAAAGCTTATAACTTACCATAACATCCTTTCCAAAAATGCATCCTTGATTTTGAATTCTGGGGTGGGATTCATGTGACTACAGGTAACTATCTGGAACATGAAGGTCTATCTGTTTTATGATTGACCTAGTTGGTGCAGTCCATCAAACTGTTGTACAATTTAACTCATCCCATGGTAGATGCCTGCCTTTGATCAGATAAAGCATACCCCTAGCTAAATAAATATAAAATTACTTAATTACCTTTATCTGTAATTGAAATGTAGTTCAGCTGTACATGTCTTCAGTGTTAGCCCCTGAACTAAACTGAAATCAGCCCTCAATGAGAAAGGATCCACTACCTATATTAAAATTAAATGTTGGTGCAACTCTTAACTTTAACAGATACAGTCCCTGAAAGTTCTTATCTCTCCTGTATTAGAGATTGATTTAATTTCACGTTTTTTTTTAATAAATTCAGTTCCTCAAGCATGCCGTTTCTTTCCACCTCGAAGTTTTGTTCAGGCACGATTGGAGAACCTTCTGTATTTGTCTAGGCTCCAAGTATTTGCTAATCCTTTTCTTATTGAAGAGCATGACTTCATAAGTATTGGCTGTTGGTAATGCACAAGTGTAACAGCTTGATCCTTTCATCATGGACTGCTTTAGAAACTGAAATTAGGTGCTGCCATGGTTTGTATACTCGTATTTGTAGTACGTGTTTAGCAGATGTTGTGCTTTGGTGTCAGTGTGCTGCAAAGAAATTTTGTGCAAGAGGAGTAAATCTATCACTTTTTGGGACAGCAGTGGTGGGTTTAAACCTGTTCCCAAGTAATTTTTGGTGTAGAAGATGGAATAGACTTGGTATCACATTTTAATACTTGGATTCTAACTAAGACATCTTAGGAAGGGAGGTGTTGAAGTGTCAGTTGGATCTTGCTGCTGGTGAGCACCATAGGGCAGATGCAGAGCTCTCTTTCCTGCCTACTCAATGGCTTTGTCCAGGCAGCTCCATCCATGAAGACCACTTACTGATCAGACTTCAGTGTTACACTTGTTGAGTCTTGCATATCTGTGGGCAGTAAGGTCACTTCTAAGTCTGACTTGAATTCCAGCTGTGCCACTCTACTCTCTCTGTGTGTGGCTCCTGTCCATTTTTGCTAATACTTTTCAAAACTCTGAGGAGAAATTAAGTTGAAATGGATCAGGGTGGTGGTCTCTGCAGTGTTTGCCGCAAAAAGGCAGATGGTGATACAACACAGTGTCAAGCACAGGAAAGGCAAGAGTGAAAGCATAAGTTTGCCGATACTCTAATGTCACCTTTCTGATGAGGTTGCTACAGTGGAGGGGGTGGGTGGGATGGAGGAATTAAAATAAATTGGTATTTACACATAATGCTATTTCAAAATACCTAATTGGTGTGAAACCTGTGTTCTGAACATGGAATGGAGATGACAAGTGTAACTCCTGTGAAATGATGGAATATCATATTTTCCTCTGTAGATTTTCCTCTGAGCCTGAAATGATTAGAGACTTTAGTTGTATGCCCTTACTTTGGGATTTCTATTTCTTAGCACTTTGGTTTCAAAGAGCTGCACACATCTCTGACCTTTGTCTGTCTAACTGTGGTCCATGGAGCAGCTGCTAGCATCTTCTGGATGTGTAGAGATGGCACTGTCTCATCCTTGTGTTTCTACCTAAATACCCTTGAATGAAACACTCCAGTGAACTTGTATAGCTCTACTTTAATCTTATCCTATTTTGATGCAAGTGCTTGTTATTTAATTCAAATTTAAGCTTAAATTTTTTTAGGGGACAGCATATGAAAGATTGGCAGTTAAATTTTCTGAAGTTTCCTCTTGTTTGTGGACTTGAATGTGCAAACTGTGAAGTGCAAAAGGATATAAAAAAAGGAATAGAACTATAATGTGGGGAAGAGATTAATTTTTATGGGAAAGCAGAGAAGTAATTAGTATTTGAGGTACCTTGATTATGTGATCGATGGGTGGTTTTAAAGATCCCATCTGTTAAAATCTGGTGAGAAGTACAAAACCCCTTCATGTTCTTTGTTTCAGTAATTAATCTGTTATGTATTTCTTTTTGAAATACAAATTTCAGTAGAGCCAAGTACTTGATGTATCTCTAAGATTTTGTCCTTCTGTGAGGAAATGTTGTCTCCATTCCTTCTTTTTTTGTTGATTTTATGGGATGGCCATAAGAATGTAACTAGGGAAATGTAAGCAATTGCAAGTTACACACAGAATATTTAGAAGAGGTATGCAGTTCTGTACTTTTGTTTCAAACACCACCCTCCCCACCTCCACACTTTAAGTGGAATTATGTGTGTGATTTGATAAGGATAATGGCAAATCTCATGTTCAATAAACGCAGAACCAAAAATGAAAGTACTTTTACTGTGATTTTCTGTTTGTAAAAATATTTTTTCTCTCTAGGATTTAAATCTAAAAATAATCAAAAGCATATCATTTAGGGACTGAGTCTCAAATTTACCTTACAGAAAATTTTGTCTATTTTTTTGTGAGTGTGGTCAAGATTTTCTCCATTGTGATGAAAACCGGACCCAAACATAGATGTAGCGAGGTGGAGGAAGGGACATGGAAGATAAGTAATGTTTGTGATGTTGGCTTTTAGGGTTTTTTTTTTTAATCATTGGACAGTTGCATGAGCACTAACTCCAAAGTAGACCATGTGCAGAAATGAAGACAGTGTTTGTGCCTTTTTATCTTGGAAGACTTGCACTGCTTTTACACTGCAAAGGGACAAGTGTATTTGTGTTAGAGAATTGCTGTCCTGCCATAAAATAAAAACTTCCTGATCCAAGCACATTATTTTCTTTTTTGAGTTGAAATGCTGGCTGAAATATGTTGCACACAAGCATATACTCTGCAGTAATGTATGGTCTTCTCAGCGTATGGTTGCCACCTTTGGAATACCAGAAAAACCCCAAACTGGCCACATCAGACAAATGGCTGTTGTGCATGCACAGATTAATCTGCACGTGTATAGCAGCACTGACAACACCCATCACATCCATACCAAAACATTATGGGCAAGATGGAAACAACTGAAACAGCAGCTGTGCTTATTAAAGATAGATGTTACTGATTTGCTCTTCTTTCTGGAATTACTCAAAAATTTTAGTAGGTACCATATGTTTTTATTATAAACCTTCCAACTTAGACAGTGTTTCCACTGCCAAGCATGTGGCTGTGACTCTCTTGAATGGGCACTAAAGTTCCATCATCTTTTGCTTTATCTATATTGAGGTGGTACTTGAGCATCCCAGCTGAGCTGAGGCCCTGCAGTGCTGATCCTGCTGACATGACAGCCTCTGAACTAAAGTCACCAGAGCAGAAATCAGAAATCTGTCCTGGATTCCCTTCCCATAGCAGGCATGTTCTTTGGCCCTTCATGTGAGCTAGTTCAGACTTGTTTCACACCTCATTTTACACAACGCACACTAATAATGCGATGGGCATGGGTTCAGTTTTGACTCAGCAAGAGTAGCTGTACGCTGGCACAATCACTTTGCACACGAGGTTCTGTTCACAGCACAACACCGCAGCTGCTGGTTTCAGTTTTAATAAAGCTTTTAGTAGTTATTGTACAATACTTACAGCTAGCCTTTGATCTGAGATGTTTCAGTCTTGCAAGAAACCTAAACCTGAAGAGCATTTCAGAGAGCACTTGCTTATTAATTAGTTGGCATCAGGTTATGTGTTGTACTTTCACCGGGGACATTCTCAGGAGGGGGTTCTACCTCTAAATTTGCTCTCCTATCTTCTCCAAAATGGTCAGTGTTCTCTCCCCTGCTTTGTTGAGCGCTAGGAAAGCTGACTCTCTAAGGGACATCTGAGGGAAGGCACCTTTTGTAGCAAAGGCAACAGTGCCTTTGCTGTTGTGATGTAGTCCTGTGGCAGCAGGACAGTTCTTCAACTTAAGTTTCTTTCCTGGGCTGTGTAAAATATGTCTGGCCTGCATGCATCTGTCTTGGTCTTTTTTAAGTTGTTCAGCAGATATTGATTGTACATGGGTACAGTCACTATTATACATTATAGGTTTGGTTTTACCTGACATGGTTCAGTGTTGGGAATTCTGTCTCCCTGGTAAGAGGGTACCTTCAGGATGTCAGAAGCCAATCTATCTGTTTTGTTAGTCTTCCTATGTGTAAAGCTTGTGGTTCGTATGTTCATGTGTATGTTCATATACATACTCATCATATTTATATACATCCATAAAAATAGTAACAGAAAATAAATTTCTCTTTTCTGTAAATGCTAACATAACATTTACATTCAGTGTGAAATGTTATGGCAGTAGGGATGTAAATAATGTCAGCATCTAATTGAAGTGGTGCTTCTAGACAGGTGCTTTTGTTTCCAACTCTATTTCTTACAGCACTATTGCAGTATGCTGGAATGCAGCATCTTGCTAATGCTGAGATGACGCTGGGTCATGATTTATCTTTTTAGCTATAATGGAACTGCAGAATTACAAGTAGTTATCATAATTCTTTTATTAGTCACGGAGTTTGCTGAATTTTGTCTGTGACCTTCAAAGTTGTTTTGGAATTCAGTTTTAGGAGATGCTTATGGCTGTAGTTAGGAATTAAAATGAGAGGGATCTCCAATATTTTTTGTAGTGTTTAAAGTTCCTTTTTTTTGTTTTCTGTAAAGCTTACTTTGACTCCACTTTACTCTGTTTTTTTTTTTTTTTTTGTAGTTGGTTTGGTTTTTTTGATGGAGATTCTTATAGAAGTAGCAACTATGACTTTGATGCAAAATGTGTGGTGTGAAACTGAGAAGAAAATCTGCAAAATCTTATATTTAGGTAAACAGATCTTGTAGAACACCTAGTCTAGTGCTGTACACATGTGGAGTACTAAAAATATATATACTCCTTTTGAAGGAGTCAGGTAAACAAAACTGGCACATGGAGAGGAAGAAGAGGCATAGAATAATCTTTTTATTGGCAGACAAGGTTGGGTATCTGATCTGTAGTTTTGATTCTCAGATTCAGCCATATTCCCTGGATTATGTATCCCCTCTGTGCTGAGGGCATGTACTTGCAGAAAAAAAATTATATTCTCCATTTCAGATTAGTGTTCAGCCTCATCCATATCTCTTTGAGCAAGAAAGACCATTTTTTTTGTTATTGTTCTGCATTTGTGTTGTACATGCTCTATCCATCTCTTTTGCATGGTCTCTGCAACCCAAGACAGAGACTTGTGTATTGTGTCAAAGGGAATCTAGTTTTTCTCAGCTTTGAGTACAAGAAGAGGATTATACTGTCTGTTCTTCTGCTAAAAATATCTTGTTATTTGCATCTTGTGCCAGCAGTATTCTGGAAAATACTCCAAATCCAGGGGACATCAACAAGCTGGAGAAATCAAAAGAAACCTCACAAAGTTCAACAAGACATTCAAAGCCCTGCACCGGGGAAAGAGCAAGCCCAGACATCACTGGAAGCTGGGGGGCAATCAGCAGGAAAGGAGCTTGGCAGAAAGGGCCCTGGGGGACATGGTGGGTGCTGTGCTGACCATGAGTCAGCAATGTTCCCCTGCTGCAAGGAAGGCTCCTGGTGTTCTGGATTGCCAGCAGGGATCATTCCCCCTTATCAGCCATGGTGAAGCACAGCTGAATGCTGTGTCCTTTTCTGGGCTCCTCAGCACTAGAGAGAGTTCAGCAAAGGAGCACAAAGATGATTAAGGGACTGGAGCATCTCTCCTGCGAGGAAAGGTTGAGAGAGCTGGGACTGTTCAGCCCAGAGAAGGCACAAAGGGGTTCTCATCAAAGTACCTGAAAGGGAGGCTGCAATTAGGTCAGGGTCAGGCTCTTGCCTGGTGCTCAGTGACAGAACAAGAATCAATGAGCACAAACTGAAACACAGAAGGTACCCTCTGAACATCAGGAAATACTTTTTTACAGTGCAGGTGACTGAGGACTGATATGTGCTGTCCAGAGAGGTTGTGGAGTCTCTGTCCTTGGAGATAGTCAAAAGTCATCCACATGTGGTCCTGGGCAGCTGCATTTGTCTGGCCCTACTTGAATAGGGTAATTGGACCAAATGGTTCTTTTCACCTCCAGAAATTCCTTCTAACTTCAGCCATTCTATGAAAGATAGTTTGGAAATATATTGGGTACCTGGCTTGAGCCTGCTTTTTTCTTTTTAGTAATAGCCAGCTGTGGAGAGGAAACGGACAATTCATTCCCTTTAGGAATCCTTAGGATAAGTGACAGAATCATGCACAGTTACAATCCCCTTAATGTTGTTGGAATACTAAAATCATCCCAGAGAAGATTCTTGGTATCTAGCAGTGGCTCTGGTTGTCATAAAAAATGGGATTCTATGTCCTGGTGATTTTTCATCTCACAAGTTCCTTGCTCCCCCATTTTTCTTCACTCAAATATTTACAGATACCAAAGAGTGCACTGTGAATGTAATAATTAAGATACTAGACCTAACTCTGGTCTCCCTCATTTTGTTGTAAATCTGGGGGTGATGTAAATCTCTCTCGGGCACAGTGGATATTCCTGAGATGGTGCTTGCTCTGGGATATTGTTGTCAGCTTGCTGATGCTATATTTGAGAACTCTTTAATTTAACTCTTTCATCAGACTTCTGGAAAAAGTCTTACTGCTTTCAACTTTTATTTCAGTTATTGTAATTAGCAGTGGCATCAATATGTAGGGGTTTATTTCAGCTTTGGAAGAGGGCTTTTCTCTAACAGCTTTCCAAGCAGTAACTAAGTGAAACTGCTGTGTATTGAGCCTGATGTAACATGAGGCTCATTGGGTAAAAATAACATTAGTCTGTGCTACTTAAACACGCTCTGGAAGGCTTAAGGAGGAGAGGAAGGAAAATATTTGAAGAGATCAACTGGATGTGGTTGAATACATGTAATGTCACCTGAGAAGGATTAGAATTTGCCAAAGCTTGACCTGAATGAAGACCTCCATTTAGGGCTTGTGTTCCTACCAGATCAACTACAGTAGTTTTTCTATGCACAGTTCTCTACCAGCAGTCATAGAGTGAAAGAGTCCAGTGATTTACTTGGCTTCTGTGTCTCAGATGTAGTAAGTTTAAAAAAAAAGGTCTCAGTTTAACATTCCTTCTCCTTATTAGCTGCAGCTGGCTTTTTCTAATTACTAAAGTCAACATTTTTTTCATCTGCATTCTGTTGCTTTTATCTTTGCTGGGAGCTCAGTGTATGCGCTCTAGATGATAAGCAGCTACATGTGTAGTTCATATCCATAGATGTGGACAGCTTCAAAAAAATACATGCACTGACACTTCCAATTCCAAGAGAAGACCAGTGGAGTAGTTGGTAGCAATGGTGCTTCATCCACCATGGTATTTGCTTTCTGATTGTGTGGTGTTAGCAAACCCAGTGGCCTTATTCTTAATAACATGATTACTGTGATTGTGTCTTTGAAAATCAGGTGTTCTTCTGATTTGTGAAAGTGCTTTAGAGTGCTCAGAGTGCTTTCCCGTGCACCTCTCTGAAGTGATGGGCGTCTCTTAGAGGTGCGGAAATGGAGTCCTGAGGTTACAAAATGAAGTAAAAGAGTGACAATTGGGGATGCTTAGTAACTCTGAAAAAAACAAGTCACAAGTTCTTGGTTTATTCAAGTCTGCTACAGAGCTGGGATAGGGGTTGAAGAAAATTAAATGACTGTGCCAACATCATGC
>NW_005054353.1:4619266-4674887 GCF_000277835.1 Geospiza fortis | reverse complement strand
TAAATCTGAAATATTACTATTGAAAGGTAAAGTAGGTAAAATACAATTTTTTTAATTAAAATTATAGGGTTTTTTAGAGGAATTACCTAATCTCATGGTTCTAGATATAGACTTGAATATCACTGGGACTGGGAATACTCTTAGTTGGGAGATGAATTAGCCTTTACCAACAGGAGGTTTCAGATCCCTTCCTCTAAAGCATTGACTGCTGCTGGAGTGAGCAATGCTTTTGCTCAGTATAAAGACTTCAGTGTAAAATTTTTGTTGCAGAGTTTCTTTTTCTATACAAAATGTTAATTGAGTTTATATTTTTGGAGATCAGCATAACATGGGCTTGATCTTAAAAATACCTTAAGTCACAGTTAAGTTTGGTGGATATGTAATGAGAAAAAGCACACAATGAAATGCAGTGCTGTGGAGGAATAGCATGTCTCTCAAGAGACTTATATTGCAATGATTTAAGGTCAGAACTATTTAGAGTTAACCTTCTTTTGCATTTGCATCTCATACCACTAAATTATGAAATTGTAACTAAGATTTCACCATTTTGTTTAGCCACAAACAAAGTTATCACTGCTTGTTATTTATTTGTTTCTTGTTTTTTTTCTCGTTCATTCTAAGCTTGTAACATAAACACTGTCCTTGTAGTAATCATGTAGAGATCCCCATGATACTCTACTGTGTGGAATAATTTTTATTTTGTTTGTGTATTGTTAGCTAAGAAGAAATCTGATTAGTTGAATGCTCTTGATAATATTCAAGTACATCCTAGAGCTTTGCATTTGCTGTTTGATGTTCCATTTTACAGCTTTACTTAAATGCTCTGCAGGGATTGTGGTTTAGTGGTGAGAGCATGAAATTTGAATCCAAGGTGCCTGGTTCTCTTACCAACAGAGCTGGTCAGTGTGTTTAAAACCAGATTCTTCTACCCCACCACCCCATAACAGATTTTTGCATGTGTGTCTACAAGTTTTTATCCTCCCTCTGTTTTTCTTAAATAAATGTTGTGCAGCTCAAGCAGGTACTGCAGATCTGTCTTTCTCTTCAGTGCCTCAGTACCTCTGGTGTAGAGGGTAGTGTTTTATCACAGTGCAGTTTAAATTATATCAGTGATATGCACGGCTAACAGGTCCTAGAGTGTTAATCTCTAGGCATTTACATGGTTATTATGAAGGATAATAAGCACATAAATAAGTTTCCTGCCTCCAAGTTTATTGACTGATCACTCTCCAGCATGTAGAACAATGCATTCATGGCAATGATTTAGGAGCTTTAGAAAGTGCTTGCTCTATCTAATATGAAGCCTTTTGTGCTGTCATGTCTATCAGAACTGAGATAGCAAAATCTGTTTGACTCTGCATCAGCGCTCTGTGGGGTGCAGAAACTACTACTGCCTCTTTTCATTACTAGGTAAGTGTCTGAAAGTATTTAATGGGGTTTTATCCTGACATTTAAACTTTCAGATACAAAGGATGGAGCTCTTCCGTTGAAGGTAGGTATTTCCAGTAGTCTGATTTAATTGCTATATGAAGAATCTATGTATTCTCAAAAAATTCCCCAAATTATATTTTATTTCCTTCCAAACTGAGATAACTATGTTATCAGATACCTCAGAACTGGGCTGTGAAATGAAGATGTCTCAAAGAGGCCCATAGTTAGAATTACTAAGCTGGACACTTTACTAAATTTACCTTATTTGAAAGTGGAAACTTAGCTTTAAAAATTTAAGGTATACCCAAAATTAAGAAATGTGTATTTCTTGTATTAAGAATATAAGAAAAGAAGATACCATTTTTGTCTTTTCCTCCTCAGAGCTTCCACTATCTTTTCTTTAATTCTCCAGTCTTTCATTATTCACATTGCAAACTGTGTAATGTCAGCCAAGTAGCTTTTAGTTTTTTAGAAACATATGACCTGTCTGTTTTTAAGACAGTATTTGCATTTCCATGGAATCATGAAAAAAAATCATCATTTGGCCCTTGCCAAATACTAATTCTAATTTCTGCTTCAAATGTACTGAATGGTAAGCACTCCGAGTACACAGGTAAATAAATATAATATATTTTCATCTTCTTTATGAGGGAGTTCTCATTTGAATTTAAAAAAGCCCAGTAGTCATTAAGTGTCATTTTTCAGGATGACACCAAGCCTGCTGTGATTTAAGTGGATCTGAAATACAGAAGCTAGTACATTTAATTTCATTTTTAATAGTATTCCTGCAAGATGTGGAGATAGCAATATGAATATATCTGAAAAGCAAATATGCTCCATCTGTTCTAGTTCAAGATTTCTAAGTCTGCTCCATCATCTTTGAACTTTCAGACTCTGGTGCCTGGGGTTGACAACAGGCAGGATGACAGAAGATTTGGTGGATGTTTTGAATGTGGCAAGTACAAGCAGGGTATAAAGCTCAGTGATGTTGGATTGCATTCAAGTGATATCCTGCAGCTAAGTGTAGGTTTGTGTAGTGTGGAAACATTCAGTTTGAGTTGTCTTTTTCATATATCTTTTTCTAAATCAGATACTTTCATATTTTCAGAGTTCTAATTTTTAAATCCAGTGTTTCTCTACTATGTTTAAAGACACCTATTCTGCTTTTCTATCTTCCCCTTTCTAGTTAAATTGTTTTCTGCTCCTCTTCTCAGCCACGTGTGGCTATGGCAACATAAATAACATTTATTCTTCCTTCTCTGTTTGTCCAAGTGTCTATGAACTCTTTTGTTTGCCTGCAAATCCAGAATTTTCTCAGAGCATATTGCTAAAATTTCCATATTTATTTGAAATTCCACCTTCTTGTCTCCCAACATCCAAAATACCTGTCCTTATTGAGAGTGGTTTCATGGGTTCATTTTTGTCCTGGAAGATAACTTCATAGGAATTTTTGAAGTTTTTAAATCTAGTAATTTGGGTTTTTTAAAGAGTTCTATGAATTATGGTTTTGCAATGATTGTTTGTTTTTGCTAAATATTCAGAGCAGGATGACTGCAGTGATAAGGAACTCTCTCAGATGCACAGAAGGTGCATCTGATTCTCAGCATATGTGACCTTGGTCAAGTTGTTCAGAAAATGTCCTGTATCCACATTACTTTTTCTGGAAAATGGGACATTTGCTCCTTGCATGGTCTTGCAGCAGCTCTACAATGGTGAAGACTCTGCACATCTGAGAAATAAATTAAATTCTGTTGTCTAGTATTTTGGTTTTGCTTGCATTCTGCTACATGCTTTTTTTTTGTTTGCATATTTATGACCTGGAAGATCTTTTCCTTAGCACTACATGTTTTCTTCTTTTAGTGCTTTTATCTGGCATGTTCTTTGGAAGCTTTCTTCCTAGAAGCACCACAATGGTCAGAATCTCACGATCAGACTTTAGTACATAGTATTTCAATTTGCTTAAATTAAGCAAAGTAAGTTTCTTAAGGCAAAGATATAGGGAGAATTCTGGCCCTGTGAGATGAATTGCTCATCTTATGCTGACCTGGGTGGAATGAGAATATCACCATTGGTTTACAAGTGTCAGATGAAATGTTGTCACAGTTGGATGTGTTTGTGAAGAAGTTGTGCTTATCCAGTGCTTTTCCTGGGTTCTGGTAGGACTGTTCTCCTTTGCTTATTTGCCCAGTAGTTTTCCCATTTCACATAGATTATAGATTACCTTAGCCTTAGGTGCCTTAGATGTAGCTGAAGTGAGCTGGAAAACAGGCTATTTCCAGTGCAGAGGCAAGCTTGTTACTAATGCTCAATAAAAATAAGAGAATGGGATTTCCTTCAGGTTTTTGAATTTTATTTATTCAGCTTAGACTTAGCATGTAAAATCTTATGGGCATGAATGAGATTAAGTAACACACGCTCTAGTTAGCATTGTTTCAGACTTGGCAATAAACAAACTTTGCTCTTTTCAGCCTTTCAGTAGATAAATGCTTTATATTTTATTAGAACAATTTGGCTCCTGACATGAACTGTAAGCCTGTTAAGCCTGTAATGTAGTGATTAAAACTGGAAAAATACAGGATGCAAATATGTTCTTCATTATGCACTTTAATGCCAACCAGATATGTAGTGTGCAGCCTAGAACATGATAGTTGGAGTGTACTAAGCAACTAGCAAATTGTTGACAAGGCTCATCTGCTATTGGTTTGTGTTGGGTTTAAGAGCAAAAGACCTTAAGAAATTTCAACTGTTTGACGTTAGATGTTGATGCCTGTTGCATCTGGCTGGATGCAGCTTAAACAGACAGGACCAGTACCTTTATTACCTTCAGCTCAGTATTCTTCATTGAAGCAAGTAACAGGGCAAATTAAAGAATATGAGAAGAATTAATCAGTAAATCTTACAGAAGAAAAAGACTCCTCAGTTATGAGAATGGCTACTTTTTGTGCATTGGGAAAAATAATAAAAAGTAATTCTAGTCTATGAAGCAGTAAATCCAAGCTGTTCTATTTTGCCATGATCTTTTAATATGGGATTGGTTTTCCTTCCCAAATTTAATCTGAGAGTTGCTCAGATCACTTAAAAAGTGAGAAAGAATGAATTCTTAATGATACCATAGCTTCTGCTATGAGGATTTTGGAAGGGATGGTAGTGGTCTCAGTTGCCAATGAATGAGCTGCTCAGTGAAGAAAATCAGCCTCCAAACCCTAGTCTCCACATTGGAATGTTTGTATCTTATCTGTGGGGAGCATGCACGTGGAAAGGAAGCTTGAAAGTCTTTGAATACAGTTTTAATTTTCCCATGCACTGTTTTCCTCTTGGATTGTCAAGATATTAGACTTCTGCTTGAAATTTGTGAAAGAGAGAATATTGATTGAGTCCTCATTATATAATGGAATCATAAAGTTATTTGCCTTAGAAAATACTTCAAATATCAGTGAGTCAAGCTGTTAACCCAGCACTGCCATGTCCACCATTAAACCACACCCCTAAACGCCCCATCTGCATGTTTTCTCTATACCTGCAGGCATGAGGACTCAAATGCTTCCTTGGGCAGCCAGTACCAATTCTTCCTTACCATGGCTATGAGAAATATGCAAGTTTTCATTGGTATTAGTGGTTCTTCCATTTCTGTTGCTAAACTCAGCAATACATTTCTGCGCTTGCTTGGACTTCCCTGTGTAAGCCATTGTCCAGCAGCTCCCCGGCCTTTTTCCATCTCATCTGGCACAGCCTCCCCATGGAGAGCTTGGAAACATGGCCAACATGGACCAACCCTAACAAACTTTTCACTTGGTGCCAAGGACAGCTTAGACTCCTTTTTAGATCCTCTTTTCCAGATTAAATCAATTCAAGCTCCCACATGGTGCACAAAATGTGTGGGCTGGACTCACAGCTCACAGCTGCTTTCAGGAGATGTTTGCTCCTCCAGAAATCCCACTCTATTAAGCTGGACTTGCCCCAGGAGACAACCTGTCCCTCAGCACTTGCTCCTGGACAGGCCCTTCCTCTGGCACAGGACAGGATGCAGAGAGGGCTCAGCTCAGCCACTGCCTCCACTCCAGCCCTGCAGAAACCTGAAGCTCCTTGCTGGGCCCCACCAGGGTCTCTGCACCAGGTGCCCCAGGACCAGACTGCCTGCTCACGCAACTGCTTACAGTGGTGATTTGTGGTGTTTCAAAAGTTTTAGAAGTCCAGAAATAGACCTGTTATCCTGAAATAGGTTCTTTCACCCAGACTACATCAAGCCCACTGTGTGCTGTAGAGATTTGTATTGTTTATACTGAAAGTCATCATGTTTTTTTTTATAAAGTTTCCCTTTCTAGTCCATGGAGTTTGTCTTGAAGATATTTCTGTGTGTTGGCTTCCAAGCCAGACATATTTTTAGTACATTTGCATAAGTGAAAGAACAGTCCTTTTATAAATGGAAGAGACATTCTTTTGAAATAACCAAATTAATGAGAAATTAATTATTGATTTAATAATGCAGCAAAATTAGTGTATAGCATTAGTGTGGTGCTATATTATTTTCTTCCTCTTAAGAGACAGCATAGCAGAAATTTCAGTTCTTCATTAATGGCTTTTGTAAGAATCAGACAGGTTCCATGGCACTGGCAATTGAGCAGTAAGAGATAGAGTAAATCTGTATCTCTTAATTTGTCTCTTTCTTAATCCTCAGACCTCTCTTTTAGGACCAAGAACACTATGCTTCCACAGGACAGAATGTGGAAAAAGAGTGAAGGAATCAGTGTACTTGGTGAAGAAAAACAAAAAGGTGCTTTCTATTGGTGGTCGAGGTTTGGCAAAGAAATAGGAAAAAAAACCCCAAACCTTTTCCATGAAAAGCAGACAACTATCATAGAAAGTATCATTCAGTGAAAAGAAAAATAATTGCCAAACAAGATGTTAGTCTAGAAGCTTACAAGCAGCCCCAGAAAACAGTACCAAATTCACTGGTGTGGGATTTTGGGGTGCAGTTTTTATTGCATCTGACAAAGTGTGCTGTGATCTCTTTGGAATGAGACTTCATAGAACTATATTAACAGCCTGCACACAGATTCAGAAAACATTCCTCTATTTGAAGTGGTTTAGCAAAATTCATTTATCCATTAAATCAAGAACTGTGTTTAGGCTGCAGGACCTGATGGTCCACATAATGTGCACTGGGCTCCTACCAGTCATATGTAAACTGTCTAATTGCTCTCAGCTGTGTTGTAACAAATAATTGGAAACTGAATATCCACCAGCAGCCCTACCTGTGCTGTGACAGTAGCAGATTCCTCTTATAGTTCATTAAAAAAACAAAAAAGATGAGAACCCTCAGAAAAAAGTTTAGGGTATTTGTTTTCCCCTGCTACTTTTAAAAGCTGCTGTTGCAGCATGACTTGCTTGCCTGTTGTCCGTGTTGCATTGCTTTCCTTGAACAAAAGCCAGTCGCCTTTTTGGCAAGTACTCTTGCCAAAGCACCATTTGAACAACTGTCAGTGGGGAGAGATACATTTCTGTGTTGATACAATGATGATTTTAACAGCTTGCTGATGCAGTGGAGGACACTCCAGAAAGCTTCCTGGGTATGGAGATCTTGGCTATGAATCCCAGGCTGCTGTATGGTGGCCAGCTCTGTCCTGTCCACCAGGTAGACTTTTATGTCTAAAAGACCAGTCAACAGCCATGGTAGCATCTGTTGCTATTCCTTGATCACTTTATGTGTGGGGGATGCAAAAGCAATGAAAAAAGTCATACCAAATGTTCTGTAGAAGGATTGTTTCTGTTTTTGTAATGTTACCTGATCTATTGGAATTTTCCAGATATTGAACTGGGGAACCCAAAGCTGCTCAAATGTATTACAAGACCTGGGAGAGTACCCTGCAGGTAGGGTTATGGCATTAGTTACTAGAGCTGTGAAGTCCTCTCAAAAACATAAAGGACATACTTGTGTCAAAAATCAAGAATAGCTGAAGCAAAGTTGTAATGAGATCTCTTGAAAGCTATCATTATGTACACTTTCATTTTAACTCAAGTATGAAATGAGAAATCTTTTCTTTCCTTCGTGGCTGTGTCTGAGCAGATGTAACTATTTTGGTGTTCTATAGTTAGCCCAGTAATTAGCTGATGATTGCTCAGCAAAGAAACCAACAAATCGAGAATGTAGAGAGTACAGTGACTCATCTGAGAATATTTGCTCTGTGTTATATTTGATTTTTAATTCTTGGTTATATGATTGCTGTATTAAGTATCCAAGGTTTCATAACTGGAGAAAGGAGATAAAGTGTAAGAACTGGTTTTCAAAGGAAAGTATTCTCTTGGGTTCATTCTCTTGGGTGGAGAGGATCTTTCTCCTTCATATTCAGGATAAGCCAAAGAGGCCAGCAGGAATGAAAAAGCTGCAAAAGTGTTATTATGAAGTGCAGGTGATAGTATGATTTAAACATTTAATTGGGAACCTTACATTCATCTAAGTTTGGCTGTGCTTGTAATGTTTAACAGGTGATGTGTATTAACCACCAACATCTTCCAGGATATGATCACCTGCTCTTGGTCTCCTCCTGATGTGAACTGAGCAGATGATGGGCTCAGTGGGACGTGGATCTGCCCAGTAAAGAACTTTGCACGTCCTCATCTTTGTGACCTTGTAACAATTAACAGGCTGCAGGTTGGCATGTGAGAAAAACAGTCAGTCTTGAATCATAGAAAGTCTTGGGTTGGAAGGACCTCAAAGATCATCTAGTTTAACCCCTCTGCCATGGGCAGGGACACCTTTCAGAAGTTGCTCAGAACTCTGTCCACCCTGGCCTTGAACACTTCTAGGGATGGGCCATCCGTAACTTCTGTGAGCAGCCTGTCTGTTCCAGTGCCAGGAATGTGTGGTCTTCTCTTCCCTCCCATTTTCTTCAATGTATCTGCCAGCATCTGTGTGAGATTTTTTTATTTGGGGACTTTCAGATTCTCTTGTAGCTGCTAGCAAAAGCTCAAACTTCTTGGTATTCAGTGTATGTTAAGTTGAATTTGGTGGTTGTATGGACTTTGTAGTTGTCAGTAGTTGTCAGTAACAGAGTTAGTTCCTTTACTTCCATTTATAACTTTGAAAATATTCCTTCTTAACTGCTTGAGCAATTTACTAAATCTTAGCATTTTAACTACATTTCATAGCAATAAAGGGATGAATAAAAATAAGGAAGTTTTCCTGTGCTTATCTCTTTTAGTTACCCTCTGCTGTAATTTTGGTTGACATACATTTTGATTGACAGTCCATATTTATATATATGTATGCATACAGGTGCAGTGCAGCTATATTTTTCTAAATATTTCTTAAACTTTACTTCCATGCTGTTCCTTGTTGGGGTAGGAACACAGTCCCTTGAATCTTGAGTGTGCCCTTTGTTCCCTGCCTCTTGGGTTTGTTTATTATAACCCTTATCTTGAAGTAAGGTATAGTGCAAGGTAGTTTGTAGGTCTGTGATGAACTCCACTGAATTCAGGAACCACATGTAAGATCAAGGCCTAAATACTTTAATCTTTAATACTAAAGAGTATAAATAAGGAAATGAAGGTGGTAAAAGATAATGCTAACGTAAGGGAGTAGAATGTGGCAGCAAGTGGAAGGAACAGTGGAGAAGGGAGTTTTTATTATGGAAGGGAAATCAGTTGAGTTGATTAGTTTCATATGTGAGATTCTTTTTTAAAATATTTGTTTAAGAACTAAATGGAAATTCTTTACTTGGGAATATTGTGGTTGAGAATGATTATGCATGTGTGACAGAGGATAACAATTTATACATTTGAAAAAAACAAACCTAAAACTCCTCAAAATATCAGGAGATTTACAGGAGAAGTACCTATTCATTGACTTTAACAGCAACAAAATTGTGTGTCTCTGACTTAATCAGTGTCAAAGTTGCTCGGCTCTCATCATGTTAACCTTCTATTTGTAACAGTTAACTGAAATACAGTTCTCAAGAGTGTTTAAGTTTTAGGTGCTGATGGACAAAGTTTGTGCATCTTATAAATTGCATGCACTGTGTAGAACTCTCATTAATTGGTGGTGGAAATTACAATCCATATTTTAAATAGTATAATACAGCCATTCAGAATTACACCACAAAAAAGAGAGGGCTTTAATGGACTCCATATGTCTGCTTTTAGAACTGGTTAAGTAAAACTTTGTTATACCACATAATGGTAAACCATCAGTGCTATAATGTCCTTAGGGTCTTTTAAGAACCTCCTTTATAGACACTCTTCTGACAAAGATTAATTCATTAATGGATTCAAACTAACAGGAATATAGTTTATATTGCTACAATGAACAGGCATCAGTGTTGGTTGCATTGTCCCTTTACATTCCTGGAAACTAAAATGCAATATCCTTGCATATGAGGAAGAACTAATTTTGAACAAGCAGCAGCTTTTCAAGTATGTCACTTGCATTTTAAAACAATAGCTTCAATGCATACCTTAGTTTATGCTCCTTCAGAATGAAGACTAGAATAGTAGATGTATCTAGGAACACAGGAATATGGAATGCAATCTTCCTGTATCAGTAACAATTTGTGATATGCAAATATTAATGACTATTTCTTAAAAGTTGTTTCATGGTTAAGCATTTTAATAAAACAGCTCTGTTTATAACTTCTGAGTTATAAATAACTAATACTAATGGGTAGCTAGCCTACAGCCACATTATTTAAATGGTTTGATGGCCTGCATCTCCTTCCCCCCTCTGTTTCCCCTCCCTCTCCCCTTGCCCGAAAATTGTGCTTATGCTTGGGAGTATTTCCAAACCCAGTGACTGTACATGTGTGCTGCCTGGCCTAGCCTATGTTCTTCTTGCATATTGAAAATCAGATCCCTGGACTCTTGATCAATATTGCCATGGGGAGCATGTTGAAAACCGCAGCAATTTGCCCTCCTTCATTTGCACTCCTGGGCACAGGCTGGTGAGAAATGTGCACAGCCAGATCACACCAGGATATTCTGCTTCTCCATTCAAACCTGTCTGGGTCTACTGCTCTGTGGATCAAAATTGCCCAGTGGCACCAACACATCTTCTAGGGGGCAGGCAGAAACCATCGATGGAAGTTGATTGCAGGAATTCTGGACGTTCACATAGGTGAATGCTAAAAAGACAAGCGTGTTTTGGTAAAAACAAAGGCCATGGCTCTATTAAAAGGGCCTAGACAGGAAGATAATAATCTGGTTTTGAATTAAAATGATTTGTGCTTTTCAAAATAGTGTATGTAAATGTGTATATTTGTAAATATGTGAGCACATATGAGGGAGTTACTACATACTTTTGAAGTTCTTACTATGTTCTGTTGAGGTGTCAAAATTAAAAAATTTAGAAAACAAGCATGTAAAAATTGTCTTTTCCAAGATTCTTTTGAAAAACTAACAAATATCAATCTTTTTGTTATTTTCATTCAAAATCTCTTTAATATTGAATTATTAATTCCATGAAATGCTAAGCTTTTTTTTTCTTAAAAAAAAGTAGACTGATTTTGAAAGGAACTGTTTTGCTACATGTAGTTGACCCTCTCAAAGTCATAGAGCATTTAGTTCTTTTCAAAGCAACTGCCCCATGTTCAGATGCATCTCCCACTTCCATAGTCCACATGGATATTCACACTCCCTCTCAGGATGGCTGCATGTGTCTGAGCACGGTGGGCTGACCTTGGCTGGAGGTCAGATGCCTGCCCAGCCACTCTCTGCTCCTCGTCAGCAAAACAACGTGGGGGAAATAAGATGATAAAGCTCACAGGCAGAGATCAAGACAGGGAGATCACTTACCAACCTAAATGTTCTTTTGCTACATGGGAGTAACAGCAGCGGGGGTCTATTTTTAAATCCTGGAGAGACAGAGAAGGCATATGGACCACTTCTTGAGTGATATCACAATGTTGCCTTGTGATAATGAAGTAAAACAGTTTCCTCAAAACTTACTGGAATTGCTGATATTGCTATAAAGCAAGGGAAATAAAGCAAAAAAATCTGAACAGTTCTTCTTGCTCTGTGAAGTAGCCCATGCATTTCAAGGCTGTTATACAAACTGCAAACTTAGATGTTGCTTCATCTATTTTTCCTTCATAGTTTTTTTTTTGTTTGTTTTGTGAAGAAAGAAATGTTATTGCTTGCTCTTTTATTTATCACAGGAACCCAGGATCTGTATATTTAGGGTCCCATTCTCCCATATCTTAAGTGTTGGCAATACCTTTGGAGGATCTGCATTTCACCAAAAAAACAGTTTGATGCTGAAAGGGAATGATATAGCCGTCAGAGAAGGACAGTAGAGATCTCCTGTCATGAAAGTTTATTTATAAGTCATAATTTCTCCTTTCAAAAAGGGCTGATTATGAATTAGTTTAGGTATTTGTAAATTCACTTTTTTCATCTAGCAGTAGTTACTGTAGTATCAAACATAATACATTGGTTGTTTCAGATGTTGGGATTTAATACATGCTCACAATTACCTTCTGCACATATGTAATACATTCTAGCTTTTTATAAGGCTGTTGGTTACAAATGGCTTTGAAATAACTACCATGCCTTCCAGCTATAAAATCCCATAATAATTATTCATTATATCATCATCATTTTTATTATGTTAAAAGGGGTTCTTCCACACCCCCTCCCACAGCTGAATATTGTAGAAGAGATTTCTTTTGCCCACATTAATTCAGGATTGTTCAGCACTGTGATACAGCCATATCATCTTTGTTTTAGGGAAAACTGAATGGAGTGAGACAGCTGCTTCATGAAAGTTCGGTAATTGGATTCATGTTTAAATAACTTGGGCAAAAAACCCCTTCAGCTTCCTAGCTTAATTCCTTTTATTATCTGCATGTAATCTGAGTAGGTTCTAACTAGAAGTTCTCTAACAACTAGGCTAGCTGGCTTTATAGCTATAATTTAGGCATAGTTGAACATACCTCTGACAATTCCCACTTCCTGTTACATATTCAGAACATAAAAGACAAGGATGTTGAGATGGTAATTTGTTTCTGAAAATGAAGTCTGATTATTTTAACCCCTTTTCCTTAAATTTTAAAATGATTTCTGGAGCTTAATTTTTAGTTTTATTTTCTTCTCTTTTATATTTAAGACTACACAAAAAACCTGATTTTAACTTAATTTTAATGTGGTATATGCTGTTATAAACATGCAACTGCTTAAGCATATTTTAGGCTATAAAATACACTCATTTAAACTGCTTTGCTTCCAGAACATCTGATTTAGATACTTGTGCATTCACTTCTTAAATAAAGTGAAAGCATATTGTGTCATACAAGATTATTTTTTTCTTCATTATCTGATCCTTATGCATTTGAACTTGGGCTTCTGTGACAAAGACACAGTTGTTTGTCTGCTGATTGAATTTAACAAGAAGCTGGTGTTCTCTAAGTACAAGTCCCTCATTTCCTACGGCATAACAGTACAGTAATGCTAAGGGCACATATGTACAAAAAAGCATTAAAATCCAGAAAATCCCCTTAAATCTCAAAGCTGGAAATTCAGCCACTGAAAGGTAATTGTACTGAAATTTAAGCCCAAAGTAATTTTCTTACATGGTTAAGGAGTTTTAAATGTGATTAATAAACTGCAATAAAAGGGGTATTTGGAGGTAACTTCAGTGAGATGTTATGAACTCATGTGCTGATCAGTGATCATAGTTCCCAGCCAAATGTACAGAAAGAAAGATATTTTAAAACCTCTAGGGAAATAATAATAGTAATAATCCACATTTTACTGCAGCTTTTCAATTTCTTCAGTTAGATATTTATGTAAATGAGGTATTTTTGGAGCTGCTGCCCAATCTGCACCTACAGCTGAAGTGTAGCCCCCTTTGTACAGCAAAGTACAACACTGGCTTAGGTTGAAATTTAGAGAGGAACACATTTCATTTAACTGTAGCCATCTGAAGGTTAGGCTCTGTCTGACTTAGCCATTAGTCAGGGAAGCAAAGCTCATCAGGGATGCTCATCCCCCTTAGCTTTTAGGTTCTTCTCCAGTCAGTGGAATGTGATGAGTGTCTCCAAGGGTAGTTGGTCTTATCCAAAGGGCCAACCTAAGAATGAATCCTTGAGGTTTTAGCTGCTGAAGTTAGGTGATGTGAATCCCATCCCTAGCTCACTAAATATTGTTACTAAGGCATACTTGTTTATGACTTGAGAATGACCCAGGATCTTTGTGCTGGAAATTAAATCACCTTACAAACTTTAGTAAAGCAGAATATTTGTTTTAATATCATAGAGCAACAAAAAATTTGAATTGTGAATTTCTGAAAAGAAATACCTTTGTCAAGGCTTGGGATCCCAATGGATGGGCTCCTGTCTGGGAAGTTTTGATAGAGTCTAAAGACTGAAATTTCAGTGATTTTTTTTTTTGAAGCATCATTCCATTATGATAAAGGGCTATGGTAGAAAAACAATTTTAAGATGAAACCTAAACATGTATTTTACATTGTGCAACGTGCACAGGTCTTGTCCTGTTCTTCATTCCCATATTTTCTAATCCTGACCTTCACAAAAGTTATCAATATATCCTGCAAGCCTTCCAGTGCACAAAGCTAACACACTTCTGTGAGTGACATCCTTTTTCTCACAACTGCCAATGAGCTGATGAAAATACCTGAACAAATGAAGAAAACTGCTTGTCTCCAATTCTGTCAAAGCAACTTAAAAGTTTCAAATTGTTCAGCAATATTGTTTGTGGAGCATCTTGCCATAGTATGTTAAATTTCTGGGTTGCCTAGAAAGATGTTCTGCTAAGCTTCTAATCTTAGTACGTTCACTTGCACAGCAGTATTAACCTCTCCACAGTATTCTGTATGTGTAAATAGGTTATTGTTTTTTTTCTGATTCCTGTCTGGCTCTATATAGTTACCACCCTGGGCTTTTTTTGGTAGATGGGTGGGGCAATGGGTTGGCTCTTAAATTATTTTGCTTTTGGGACTGGTGCCTGACAGGCTTCTGCCTTCTGTTTAACTCCAATTTTTTTATTTTGATTGTAGTCACTGCTCTTTATCTCTAGTACTTACATTGTGATGTGTTTGTTTTAGAGTTTCCACAGTGGGGGATAGTTTGTTCTTTGCATAGTCCCATATGTTCACCTACTGACTTGGACAGCAAAGAGGAAAAAGGAAAAAAATAAAAAGGAAAGAGCATATGTACTTTTTTCCAACATTTGTAGTCAACACAAAATACACTATGGAAAACACAGTTATTTCAACAGACTCAAAGCTGAGGCCTGGGTAAAGTTTATAATTTCAATGAGACTCAAGGGAACATGTATTTTTCTGCCAACTCTAAAAAGACTTGAAAATGTGTTGAAATCTTATATGTGTTGTATTTGTTTTGTCTGTGTAGGCAAGTGCTTCTGTGTGGCCCCTGTATTTCTTGATGTTCCCTACTGCTGACCTTGTAGGTGGGTTTTTTGACTCCAACGTTGATCAAAAGGAGTTTGTAAAGTGCTTTTTAAAAGTTCTTTGAGACTTGGCGTGACTTGTGTTTCATGGGTTTGAAGGATTTATTGAAAATATATTCAGCAAATTAATTTTTATTTCTATGAGGATTTTTAATTTAGTTTCTTGAGTGTTGGGATTTTTTCCCCTCTCTACTACAAAAATAGGGATTTCCAATGGTATTTGAGTGGAAAACTGAGAATTTCCATTTTATGATCTGATTGCATACAACTGAGTGTGTAATTTTGCTCATGACAAAGTTACTGGCCACATGCAGGTGAACATATAGACTTGTATGCACCTGTACATTAAGGTAAGATTTTTAGAGTCTCATGTGTTGTAACTTCTTACACATCCTTAAATTAATTAGTTCTCTTTCAAACACCTACTATTCCTGTTAGCAATTGTTAATAAATATTACTCAGTGCAGCTAGGGAAGGGTTGGGGTGTTTTGCTGTGCCACATCAGTTGTTGAGGAGGGAACAGGTACCTGCTCTTTGAGGTCAAGTGAAAGAACAGATCTCTGGGACGTGGCTTAATTGATTGATTTATTGTCCCAAGCATGCTTGTTAGGCACCATATATTGCCTAAACTCTGCTATAACTTTGAAAGTTACTTTCCATACTCATGTTTCCAAACAAATTCTAATGTGTACAGACATAACTGATTTTAAATATCTAGTCAAACAAGGCTGATATCAAGACCACTGGAAGTAAGGAATGTCAGTACACTTTCCATTTTGGCTATGTTGGAAGTGTTTTCATGAAATTGCTTGGTGAGGTGGATTAAGTTGGTAGTGAATTCCTCCAACTACCATTGGAGCTGAGCAGAATTTAGCCTTGACTCTCCATCATGGTACTTTCTTCAGAAAATTGCTGTTCTTAATCTATGGAGAAGCTCTGCGCAATAAGTATGTAAAGATGGGAGCTCTCACAGGAACATATTCGAAACTGCACCACATATGTAAGCAGATGTTATTTTGTGGTTTAGAAACTTTAACTTCTTATTTTTTTTTTTTCTCCAGCTGTATACCAAGATCTTCCATTTGTGCACTTTCTGGATACAGTCAGAAGTTTATGTATCAGTTTATCAAAAACCAGTCTGTTCTCTCTTGAATTTGTGCCTGATATTTCTGAAGACACTTAGATACATTTGGATGTGCTTTTTCACTTTTGGATGCATTTTTATTTGTTTATGTTGATACATGATATTTTGAGACTGCTGCTCTGCAAGAGCAGTGGCCAAAAGGGGATGAGACTAATCCTTTGTTTCAACAGTTCAAAGACTAAACTGATATAGTAACTGCTTTTAGACTCTCCAAACTACTTTGTAACAAAAATAATATATTTAAGTCTCTCCCCGTTTTACTAAATGCAGTTTTATTTAATTATCTTCTCTATTTGAGAATGAAGTGATTTGGGGTATTGCAGTAGGGGCCCATGTCAGTCTGGGTTTTTGTCTGCCTTTTTTTTCCTCCTTAGTCCCACTGAGTCGTGGTCTTCCCTTTTCTTAGAAGAGCAGGTCTCTGCTGCCAGCAGTGGACCTGGTTAGCCACAGAGATTGAGTGTGTGTGTATGTATAGCTTTCCTTTCTGGGCATTGTTTTCTGAAATTTGTATTAATTCCTGTTTCCAAGGTCAGGTACTTTTCATTGCATTCTCTTGTATTGCAGTGTCGAAACATACCTACTGCCAGCAGGTGGAGATTGTTTAAAAAAAGAAATTGGTTGATCAGTCCTCTTTATCAAAAGTGACATTTTCAGACATGTTCAGGATATCTAACTTCTTTTTTTCTGTTCTAAGTCCCACTTCACCATAGGCTGTTAATTTCTGCTGGTGAAACAATTTAAGCCAAAAGTGCATTTGGAGGGAGATCTCCTGAGCTGCAGAGGCCTTTGAATGCAGAGGATGATGAATGGGCAGAAATATTGCAGCTGCCCAGGAGGACTCCAGTAACACTTTCTGTGCCTCAGAGAGCCTGGCAACTCCCTGCCTTTCCAGCTGAGTGCCACTGTGACACTCCTCTCCAGAGGGATGAAAAACATTCAAGATATCTCTAATCTGTGTGAAGTGTCATCTATCCATTTGCAAAACAAGAGGGAAGGTTTGAGGATTTGCATTAGGAGTTAATAATTTCAGCCTTTTTGGTCTGATTCCAACGAGCTTTTTTCTTGATCTTCCATTTTGAGGACTTTACAGGTAACATATCACGGGAGGTCTCATGGTCGAGTTTCTATTTAGCCTGAGGCAATCTGGTCTTAACCAGTGGGCATATGAAATAGGTTTGGGTTCCTTCTTGGGAGACAGCAGCATCAGAAGCTCAGGGCAGCCTTGAACTGTGCTGGAGGCCAAGCTCTGCTGCTTCTCTCCTCATTGCCCCTCTGATAAACAGTAACTTGTAGCTCTGCTGACTTCCTTCTTCCACTTGAGAAAAGTGCAGTGCTCAGGTTTCTCCAAGGCTGTGATGTTGTGGGGTGGCAGATGCTCCCAGCCCAGCTGTGCGAGAGGCAGCTGGCTGGTTTGCCTCCTCCAGGGAAAAGGCACTGAGCCAGATTCAGCTTGTTAACTTCCAGCTGGATCCTACTAGCTAGTCTGCCCCAACATCATGCACAAACGACAGCTGACATTTGGGAAGTAAGCACAGAACTGCAGACTGTCAGAGAACATACTTTGACTAAATTTGAAGCATCTCTAAAAGCATTGAGGGCTTTCGTAGTAGAAGAATTCATCCAATAATCCATTGTCAGTTGTGTATCTGAGCTGGTATAAGTCAGACCTGAACTCAAGAAGCACCGTGAAACAGACTGTTAACAAACTCCTTTACTGCCTTTGCTTTAGCATTTATTTTATCTTCCTTTTTGCATGGGAATTTTGGTCTACATCCACTCCTCTGCACACCACTTTCTTCAAGAACCTTTCCTTGAAGCCTGAGGAAGTGGTTTAACATTGGATACAGACGCAGGCACACAGACACACACAAGCATAAAATCCCACTGATAGAAAAGGAGTGTGACTTCCTGTACACAGCGGGATTGATGGGGGTGGGAATGGCACAGTTTCTAAAGTGCAAACAGCGGAAAGGCAATCCCCAAAGTATATAAAATTCCTATGATTTAAATGACTAAATCAGCTGACTGCTGGTAAATGCTCTACTGGTTCAGTACAGAGTTTAAATGCGTAACCCACAGCCTCTCCATCAAACAAAGTTGGGCTGTGGAGCCAAGAAAGACCATGGGGGTGGGTTATAAAAGAAGGTAGTAGGAATGGTTTTAAGCATCTTACTACACATTTTATTGTCAAGTAGAAAGAAAGATAGGGAAAATATCTGCAGCATACAAAACTTTGTTGAACTGTAGCCTGGGCTTCCTTGTTACTGAATTTCTGCTTCTCCTTTGTTAATATGCACCTCATACAGTAAAGAACTGAAGTAGAGATCTCAAGTCAAATGCATCCTGGCCTGGAGTAAGATTGCTTGTGATATATTCAAGGTGGAATAGCAGGAAAATGGTGGATGTGATGGAATAATTTTCATTTTTGAAATTTTTGTCTATTTCCCCCATATGTGTTCTCCTCCTGTAAAATTGTTGCACACCCATCTCCCTACAAACTTGTTGAAACTCCTTCTGAACGCCCTTGATGTTCCCATGAGCCCTCAGAGCAGCCAAGCTTATGTCCCAGTGGGGTAAAAAGTTGAAGTGACCTGCTTCTCTGCTACAGAACCCATTTAATTGGGCACTTGGAAATGTAAATGCTTACTTCCTAACTGACATATTCCTAATTCTCTGGGCACCTATCTAGAGAATACTGGCTGCTCCACAGAGATCCATGCTTTACTAGGTGGTTGTACAGGGGCTGCAGGAGGACCTGGTAAGACAGCATTTGTCTGGAACTTTCCTTTATGAGGAAAAGAGAAGTATAAGTGGATGCTGGTACAACAAAGAGGTTTCTGATGGGCCAGTTGAAGGCTTTGGGGGTGCTTGTGTCTGCAGCAGACTCTAGCAGTACCTGTGCCATCAGTAGGAACAAAGCTATGAGAAAGATCTTACTCATTTTTAAGTAGAAATGAAAAGCAACCAGAATAAACCCAGAAATGAAAAGCAATCTGAATAAACCCAGAAAAACTCTTTGGCTTGCTCATTTCCAGCCAAGGCTTTTCTTGCTTCTTAACCAGCTATTATGGGGAAGAAATCCATTCTTGAAAAGAAGTGGTGTTGAAAATATCATCTCTTTAGCTGAGACTCCTTCTAAGCTTCGTGGTGGTACAGATTTCTAAGAGCACAGCTTGGACTGAGAGAGTCACGACAAGCTTTTCTTTCTCTCCTAATCACCAGATTCTTCAAAAAGACTGCCCTAGTATCACTTATTGTTCTCTATTCCTTTTCTCTCGTGTTCTTGGATATGATAAACTAAGTTTCACCCTTAGATAACCTTGTGTCCCTACAAAATTTTATTTAGATGTCTACATTCCTAAAAATAATACATGAATGAAGTGTTCCAAGCAGCAAACCGCAGCTTCCTGAGGTATCAGTGGCTGTAATGCAGTTTCTAGTTCAAGGATTTTGTTTTATAAGTGATATAACATTGCAGAGTCTACATCCAGTATTGCTTTGCTGTGCACTGTTTGTGGTTTCTTTTAACCATTTTTGGGTGCAAAGCATATGTCATTTAGTTGACTGACATAAACAGAAGACTGCTAAGGTATATTTTCTGTGATATGTGTGCCCACTCCTCTACTTAACAAGGTTTTTAGCTATATAATGCTTCTAGGCTGCAATCAAAACACTGCACACAAGTTTTAGTCATATATTTTATCACTTAATAATGAAAATGCATTTACTTTTGCAGAAGATTTCAGTATAGTACTCTGATTCTTGTTTTCCTGGTGTCTAAAGCCATGTTTGCTCAAGTAAACTCTTGTGAAAAGGACTCTGGGATTCGGTAGCCAAATGTTTTTTGAAAAGGCATCATAAATGGTAAATTATGATTTCAAGTTGATTTGTCTGGGACAAAGCCAAGCACGATAGGTGTTATGTTCCAAAATTAGTTCAGCAACATAGAGTGGGGGGAGTTGAAGGGGAGGGGGAAATGGTAATTTGGCAATAGCAAAGTCCTTAATTTTCTTGACAAATTTCTTGAATTTTAACACAATTCCATTGTTTGGACAGCAGCCATACACTTTTTAATCACTGGTAGTAAAACTATCGATTTAAGAGCTAAGGGTGTTACAGTTGGAGGAAGCTATAAGTAAGGCTCTGTTTTCTTAAGGAAAACAGAGAGTTCAGGCAACTTTTCAAAGAAGATGGTAGATATATGTGAACTTCTATGTAGACTATGTATTGACATGTTCTCTAGTCTTACTCCAAGAAGTTCAGCAGTAAAGCATATCCTAAGTAACTTCTTCATATTCCTAAGTGTCTCCCAATGTGCTGTTTCAGGTCTAAGGTGATTTATTTAGTATTAGTTATAATTTCTTCCAATTGTAAGTCAGAATTCCTTAATTCTATATCTTTTATTGTGGACTGAGAAAGAGACGTGTAGAATGAAGTAAAATTTAGTGGATATGGTTAAGAAGTAAGCTGGTTCTAAAATATGCACTATGTTTGTGTTTGCACTCTATTGCAGCCTGTCTGCTTCCAGAGAGTCAGGGAGACACGGCTACTAATGAGCACAATGGCTGGAAGACTGTTAGTCGACAAATAAATGTGGGTGTACTTAAAGTATTGTCAGTCAGCAGGTCATTACATACAACTCAGTCTAGACCATCTTGGAATCACTGCAGAAACCACTGCCATATAAATCCCTCTTAGTCTGATGGGCTTCCCTGGGGCAATATTTTTTAGTCGGGAAAGATGCTGTGGAGGCCAGAGCTTGGAGTGGTGATTGCGGCAGCTCCTGTGCACTGCAGCTCTCACTTTACCACAGCGTTCCATGGCTGTCAGGATTTTGGCTGCTTTTTCCACTGGCTTCCCAGGCACTGTGGGGAGAGCAGACTGGTGTGTCCTGGTGCTGAGCCATGTGGGCTTTCCCTTAGCCTTAAATATGCTGGAAGGCCATGAGTACCTGGGAAGCCCTGTGATACCAGTTCCCAAGTGCCCGTGTTCCTGCTCTTGGTGCAAGGAAGCTCTTGGCTTATCTTTGAATTATTTATTCCTATGTTATTCTGCTCTGGAATGAAGACTGATTTTGAAACAGGAAGATCTGTAAAGTGGAATATGCATTCTCTCTGCAAATGAGAATGACTGTGTTTGTATCACAGGATTTTGAAGTATTAGGTTGATTCAGGCAAAGAGTTATGTAGTTAGGGAACAGAATACCTTCGATAACTTTGTTTAGAAAATCACCACACTAGTGGTGTAGAAGGATAGTGTGACATAAAAAATTCTCTTCTACTTTATAATTTTTTCTAATCCTCCATTTAACAATCATTGTTGAATTGGCAGATTAGATGTTGCTTTCAGAGTCAAGCATTTGTGGTGATTTGATTTGAATTTTAGTGGGGCAGAGTTCATGTCTCTAGCATTAAGGTTTATTTTATGAGTGAGTTAGAGTAACCAGAATATTTTGTGTGATTTTGTGTAAACAGATACATGTGAGATAGTTTGGTTTTGAGGCAAATTCTTCAGAATCTAGTTAGAGCTGTCTGTAGATAAACTGCAGCAGTGCTGTGAAGAGGATGTGTGGTCCACAAATTAATGTCCTGATGGACAGTGGTGGCAAGTGGCGTCCCTCAGGGGCCCACACTGGGCCCAGTACTGTTCAATATCTTCAATATTGACACAGTGGCAGGATCAAGTACAGTTTCAGCAAGTTTGTGGAATACACCAAGCTGAGTGCTGTGGATGACGTGCCTGAGGGAAGGGTGCCATCCATATGGACCTGGACGGGCTTGAGGCATGGACCCATGGGGACCTCATAAGGTTCAGCAAGGCCAAGTGCTGGTGCTGCACCTGGACTGGGCAAGTCCCAGTATCAAATCCAGGCTGGGAGATGAGCAGATTGAGAGCAGCCCTGCCCAGAAGGACTTGGGAGTGCTGGTGAACGAGAGACTGGACATGACCCAGCAATGTGGGGCCACTCGCAGCCAGAAAAACAAATCCTGGGCTGCATCAAAAGCAGCATGGGCAGCAAGGAAGGGATTTCTGCCCCTCTGCTCTGCTCTCCTGAGATCCCACCTGGAGTGTTACATGCAGCTCTGGGGCCACCAACATAAGAATGATGTTTGTGGTAGGACAAGGGATAATGGTTTTAAACTAAAAGAGGGTAGATTCAGACTAGATATAAGGAATAAGTTTTTTGCAATGAGGGCGGTTAAATACCAGAACCTGTTGCCCAGAGAGGTGGCAGACACCCCATCCCTGGAAACATTCAGGTTGAACAGGGCTCTGAGGAACTTGCTCTAGTTGAAGATGTCCCTGCTTATTGCTGAGGGTTGGAATTACAAGACCTTTGAATGTCTCTTCCAACCCAAATTGTTCTGTGAAATTGTTCATGTACCCTTCTGTCTTTTTCATATATGAATAATTTTAAAAAGCTAAAGTAAAATGAATATGTTTTACAGTGCTTGCAGCAAAGCAGAGCTAAGCATACCACTATGTTTTTGTGCAGGTATATGCTGCAATTATGTTTTTCTTTACAGCTTTGGAGAGTAAGGAGGCAGCTGTTCAATGAGGACCATAGTGGAGAGTGAGGGAAAACTGTTCTTTTGGCACCTGGGATTCTTTTTCAGTTTCTAATTTTTACATTTCACCAACCCTGAAAAAGCACGCAAAATGTTGAAACACAAAGTGTTAAGAATGACTTTCTAGGTCACAGGTTATGTTTTAAAGCAGACTCATGTTTTTATGGCTCCTGATAATATTTTTGGAATTAGAAACCTGTCAGTGTTTCCATTTGCAGATAGGGAGCTATAACTGGCTATAAAAATATGTTCCCAGCCAAGGCATGCCATATGAGGTTGTTGCTGAAAAGCAATTAAAGTCTGGCAGCTTTGAAATAAGAGGCACATCAACAAGATTGGGAAATCTGCTGTTTTGTGTTGGTGCTGCATTTCTAGAAGTCAGGAAATGTATGATGATAGGTGTGACTGTTCAGGGTCTGCTTTTATGGGTCACTGTGCAGAATCAAGTCTGGGTGGATGATTTTGGTTTGTCTTAATGTTAGATTTTCTTGCGCTCTGGATGTCATTTCACAAATTAAGTTCTTGATAGATATTTTAACACCTTCTAACCATTTCCTAAATCTTTTGTGAAATTGGTCCTTTTCCTTTGGTTCACCACAACTTTAAGTAGCTCCAGCACATTCTTCCAAATTTACAATGTCTCCCTGACTCGCCAGCTGGACTCCACACATAGCCTTGGTGCTCCAGGAAGGAAGACTTGGCATCAAGTGAGTCTGGGGTTAATGAAAGCCTGGAGTGGGAAGTTATAAAAATCAGATGGTTATAGTAATTTTAAGGGGCTGTACTGAGTTTAATAGCTCCATGGGGAATGGTGTATATATGAGGAGTGGAGAAGGAGAGAATGGGCATAGCAAGGTGCCATTATTTATATATATTAATGTGTGTATATATAAATCCCTCATCCCTCTCCCCTTTCATTCCTTCTTTTCAGGAGATTTGATATGTTTTGGCCAGAATCCTAGTCTGACCTGACTGCACTGCATCATCAAACAATCCCTACAGAAAGCTTGCAGAGAGGGGAAGCTGTTTTCAAGATTCAGTTTTCTCCTCTGGTTACAATGAAATATTTGACTCTGATAATCACACATGAGTATCTCCCCTGCATTTGCCATGGTAGTTCTAAATCATCTACTTTATCTTTTATTGTGATCTGATTAAACTTAATGGTTTCATTTTTTGTTCAGGCAAATGCAAGATAAGTCTCTTCAAAAGGAAAACAGCCCCAAAGTTAATTTGGATCTTGGTTTGCCCCAAATTCAGGGTCAGAATCACATGGGCCAATGCTCCTGCTGAGGTGGATGGAGATAGTAGCTGGAGGCGGGTAAAGAGTTGGCTGTAATCACAAACTTCTCGTGGCTGGCTGCCTGTAATGCCCAGTGTGGAGGCAGAGGTGCAGGCTCTGCAGCTCACAGCTCCAAGGGGAGGCACCAGGAGCTGCTGTTTGCACCGGGCTTGATGCTCCATCCTTGTCCCTTTGTGGAGCAGATGCCAGGTGCTTGATCTCAGTGAGCTGGACCATTGAGTCTTGTCCCATGACCCTGACTATAAAGAGATAGTGATGTTATTTATTAAGCATAAGAGGACATGAAAATTAGGTGTTGCCTCATGTTTAGGGTTATGCTGCATCTTAATGATTGTAATCTGCAGAAAATGAATGTTTAGATAACAGTGAATAGTACTATGTTGAGGCATGATGATTTCAAAATAAAAAAATATATAATATAACCTTGTAAATATAAAAAATCTTTTATAAGATAAGAGAAGATATTCTGTGGGATTGTCTTGCATTCATTCTCCGTCATTCTAATTCCACAGTGTTAAAATGTGATTGTCTTGTTGGCTTTGCAAAGTCAGCATTGTGACAAAAAATTCTTGTGTATTTAAGAACAATGAAATAAAATTGCAACCTATATTCTGCTTTTACTTACATCTTTTAATTATGAAGGCCATGTTTTTTAATGTAGTTTGAAAGAAGACATAGGGACTACAAAACCTTTGAGGGAATTACAAGCCCTTTTTATGACATTGTTTAATCAGTTGTTTTGTAGGGCTGGTTTTGGCAGGGAGTGTAAATGCATCTGTATATGTGGGCATGTACACAGATGCACACACGTGCTCATAACGAGCAAATTATTCTGGCAAGTCCTTGAGACTCAGCTGTGGAACACCACTTTGTTGGTTTAGCAGTCATATTTTGGAGAGGAACTGTACTTTGAAGAATATTCTCACAGCATCATTTATTCAATTTTTAAAAAATATACTTGAGGTTAGGATAGCTTGTTTTCTGTATGCTTCACAGTGTCAGAAAAATAATAAAAGCAAGCAAACAAAATCCCAATACTATAGATAGTATGTATCTTGAGGTTTCATTTTAAGTATTCAAATAGACATTTGAATACAAATGTGTTTTATGATTTTTTTTGCGGAGGGAAGAAATGTGCTATGACTTCCTAAAAATATACCTCTGGTGGTAGAAATGAAAATATTCTTATGATTCTCAGCTGCAGCTTTATATATTACAAATACCCCCTAAAAATCTTAGAAACTAAAAACTCAACTAAGTTTGAGCTACAAAGTGAAAAATGAATTTAAATATACTGCTATCTTCCTATGAAATAACTGTGAAGAAAATGGGTTTATTAGGGATCATTTGAGTGCACTCGCCTTCCCAGGACATGAGCTTTCATTCCACATGCAATGAAGTAAATTTGTTCTCAGTCATTTTGACTTCTCATTTTAGAGCCCAGACTTAGCCACACTAAGGCTTTTTTAATTACACATAGCTTTGTGAATGAAGAACATTACATTTTTTTTGTTTTAGGTCTTGATGTGGGACTTTGGACAAATAAATAGGAGAGCATGTTTATTACTACTAATTTTTAGGCTTCTCTTGTTCAATAACAGTGTGGCCAGGATTTTCTTTACTCAGATGTTGTTATTTGGGCTCTCCACAGGCTTTCTTGAGAGAGAGTTTTTTCCTATCTTTACAGAAAACTCTGTTCATCTTTCACTGGGAAGAGAATTTTTCTTTATTCCAGTTAATTACTTTGAGTCAAAATGTCTCATAGTGGAGTTGTAATCATGAGCAGGTTAACAGCCATAGCTGCACCAAAGCTGTATTACACCATCCTTTCTTTCTGGAAAACTACCAGCAAACATTTATCATTCAGAAAACTGTACCAGAGACTTACAACTGGAGCATTCCTGACTGCTACTGTCTTAGTTGAAATGATTGAAGTCTGTTTATGTACAGCAATCATGAAAAAACTGTTTGAATATCTATTTAGCTACCAAGTTTTCAGTGCCTCATTGGAAAATTTTTCTGCATTTTCAATAACTGTTTATTTCAGTGGCTTATGTAATTTTTACATGTGGTGATTTCTAGAATGAAATATTTTGAGAACTGATAGGAGAACTTTGGAGGATTAATTTCTCTTTTATGAAATGCTCCAGAAATGAAATTGTTCAATTTTTAATAGATTGAACTTTTCTCTCTCTCTCTTTTTAAAATAAAATATAAGCCCATGTAGCTTCTTACTTTAAGTTACTGACCCTCTTTCCATTCATAGATAGTGAAGTTCTATTACCTCACTTTTAAGAAAGAGGGAAGAGTAAGAAAGGCTTAAGTTCTTCACCCAAGTCATAAAACAGCTATGCCCAAATTATTGCTTGAACTTAGGTGTGTCTTATCTTAAACTGAGGGCTCACTGAGCTAGTTCATTCTTCCTCTCACAGGTGCAGCCTTGTAATAAAAGGGAATAAAAAATAAAGTGATTTATTTAGCATATTTTAATTTGTTTTGTTACAACCAGGAAGGACTGTTACTAAAATCAGTGACAAGTATTATTACCTCTTACTCCAAAGTATGAAGACTAAAGATTCAAACTGGCGCAAAGCACTTCAATTCAAAGGTTACATAACTATATGTCACAGACTACAACAGTGACCAAGCAGCCAAAAACCACTTCTGGTCCTTGGAAAAGTGAGAATTAACTAAAACGAAAATTGCCCAGATAGTCCCAGCTAGTAAACCATGCCACATGCTGCAAGTCTGAGCTGATTTGATGGAAGAAAATTCCTTTCTGTATGTAATCTGGTAACTAGTTTGACTCTGAGTATGTTGGAGATATATATGAATTAGACACGAGTTTTGATCTAGCATATTATTTCCCCTTCATTATCGTCAGTCTCTGATCATTCAGAGGAAGAAAAATAATTTTCCTTTGTTCTTGGGAAGCTGTATCTTCTGGTTACATGTTAAAGTTGGTAACCTTTCAATGTTATTGACTGAGCCCTGAAATATGAGACTATGTGTAATTTATAAACTAATTTGTCTCTGCTCTTTTCAAGAGTTATCTCTGTGGGGAATTGTTAGCAGGTCATTGGCCAGTAGTGGATATTTTCTTGTTCTTTCCTGAATTTTATGTCACTTGAGCTGAGCTGCATTGCTTCCTATAGGTCTTTTGCTCTCGTGTCTTGGTTTGGAAAGACAGGAGTCTGCTAAGCAAGGCAGGAGCCTCCCCTGAAATGGAGAATGTAAACCCTCCCCACCCCTCCGAATTGCTATAATTTTAAATTAAGGGGTTCTCAGGCAAAAATATGGGAGCAGGAAATAATAGTTCTTTAATAAGGAAGAAAAAAAAAAGGATAAAATAAACAATGCAGTCCACTAGAACAACACTGACAGAGTCAGAACCCAACCTGACACCCTGTTGGTCAGGGTGTTGGTGGCAGTCCGATTGAAAATGTGGCTGCAGTCCTCTGAAGTATCAGGTGTGGTTCTGTTGGAGCAAGTAGGATCTGTAGAGAAGGATGTATTCTTTCCTCTGAAGATCCAGTGGAGGAAGAGGCAGCTGCTGCTCCTCTGGGGAATCTCGTGGAGAAAAGCCATGCTGGTGTTCCAGAACCTCAGACTATATCTGGGTAGCAATGCTTGGCTCCTCCCTCTAGGCAGAGCATCTTACAATGGGATGTTATAGTTCTTATCAGTCATGCGCTGATATTCAATAGCCTGTTATCAGCAGAGGTCCCCTCCCGAGGGAGGTGTGAATGTGGTCATTCAAGGAGAGAGATAAGGCAAACTGCTCACTTGACAAGGTAATCAGCCATACAGATGGTAATGGAAAACATTTTGCATGCAATCTTCGACACTCTGGTAAGAAATTTTTGTCTCTTAAGACTTACTTTTTGTGGGAAAGGGTACTTCCAGCTGTGAAGACACCATTCTTGTTACCTTATTTGCAGTTACAACACCTTTCTAAAATGCTTTGTTTCTATTTCATTCATTGATACTTTTTGTCTCCCTCCACGGGGACCCCTGTGTAAAGGAATATACCTGGACATCCAGAAAAGTTTGCATGTCCTCATGTGCTTTGTTATCTATTCCTCCCCCATCATGTAGCTCAAGCTGCCTCCTTCTTCAAGCAAGAAGTGAAATCTGATACTCTGCATGCAGGTTGTAGGTTCACAGGGTGGGTCCTGTGGAGCTGACTTCTCTGGCAGGATTTTGGATTTCCTTCAGCAATCTCCTTCTCTAAGCAGGGTCAGATGTGATGGCAGACCAGGTTAATTGGGCTTTATCTATTTGGGGCTTGAAATGGCTGTGCCTTTGTTAAACTGCTGTGACACCACTTGAAGTCCTGGACTTACTCAAACTGAGTAACTCTTGGAGTAACCACAGCATCCATGTTACTTTGAATTTCCTTCCTGGGCAAGGATAAGACAATATTTCCTCTCTGCCTAGTGCTTCAGGAAAATTTTGACAAAAATTCAACTTGAATTGTAATGGACTCAGCCCAAGAAGACAACATGGAACCTTAAGTGCTCTCAGTTTTCTAGTGCAAACATAATCATTATCTACTCTTTGCCATACTGAGGAAATGCAGTGCTGCATCTACTCAGCTTCTCTTCAGACAAATCTACCAGGAAGCGACCAGCTTAGTCCTCCACAATACTTTGAGGAGCAATTTTCTTCTGTGTGGTCAGAGCATCATTCTCAGCCTATGGTGCCTAGCCTGAAACCATGGTGCCCTCCATCAGACTTGGACATCCGACAAATCTACTTGTACAGGCCCTCACTGAAGCCTAGGTCAGAGCTTTGCTCAATGTAAAGAGCTGTGCAACATTCCTTCTGCAAAACTTCTGATACTGTAAATATAACCTTACATAAAGTTTCCTACTTAGCTACTTACATCTGAGGACATTAAATATTTCAGACTATTCACAGCTATCTAAACCTTGAATTTCTTCATTCCTAGAGTGCTCACTGCTGTATAATCTGGAGAACTAAGGCAAGTTCTTCACTGTTACAGATTTACAATTGCAATCAAGCTTTTTTTTTGTTTCCTTTGTCATCTCCTTTATGTGCCAGTTCTGTTGAACAATAAAACGTGACAATATCAATAGTTAAGGTGTGATCATTAGTTTACAGGTACCTAATGTAACTGCAAATGACTACTTACTTTTTGCTTCTGTTTATTTCTGCTGGAATTTCTGTATGAGTCCAGATTTGGTATCTATGACTTTTAAACTATGTTTCATTTCATCTTCTAGGAAGTGAAAAGAAAGACTTTGTTTAAACTCCTTCTCTAACTGCATTTTTTTTCTGTTCATCAGTCTTTTTTACCTTTTTAGGAATTTTTTGGTAAAGTATGAAAAAGCAAAGTGAAATATCACCCATCATGCATAAAGTCTTCTATCTCATTTTACTTTGTGTCTTAAACAGTGTTCTGGATCTTCACATCTATAGCTTCAGTGCTGCCAATAATGTTTTGTCTTCTGTGGTTTGGGTGGATCTGGATTTGGAATTGTGTTTTTGTTGGTGTGCCTCTACGTTGGATCCCTGCAGTTTTCAGTGCTTGCAAAAGTTATAACTTACAATGGAAGACAAAGTAAACCCACCATCAAAGGAGAAAAATTAAATCTCTGTTTATTCACCTGCATGCTAAGATGAATCTTATTGACAGCAGCTAGCTGAAATATTCTAGATATTAAAAGACTTGGAAAAAAGTGAATTTTTAAAAATGCCTGGGACTTTGTTTCAATAGGATTTGTGTTCCAGATGTTGATTTGCACCAGCAATATGCTGGATGAAATTTGTGTTGAATGTGCTATCAGATAGTGGCACAGAATACATACACAGGAAAAATGCATTTCTGTGCAATTTTGTAATTAAGGAATAGACTGTGACAGTCTCTGCACTTCTGAGTGACTATAGCATGGGAATCTGAAATGGAAAAGTCTGAGAATGGTGTCCAAGTGAATTTTAACCATCTGAGAGGTGAAAAAACACTGCCTTGTGGACTCCACTGGCCAGGCTTCTCCACTGGCATGGTGTTATGAGGAAAGAGTAAAGGAGGGTTTGTTGTTTTAAGTTTTGTTTCCCTTTGCAGCTTTCACAGCAGCACTATATATAAAGAGTTGGTCCAAGCTATAGTTAGTCTAGCTTCAAGACTTCTTCTAGCTTCCAGAAGAAGCATGACTGTTTTTCTGTATTAGAAATGTAACTGTCAGCCTCGGTTTGAGCATCTGCTCATGCTTCCCAATGAAATTTATTTTCAATGGAAGGCAAATAAAACACCCACTTGAAATAAGCTGGGGAATATGGTGGTTTTCATGTACTGTCTTCCCTGCATATCTCTTCCCACATACAGAGTCTGGAAGGAGGTCCTGTGCCTCATATATGGGTAAGACATAGTAGATTAGATGCAAGTGAAAAAGAGATAAAACCTCAGCTGAGGAATGTGATTTTTCAAAAACTTGTTTGGGAGAACCCAGAAATTGAAACCTCACAACTTCTGCTGGAGATGGTTTAAGGTCAGCTCTGTGCAGGCTCCCTGTGTGAGCAGGCTCTTCAGCAGACACGCTCCTGGTGAGATACACACTGTCTGCAGCAGAGCTGAGACCGGTGAGTTACTGCGTGGTGGCCTGATGGAAGGCAGCTCTAGCTGTCCCTTCACTGAAACCATCCTGCTGGCCCACTGCCCTGTGAAAAGAGATTTCCTTAACCCTTAGTGTGGGGAGATTTCCTCAACCCTTAGTATTTCATTTGTCTGTCAGTGTCCCAGGAAAGCTGAGGCCCTCGTGCCCAGCCAGTCTGTCAGCGTCCCACTACAGGGACCCTTCACTGAGCACTCCTGGGTCAGAGGGTGGTTTGACTGGCTGAGGCAGGGACACTCGCCAACAGCATAAGGGAGACCCCTCAGTGGGTCTTCCCACTTTGAGTGTGTTACCTGCTGCCAGTGACTGCTTGTGCCTGGGAACGATTCAACACTAACAGTTTACTGAATAACACTCTTTATTAGTATAAAGTTGTCACAGATTAAGGGTCAAGAATTGCCAGGGATAGTATCTGACTGCAAAAATGTATTCAAAGCAATATTGCTAATCCTCAATAAAAGTATTCAGTGTGCATAGAGTATGGTTCTTACCCCTGGCAGGGGGGAGAAACAGGTTCAGCCCATTGGCTGCTCCCAGCAGTTACAATGGAGTCTTCCCTAGCATTTCCCCATTCTCACTTACTTATTTCTTTCTGTTTAGGTGGAGCTTGAGTGGCTCTAGTCATACATACTTTTGTTACTGAGTGGTGTAAAATTACCTTGCTTTGCTCTTAAAAATACTGTCAAAAATATAGAACACGTGTCAAAATATAGAGTGATGGGTGATTATATCTTGGAGTCAGGAAACTTTGGATGGAGATTAATATTTTAATTAAGTTACAGTGAACTGAGTTCATCTGAGGAGAGCAATTTCACCACACTTGCTGGCTCAGCAGCTGGACACATTCTCCTGTCTCCCCTGGCTGACAGGTGCTGTGTAGTTTATCAGCTGCAAAGTACCATTGAGTTCCCCTCCCTCCAAGGATTTCTACAGAGCCTGGCTGTGGTGTCTCCACTCCTCTCCACTGTCCATTCCATCCCTCTTGGTTGCAGATCATGTGTACGGGGAGCCATTGTGGAGCGTTCCAGCCAGGGAGCAGCAGCTGTATTTTACCCTGTAATTTACACAGCGTTACAATTTATGTTAGGGTGTGAATGTAACTTCTCAGTTTCCACTTATTTTACCCCCAGCCCTTTTTCCACTAAGACAGAAGGGCCCTGTCATTGCTTGAAGTGCATTTCAGAGAGGACTGAACATTGGGGTAGATCTGAGGGGTAGAGCAGACTGGCTGTCTGGCCTCTGTCCCATCACTTGATTTGTGCAGTCTTCATCAGATATAAATAATCTGTGCTGTGGCCAAAGTCAATGATTGTGGTGCTCTTCCTCCCTGTCTGAATTGCTGGGGTTTGAGGAAGAACAGCAGCTTCTCTTTAAGGAGCTGTTTTGCAGGATTTCTACATTTTACTCTATAGACATGGAAAAAGGAGGAAGTGCAATTAATGTAAAATCTAAATAACAGCATTTGAGAGACAAGTTATCTTTCAAAAGTACTGCATGTTAAAAGTCCTCTTGAGTTTTGTGATTGGAATTTCTTGAGGTTACTATACATGAAACTACTGACATTTGATCACATTATCTGGGGCTTACAAAGTATCCTAAAACCTAACGGAAGTTTATGCAAAGCTTATATCATGAATATTTTTGCAAAGATTGAAGAAACCGTAAAAGAAAAGACTTTTGAGATTTGGAGTAGACAAAACTGCCCAGAGCTGCGCAAATAGTATGCAATTGGCAGATATTGTCCGTGCTTCGCTACTGTTAGACTTACAGGATTTCTAAAAAAGCAACAATCTATCAACTCATAAAGAGATGAAAAGAGGTCATCTTGGACAGACTGTTCTCAGTATGATGAAAACTGAAGCAGCCACTTTACAAATCAAGAACTTCAGTTGATTAAAAGAAGTGGCTGGTTCATCTGTTGGAGTAATTTAATTTCTTACTGTATATGAAATGGATTGGCCTATAAACTCAAACTCAGAAATGGGATTGGCAACATACACATGAATGTGTGTCATGTAAGACTTTTGACTACCAAAATGAGTACTTGATGGGGAATGGCTGGGGAACTAGGCTTTGAAAGAAATGACCTCTGAGTGGTATTTGTGAATCAGCCTGGTTGTTGTGTTGCTCTTTTTTTCTGGACAGGCACTTTGGCTGTCCTGTTTGCATGAACACAATGGAGCAGGACTTTTTTACTTTATCTTTTTTATTTTTTCTTGTCTCTGAGTATACTCTGTGGTTTTGATACTTGGACCTTTTATCGCCAGTGTTTCAAGTGTGTATGTTGAATTACTCTCAGTTGTAACAGGAAGACCTAAAATAAAATTGGTGAATCTGTGAACAGAAAATATCAGTAAAAGCTAATATTTCCTAGGACATTGCAACAGGGAGTATGACACTTTCTCTGTCTATTTCTGTACTTGTTTTTAGGAAGGCAGGTGATGGGGTGGTGTTTGTGACCTGCAACAGATGTTCCGTTTTTTTTTTTCCATCCTGTAGACAGAATGAATTTTCCATGGATAAAATGTAAATTGGTGACAGCTCCAGATTTCCATACTGGAAAGACAAGTACTATTAGTGGGGAAACACTAGTGGGGAAATGCAAGAGGCATTTTCAGGGGAAGAGGAAATGTCTAGGAACCAAACAGAGAAATTGTGGAGGAAAAGTCACATCCCAAGCAGAAGAAGGAAACAGTATTCAGTAGAGTTAAGGGAAGTGAGGATTGGTAGGCTGAACAGTGAATAGAAGAGGACAAGAAGAGTTAAATGTTTCCAGATGACAATAGGTATCCAGAAAGTGAACTATGAGAGATACCTTTAAAAGATCCAGATGTTCAAATGAAGAAAGAGGGCTGAGATGCCTCTGTTTGTAGCAGTTTATCCCAGCTGGAAAGAAAATTGGTAATGTTCTCAAAACATCTTAGTAACCAAGCATCCTGAAACCAACATACATGTCATTTTATTGGTAAAGTAGACTTCTGAACTTGGTAGTCAGTATGCAATGGTGCTAATGCCTAGAGTCACTAAATATTGCAAAATGTCTCAATATGTAGGTGATTTCTTGAGACTTGCCAGGGTGCTGCAGGAGAATAATATCAAACTGATCCTCACAGTGATTCTCCATGTCATGGTGGTGGGGAAAACCCTACAGAAAATTCTTGAAGTATTCAGCTGGATAGTTGTGTAGCAACAGTAAAATGTTTTGATTTGGAAGTGGAATAAAATGCCACTGTCTTTTGAGTATGGATGGAATGAAGACAAGTCTCTTGGAAGATTACACTAGAATAACCAGAAAGATATTATATCAAAAATGAGATAATGAAATGAGCTGATAAGCGAGAGTAGTTTTAGCATAAAATTGTGATATTGAAAATATAATGAAGACCTCCAAAGGAAGTGAAGGAATAATAACCAGGTAAAATTGCTCACTTACAAGCAACATTTTATGAGATTTATACCAAACTCATTGAAGTGAAATGCTTCTCTACAGTTAGTCTGCCTTCAGAGGAAGAGTGGGGAACGTGCGTTTCCTCAGCTGTGGAAAACTTTAGAGAAAATAATTCTGAGTGGTGAAGGCCTGGTGGCCTGAGAAGGAACACTGGGTGATCTCCTGTATAACAACAAAAAAAAGGCTGTATCCTACCCAGAGCAACATGGTACTTGGGAAATGGTATCTTCTTAGTAAAAAAAAACCATAACACATGAATGTTTCAGGAGAGTAAAATCTAGGAAAAGTTGAGAAGTTATATCACTTCTTTTTTTGGCATTGGTACAGTTGCTTTTCCAATGCTGAGCTTTTTTTGAGTATCCATAAGCCTGCTGATAAAATTGTAAGGGATTGATCAAAGGACTGGATACTTTGCCTTGTGGTGAGACATTCTGGAATCTTGCTCTGTTTATCTTACCCATGAGAAAGCTTGGACTTGACCTGATCAGAGGATCTGCATTGGGAAAAAAATAATTGAAAAACTGTTAACAAACTGGCAGGCAAAGATATAAAAAGGTCCAGTGGTTGGTCCTTGAAATTCAAAATTCCACTGCACATTTTCATCAGTGTGAGTGATTAGCCCCTGTGATATCTTAACAAAGGTTGTAGTGGTTTCCTTACCACTAACAATTTAAAAATTAAGATTGAATGGTCTTAAATGATACGTTTCAGTAAAGCAAAAGTTCTGTGGCTTCTTTGTACAGGGCATTGGCTTAATTGTTCATAAAAATCCCCTCTGACCGTGAATTTTTAAATTCTCTTAAAGATAATTACTAGAAAAAAAATTAGTATTTTTTTTAAGTTGAAGTTTTCTGCCTAAAACTTACTTTTGCTTTTACCAAGTTCTAATGAAAAATAGGTGTTTTTCATGGCCAGCTTCTGTTCATACCCAGTCAGATGTTTTTCAGCTGTAGTGGACTTGCAGTGTTACAGGCTCAGTGCCTTGATATACTATGTAGTATTGGTTTATCTATAAGGCTGTATTTTTTGTTCAATTCCTTGGCACTCCTGAAGACATAAGCCAAGCACAAATGTACTTTATTGAGATATGTATGGGATGTCTTCAAAGCATTAATTGAATTCAGGATTATGAAATCTACTATTTTGCAATAAATGCAGCTTTCAGTGGTCTTTTAGTTCCTCACCTCCTCTGAGTCCCATCTGCACATCTTGTGTTTACAGTGATAAGTGTCTTGGAGACATTTCTGCTAGATCTGTACTAAAATCCAGTCACCAGCATTCCTGTGGCTGCAATCCCAGTTAGGGTGAGAGTGTCATTAAGCTGGCCATTGTATCAGCAAGCTCAGTTTCTGGCTTCAGAGAACTCAAAAGACCAAACACTGCCAAAGAGAGACACAGTGAGCGGATACAGAGTGATATTAGGGGCATAGTGAGCATGTTAGCCTGGCTCTCTGAAGAAATGTTTAGGGAATGACTTTAATGCTTGTTTCTCTGCCAGGATCTCCCCTTTCTCCAACTGGTTTTGGATTAATTTGTCTATTTCAGCCTGTTTTTTTCAGAAGCATAAAAATACCAGGTTCTTGTGGTGAGCTGAAACACCAGGTTCAAAAGAGCTTTGTGACACCCAACAAATGGGTATACAAGAAAGACACAAATTAGAAGCAGTTGTAGTATGGGCTGCAGGACAGTAATATCACAGAAAATCAAATACTCTAGGTTCTCTTGCTTACAGAACAACTTGTATTCTTGTGGGGAACAGGCTAGACTCATTTGATTCTCTTGTGATTTCAAATAGTCATAACAACTCACTTAAAACTGCTTCAGCAGTGTGGCTTAAATACATTTGATCTAGACAAGAGTTAAAGTAATTAGCTGATATTTGATTTTACTTGATATGGATCCAAACCATGAAACTTTGAACACCCTTAGGGTTCAGAAGTGTTTCATTCAGTGTTTGGGTATTAGTCTGTGTTCTCAAGTAACCTTTTGAAACTTGGCAAATTTAATACCAGATTTAAAATAAAGGCATTACATGGGGAATCAAGTCTGTAAATGTTTTTTCTTTAACTATGGACGTGCTCTGGACTATAGTTGTAGAAGCAGAAGGAATAGAAAATGTGTTACCTGTATTAAGGTGTGTACTTGTGTTTATATGCAGTGTTCACACTTGTGTACACACTTATGTGTCTGTACAAAATGTTACTCCTGCTGCAGGGAGCTTACAGTCTTCACAGAGAACAAGGGCAATCCTCTGTGCTTTGAGAGCCAGAGGATGGTGCTAACTTACAGCATGTGTGCATTTCCAGTTTTGTGATGTGATGACAGCAGCACTCTGACACTGGTTAACATTTGTGGGCCGTGTGGAAGGAGCAAGTTTCCACGAGGGATTTGGCTGGAGGAGACCTGCCTGCCTGGCACGCAGAGATGAGGAGGGTGTTCCTGGCAGGGTTGAAATAAGGATGAGTAGCATGAAGTTTTACATTGCATGTGATGCAGTCACTAATCTGGAATGTGATAGACCATGTTTTATAAGCTTTTTATTTTTTTATTGCAAAAAAAGGGGGGAAAATAGAAGTTCTGAAGAAATTAAAAAGGAAGTGTATAGATGTTTCTGTTAAGGGCGGAGGTGTTCACTTCCTCCTCAAAGAACAATTATATGTGAACTGGAGAAGCTGTATGTGATAACCATACATCCAATTGGATGTATTGGGAATGGGAATGAGATCGGGAATGAGATGGGAAGGGAAGAATTTGAGGCAAGGAGGATTTCATTGGATTTAATTATGGCCTATGTATATAGGGTCAAAAGATGCACAGTTAAGTGGGAGTCTTCACGATGGCATCCTTATGTGACCCCAAAACCAGTGCTATGGTATTTGATTTGTGAATGTGTATGTTCATTGTCAACGTAATTTGTTAGTAGATCATGTCACAACTTTCCCTGGCTCTGGGAGAAATTGAAATAATGGAAAGGTTGCAGAATTCAGACCTTCTCATGAAGCTCTGAAAAGAAAACAAGCAACAACAATGTGGAAGAAGATAAATTCAGTGGTACATGCTTTACAGTAATTTACTATATGCAAATTACCCAGAAATTAGTCAGTCTAATGCCTAAGCAGCACAGTGGGAAGTTTTCAGATTCTTTCACAAAGTTTGCTCTTTGTAATGCAACATACAAATCATATTATCTCCTCTTTACCATTATAATTCTTCAGTGATTTTTAATTTCTTAAGGTGCTAAAGAAAGAAAAAAGCTAGGAGACCTACAGGAAAATTCATCAATATGTGACCATTAATTAACTGATGATTTTGAACACTGTCCAAATTCAATGTATGAATTAAATAATTCTTCATTTAAGTAACAATAAATACAATATATCTGAGGATTTCAGAGCAGTTCACAAGTTTTGAATCTCAACGCATTTCTATAAGAAGTTAAAAACATACAGCTATAGAAATTAAAAAAACAATTTTTTAAGTCTGCTTAGGAGATGAAGAATGAGGACGGTCCAGATTTCATGGTTTACAATTTACAGAATTAATATATTTAATTACAATTTACAGAATTAATATATTACTGAAGTCTTTAATATATCTTGAGTTGACCTTAAGCTGTGAAAGATGTGCCATCCATTTCCTGAACAAATATTAGCATAGGATAATGGAAGATCATTTTATGCTGTTACCTCCTTTTCTATGGAGCTGAAGCCAAGAGGAGTCAGCATAATTAAATTTGCCTGAAGAAAGAAAGGGTTATCAATAAAGACATCTTACCACAAGCACAGAAAGGGTGCTTGGGAAGAGTAACATGTGGCAGTAATAAAAGAAAGTTGGACACTAGAGTCAAACTCAGACATATTTTGGGGCAAAGAAGTCAGAATTTTCATGGAGATCCATGAGAGAAGATGGCAAACAAACCTACATGGATCCCTGATCTGTATCTGCTCCAGAGCTTAATTCTTGCTTCACAAGATCACAGAATTGTTTAAGTTGGAAAAGACCTTTAAGATCATTGAATACAGCCATTAACCCTGCATTGCCAAGACTACCACTAAACCATGTCCCTAATCACCACATCTACACATTTTTTGAATAACTCCAGGGATGGTGATTCAACCACTTCCCTGGGGAGCCCTTTCCAAGGCTTGGCAACCCTTTCCATGGAAAAACATTTTCCTAATATCCAATCTAAACCTCCCTGGCACAATTTGAGGCCATTTTCCCTCATCCTATTGCTTCTTACTTGGGAGAAAAGACTGAACTCCACCTTGCTAGAGCTTTCTTTCAGGTATTTGTAGAGAATTTTGTGCTCCCTGACCCTTCTTTTCTGCAGGCTAAACAACCCCAGCTCCCTCAGCAGCTCCTCATAGAACTTGTGCTCCAGACCCTTCCCCAGCAACATAGCCCTTCTCTGGACATGCTCCAGCTCCTCAGTGTCTTGTAATAAGGGGCCAAAAACCCAGCACAGGTTTTGAGGTGTGGCCTCACCAGTGCTCAGTACTGAGGTACAATCACTGCCCTGCTCCTGCTGGTCACACTATTTGTGACTCAGGCCAGGATGCCATTGGCCTTCTGGGCCACCTGGGCACACACTGGCTCATGTTCAGCCACTGCGCAGCTTTCCAGACACTTTCCCTATTGCATGGGTTTGTACTTGTGACCCAAGTGCAGGACCCAGCACTTGACCTCACTGAAATTTGTACTCTTAGCCTTGGTCCATAAATCCCTCTGCAGAGCCTTCCTACTCTCCAGCAGATCAACACTCCTGCCCAACTTATGTCATCTGCAGGCTGACAGAGGGCACCCTCCATCCCCTGGTCCAGATCATTGATAAAGACATTAGACAGGACTGGCCCCAGCGCTCAGCCCTGGAGAGCAGCACTGGTGACCAGTTGCCAGCTCTGTTGACCACCACTCTCTAAGCCTCTCTAAACCTGGTCATCCAGCCTGGTTTTTTCCTGAATGAAGAGTACAGCATCCCAGCCATGAGCAGCCAGTTTCTCCAGGCCAATGCTGTGGGAAACAGTGTCTAAGGCTTTACTAAAGTCCATGTAGAAACATCCACAGCCTTTCCTTCATCTATTATGTTCATCATGTCACAGAGGAAGGTGAGGTCAGTCAGGCAGGACCTGCCTTTCATATCATACTGTCTGGATCTGATAACATTCTTGTCTTGTGTGTGCTGCATGATGGCACTTAAGATGATTTGCTCCATGACCTTCCCCAGCACTGAGGTCAGACTGATGGGCCTGTAGTTACCTCATCCTTTTTCTGATTCATCTTCTACACGGTGTCACATTGGCCAACCTCCAGTCAGCTGGGACCTCTCTGGCTGACCAGTAAATGATCCTCCATCAGCTCCCCCAGTGTCCTTGTGTGGATTTCATCCGCATAAATTTGGATGGGTCTAAGTGGTATTGCTGACCATTCCCCATGGATTATGAAGGCTTTATTCTGCTCTCTGTCCCTGTCATTCAGCTCAGGGGGCTGGGTACCAGAAAAAAACTGGTCTTATTACTGTTACAGACTGAAGAAAAGAAGACATTATGTACCTCAGTCTTTTCCTTATCTTTTGTCACTGTGTTTTCCCCCATGTTCAATCAGGAATGGAGATTCTCCTTAGCTCTGTTGCTGTTGCTAATGTATTTATAGAAATATTACTCTTTATGGAAGTGGCAATGCAGTTCTTATTGGGCTTCGGCCCTTGTAATTTTTTCCCTGCATAACCTCATGATATCCTTGGGGTCCTCCTGAATTGTCTGCCTCTTCTTCCAAAGGTTATAAACTCTGCTTTTTTTTCCTGAGTTCCTGCCAAAACTCTCTGTTCAGCTAGTCTTATTTCCCCCTGGATCCTCTTTCAGTATGTGGCACCTGCCTGCTCCTGTGTCTGTAGGATTTCCTTCTTGGAGGCTTTCTAGCCTTCTTGGACTCTGTTGCTCCAAGGTAGAGGTTTTGGTGACCCCATTCCTTACCTCACCAAGAATCCATAACTTAGCATTTGGTGATCACTATGCCCAGGACGGGCGCAGTGACCTCCAACCATCGCATCCTCCACAAGTTTTTCTCCATTCCCAAAAACCAGGTCCAGCAGTTACCTTCCCTAATTTGCTCCCTCACCAGCCTTGTCAGGAAGTTATGTGCCCCCATGATCCAGAAATGTCCTAGGCTCTTTCCTCTTTGCTGTGCTGTGTTTCGAACAGACATCTGGTAAGTTGAAGTTCCCCATGAAAACAAGGGTGAGTGATTGTTAGAGTTCTCCCAGCTACTTATAGAATATTTTATCTGCCTCTTTCTCCTGGTTTGGGGTCTGTTGGAAACTCCCACTATGACATCTGCCTTGTTGGCCTTCCCCCAATTCTTACTCAAAACCATTCAACCCTATCCTCCCATCACTAAGCTCTAGAGAGCCAAAACACCCCTACCTCCACTGACAGCAGACTGACATACCCTGCTAGTACCTGTCTCTCAGGCACTGGCACACTGCTCTCAGACTTCAGTGAGCCTTGTTTTATCCTTTTCTCCCTTCAAATCTCTTCAAAGCTCTTTCAGTGAGCCCTGCTAACTCCTGTGGAAAGATCTTTTTCTCTCTTTGAGACAGTTTTGCCCTGTCTGTTTCCAGCAGGCCTGCTGTTTTGTTCCCTTTAGCTATATCCATATGTATAACATTTATCCGTATGTATATGTATATGTATATGTATATGTATATGTATATGTATATGGTAGCCTTTATCTAAATTGATGCTGTTCAGCAATTGGCCTGGCCCCAAGACAAAATCATATACATGATTTCAGCTGTTTTGAACTCCAAAAAACACTCTGAGTAGTGAGTGAGCTCAGGCATTTTGCATCCTTGCTTTTGCTTTATTCCTTTTAACTCTTTTGTTATAATACAGGCTTCTCTGGGGAACCTTGAATAAGCTGGAGGTAAAGATTTACTGAGAGTGACATCCAAGGAGACTAAAAGAAAAGTCAGAAGTCTACAGGATTGCCCACTATGTGTTAAGGAACAATTGTTTTGTGTACATGGTCAGATATTATTTGATGTGGTTACAGCAAGGCAATCCCTGCCCACAGTGAGAGGAGGGATGCAGCCATGCCTAGTTCATAATTTGTTTGTCTTGCATGTCTTTGAAGAAGTTGGTTGGGAATGAAAATAGTTACAAGATGAAGTGTAGGAAAAGTTATATCTCAAGTCTTTTAGGCAACAGGAGGTGGGAACTGTTTTAGGAGTGTAAGGCAGTTGGTCTGTTAGGGTGTCTCATTACAAAAGGGTTAACAGAGTGCTGAAGAATCATACGTATCCTTTGGGGGATATCCCCTGGTACCAGTCTCACCAGGTGAGATCCTCTTGAAGGGATTCTTTTCCCTTCAAGAGGATCTCACCTGGTGAGACTGGTACCAGGGTATTCCAACACTCACAAAGTGTCCCACTGACTGAGCTGTTTCACACCAGATTGCTTCACTTCTTGTCCTGCCTGCCACCCGCTAGGATTATTTGTCCAAGACTGGAGTTGAATGCTGTCATGCTGAACTTAGTGAGTCCTGCATGGGGGATGGGAGCAGAGAGGGAATTGGAATGTGGTGTGCAGATGTGTGAAGGTGAAAGTAAAGCTTATCAGCTACTGGTTCCAGAGGGTAGTGGGCTTTTCCTTGTTTTTTTTCCTGACTCTGCTGGTGAAGTCATCAGTTGAACAACCTCAGTTATCCAGCCATACGAGGTAAAAGTACCAGATCACTACATAAGGGTGTGAATAATTTTAAATATTTAAAAATATGACAATTAAACATAGGCCTTTTTGGTGAGCTGCTCCCTGGGTGGCCTCTATTAAAAACCTCTTGGGACCCCAAAGACACTTTCCTTTGTTGCATAATATGTTTCTTTTGTTTTTGGTAAACCAGGTTTGAGCTGGCAAATTTCTGTGAAGTCCTGTAGGCAATTTATTATTTAAAACAGACCTGTGAAGTTGTGCTGGTTTCAGGAATGTCTTGAGTCATTCTCCCTCTGCTGACCTACTGTGCTGACCCAGCACCTGAGAAGGACTTGATGGCCCATGGGGACAAAGGAGTGTTCTGCAACTCTGCAGAAAGGCAGGATAATAAAAGCTCATAAGAACAAAGAGTGATGTGACTGAAGTTTGTGTTGCAGTTATCAGCCAAGCAATTCAAAAGAAAAAAAGAAAATAATCCAACAAAATCAGAGCGTAGACTTGAATGCACGGCAGCTGGTGACCTAAAATGGTAACCTGCACTAATTGTGCTCCTTTGGTAATGGCATATGGTTTTCAGCCCAGAGAAGAAGGCTCTTAAAACTGCTTCTCTTTTTTTGAAAAATTTGTCTTGATACTCAGGTCAAGAAGAGTCTGTATGAAGACAGCTGTTCTAGGACCCTGAGAGTGAGGGGGCAGCACACATTGCTAGTGCTGCACCTGCTCTGCAGAGGCTTCTGTACTCTGAATATTGCTTGCTTCACAAATCAGAAATTGCATTAGTGGTGCTGATCAATTTCCACAGGCATATCATTCCATGTGTATATGTCAGGATGCTGAAGTTCTTATATTTTGTTGCTGTTGTGTGCTTATGTCCCCAGCTTCACAGAATGCAGCATTGCATTTTTAGCCAGCTTTATACTGTGAGCTTTATAAAGCTGGGTCTCTGCTTGCCTGTGCCTGTATTTTAAATGTGTGTAAAATCCTTAAACTGCCCTACATACAATTGAAAATGTAGAGATTGGAGTTCTTTTCATTCAGTGCCCATGCAGATGTCTGAAAGTGAGTGCACTCTCAGAACTCTCCTTTCAAAACTGTTTGTAGTCATGCAAAAGATGAGTAACACTTTAGAGGATAGAGGACCTCCAGCTAAAATACTTTCCAAATGACCTTAAAGTGTAATTCATCTTATTTTGCAGCTAACTATGGACCAAATCCAATTTGCAAAGGTTGCTTATCTTGTTCAAAGGATAATGGGTGTATCAGATGCCAGCACAAGTTATTCTTCTTCCTGCGAAGAGAAGGGATGAGGCAGTACGGGGAATGCCTGCACTCCTGCCCGTCGGGCTACTACGGACTGAGAACGCCAGACATGAACAGATGCTCAAGTGAGTTATTTCTTCAACCCTTACACTCACTTTTGTCAGAAGGCTATAATTCGTGGTCGGTTTTTAAGATGGTAGGTTGTGAAACACATTTGCATTTTCACAGATATCTGAAGATCATCTTAAACTTCTTTGCTAAAGAATGTCCCAGCTCATTCTGACATATTTAACATTCAGCAGATTAACTAGTTGATGAATCGACCTATTTTTTATTGTTATTATTATTAGTTTAATTAGAGGGGTAATTTAGGGAAAAAATATATGATTCACACAGATACTCCTAGTTTTAAGAAACAAATTCCCACTATATGAAAATATAAAGGATTCAGAATAAATTTAACATGTAGGTACAGGTCAGTATAAACACTAATATATGGGTGGCCTTTTTGTCATATTTTTTGTTCCCACACAAATTTCAGGTGACCAGACACCTCACACCAGACATGCTTTAATATGTAAGTGTTGCTAATTTAATAAAACAGATGTACTATTAAAAACAAACAAACAACCTTTCACTTTTAGTGAAACATTTTATTTGGAAATTTACAACCTGCTAATGTGCAACAGGATTCCCTGTTTGCATGTTTGTGCCTAGAAGCACAACTGTTAAAATCCACGAATGCTCTGGTATCTCACATTATTTCACATCTGTCTAGCAGTTGTGCTGATTTGTATCGATTTTTCCATATGCTCATATGTGTAGTATTACCCATATGGATTATTAATCACTGCTGTTACCTCTTATTCCTATTTAGGGGGAGAATGTTTTTGTCATAGTCTAACCAGAATCAGGTCACCTGACATAAGAACCTGAAGTGAGAAATAGCTTTTCTTTTCTTCCTGCAATAATCAAGTGTCTGCTAAATGTGTGGCACCTTTCCCCTAGGGCTGTGCCGTGTCATTGGGAGCACAGCGTTGTGAGAAAGCGTGTGCTGGTTTTCACATCACACATCATCTTGAGACTCACATGAGGTCACTCAGTGGCAGTCTGGCTGGATGAGGAGCACTTATGGCCATGCTTGGACCTGTCCCAAGCTATCCCACTTCTTTCTCCCCATTCCCTGCGTGGGCTCCATGGATATAGTGTTCCCAACTGTTGTGCAATATTGCAGAGTGCTGCCTAATCTGTACCAGGTGGTTAAGTTTTGATCAAAAATTCAATGAGACAGTATATGGTTTATGCATCCATTCTGTAAAGTAATTTAGAATATTGGCCTTAGTTTTCCTAACACATTTTTGAATTCAACTTCTGCACTTGAAATCTTTCGAAAGTTGGCTGTAAATACTTTCCCATGTAAAAATGTTTTTGAATATATTTGTAGGTTTAGGAGATAGATTGATTTATTTCTATTAGCCTGTACTGTGCTTGTGAGAAAGGCAAAGTGGTCTTATTGGCAGTATTCTTTGGTTTCTTGAAAAGAAAAAAATAGAGAAGCTAATTGCAGAAGGTTGAGGGTGAATTCAAAATAATATTTATTTTGGTTTTACCACTTATGGAACATGGCTTTTTCCCCTGAATTACAGGATTGATTTTGAAAAGCATAAATACAAGTTCTGTCTAACTCATACAGGCATGTGTTGAGCACTTGATGTTTATCTCGTCCTCATGCTTTTCAAAGTCTCCGCCTGTGAGAACAATGATGCACTTGCATTTATGGACCAGTCCTGGTTCCCCTCTGATTATTTTTGTATTGTATATTTTTATGTTAGTGTAACTGCTAACTATTTACACACCACTTCTCTTTTTTTTTCTTGGTTTGGTGATCTTGATTTGCACATATGAAGCACTGTGGACGTACAGACATTTTGTTGGCTGAAGTTGAGTTGAAATAAACATCCTTAAAATTTTAATAGGTTTCTTCCTACTTGTTCTTCTTAGGTATGCTTACAGATTCCATTGCTCAGATAGCATTGTCTCAGCTAAAAATAATAAAATATTTTGGCTATGTTAAAATCCTTATGGGAGTTACAGGGTTTGAATTACATAAGCTGAAATAATTTCTGCCTTAATAATGTCTTCATAGGCACAAAAGCTTTTAAACATTTTTTACTGGAACACTCCCATTTTTGTTAGAGAAGCTATAGAAAATATTTTTTATGGAAAATGTTGTCTTGATTTTAAAAGCCAAACATTGTCAGTGCCAAATGTAACACAATAAATACCACAGCCAAGTGTAACAGCTCTAAAATGATGGAAATTTTGGATTTCAAGACAAATTTTCTTTTCTATATGTAAGCAGTATGTGTTCCTAGAATTTGCTAAGTGGTTCTAGACTATTTTTCTAGTAACAGTGAATAATGAAATTTGAGACTGTTTGTCTCTAGAAATCAGTGTAGTTTCCTGCTGGATATGATTTCCACCTTGAACACTGCAGTATGAGAATGCAGTCCTTTTGGACATGAACTTGGAAAGTATTGAATCTCTCCTGTAGAAGAATGCCCAAGAGATGAGTAACATTTTGTTAATTTTCCAATAATTTTTTAATAATTAATGACTTTGAACTGAACTGCTCCAACAAGACATAATCTCATGAGGAAAAAACAGAACTGAATTTAAAGAGTAAGATGAAACCTGTCAGTTTGGTGGTTGCATTGATTAATGTATCAAACCTGTCTTGAACCTTTCAACTTAGTACATGGCCATGGTAACCTATATAATTTTAGGAGGAGAAACCACTCAGAGATTAGAAATTACAGCTCTCTTCAGCTTTGGTTGACTGTTTGTTTAGGTTCTCCCTCTTTCTCCTAGGTGGACCGAACATTGTAATTTCTCCTTCCATTCATCTTCAGTAAAAACAAGATCAAGAGAAACTTTTAAACAAATTGAGCATTTATTAAACACATGTAGTTAATTCAATTCATTAAGAAAGGGAATGAATTTTTTAACAGTGTTACAAAATAGCGGGACTTCATGAATATGCTGTTGCTTGAACTATACTTATGTAGTAGTATAGTAGAGCATACGTCCCTTTGAGACAGTTGTAATTGCAACTGCAGCAGTCAGGGGGTTCAATTACCAGAAAAAATAGCACAGAAGGTGTTGCTGGTCAATGACAGATCAGTGCAGAGCCAGTGGACACTTCAGGATGGCGGTGTGAAGTTGGATCTGTGGCACCAAAGCTGTTCTAGTGAGCAGCAGAGGGATGGAAGCAGGAGTTGAAAGGAGTGAGTGTCATGGTGATGGGGACAGTCTGGGTTGGTGAAATTGTAGAAGAGTCAGGTTTTTGTCACTCATAGTTTGTCTTCAGCTACAGTTAAATTATCATTATGATTAGCACTTGGTAACCCTAAACATTATGATGAATATCACTCTGATGAATTAATATATTTATTTCAGATTTCTTACAGTATTCCTAATACTCTTTCAGTATTTTTCCCTAAATTGCATCTGATACAGATTAAATAATATGTCTTTCATGTTTGGAGTAGTTTATTTTCATAGGAAAAAAATGAAAATAAACTGTCTAAACTGTCTTGGTGGAAATCTCCACCCAACCTTCATCCAACCTTCACTCCTCCCAACCTTCACCTACTAAAACTTCTAAAAGATATTTATCTCAAGGACTCTGCTGTGACACAAAAGGAAATTGGCATTGCAGGTAAAGAAGAAAATACAAACAAGATGGGAGTTTTGAAGTACGATCAAAACTGAAAGAGAATTTATTAATTCATTGAATGAATGATAGTTTTATGGAGGGAATCCCCTGTGCAATGTGAGGCCGGCTTCCACCCGCCCAGCGTGTCTGTATCATGTCAAATGTTAACTTCTGTTGAAAGTTTTTCCTTTTGTCCCTTTTCCACACACACAGAGAAAATTTTAGCATGTTACTCCCAACATGTTTTTTGAAAGCAATGGTTAAAATGTTGTTTAATATTTGTTGTGTCACTTGGATGTGAGGGAGGGTTGCATGATGCTGATTTTTCTTTCAATCTTCTGGTCTGCATCTTAAATTGGGACTACACAATTTGTAAAAACCCTGATTTCTTTTCAAGTGTCTCAGGTGAGTGAGCAAGAGGAAAATGTTTTTTCTGAATACTTAAATACACAGGATGTTTGACTCAAGCATTACATTTAATAAAATACTTGCAGTACATCTTGAGTGTAACAAACCAGATTAGCAATTAAGTATTGTGGTACATCTCCACAGCAGCTCACCTAGTTGGTTTTGCATTGCAATTCATTAATCTAGGAAAGTGATTTTGCAGAATTACTGTGTAGACATTGACCAGGATCCTGTTCTTTAGGGACTAGTTCAACTCTTGTGAAAAGAAATTATTATTCTAAGGAATTTCCTATGACCCTAAGTGTGGACAAGAAGCCCAAGTCGTGCTGCTTATATGACTCGAGTTCTAAAAGCCCCTTTGGAGAATGCTGGATGCCAGAGTTGGTACATTCAGGTTATGTGTGGTTGTGCCTCAATAGAGCCAGCAGAGCTTATCTTTGTCAGGGCAAGGCTTCAAACTGATGCTCACATTCCTTTTAACCAAGTAAAGATCAACACCACTAGAAATATACATTTTTCTTTTCATTCAATCTGCCTAGTTTTTTGCCCAATGCCACAAGAAATCTGATCTAAAAAGAATCATATTTCCCTAATTGCTAACAAAGGATTTTACATAACCACACTCACTCACACACTGTTTAAGTATTGTGGGATGCCCTGTTTTAGCCTACTGAAGTTCAAGAATAAATATTAAAATCTGTTTCATAAATATTGGCTAAATTTGAAGTGTTGATTTGCGATATTTACTAATTACTATTTCAGAATAATGACCTTATGGTTTGTGCTTATGTTTCCATTATAAAAGAATGAAAAATAAATGAGTGACAGAATTACCAAAATTATTATTATATTGTTGCATAACATGAATAAAAAATGCTTCTTGTTGTGGCTTCAGATAGCTGAAGAGAGGATACAGCTATTGTAGCTTATTTAATTTTGTTAGCTGAAGGATTAGATTTTTAAGAAATTAATTATAAAATGATCATTACTGTTCCAAATATAATGGCTTATCCTTCTTAATCTTTGGAATATTTTTCCCTGGTATTTTTTGTAGGTGTGTATGGTATACATATGATCATTAATAACTAGCTCATTTCCAAGTTGAAATGTTTTAATATGGAATAGGATATTTCTGAAAAGCCTACACCTGAGTCTGTCATCTATTGCAGGTCATATTCCTCTTAAATTTTCTGAGAAATACACTATTTCATAAAGATAATAGTTGTTTGGTTTGGTTTTTTTTTTATTTTTTAATTTTTATTCTATACATTATGGTGTATGTCTCCTAGTCATTTAAGAATGGTTATTTTTTGTGGAATAAGTATCTTAATTATAGAGAGGAGCTAAATCCAGAAAAAATGAAGCTTCTTGCACATGCATATATGTAGACACAGACATCAGATACACTACATGAAAGCATCCACTCAGCTATTCTTAAGGTCAACTCATAGAAAGAAAAAGTATCCTGCTTTCAGTGATAAATTATAAACTGAAGACAATACATATAAAACATGCATACTTCCCAAAATAATTTGTTGCATCTCAGTTTCATCGAAATTACACATGAAAATAATTTGTACTGAACATTCTTCCTCCACAGAGATGTCGTTAACTCAAATATAATTAAACTAGGGGTTTTATCTACAGTTTGATTTAGAAAAATAAGATTATAAGGACATAAAGGAAAATGTGGGAAACACAGTTACCTCTAATTTTGTCTATGTACCAGATGGATTTCAGGATGACAGTATTATAGCATTTCTGTCTTTGCTATTTTATTGCTTTATAAGTCCCTTCATTTTCAGTCTTGCCCTAACTTTGCTGTCTCATTGTTCCTTATGATCCTTTTGATTTAGGATGCAGAATAGAAAACTGTGACTCCTGCTTTAGCAGAGACTTTTGTACCAAATGCAAAAGTGGCTTTTACTCGCACAGAGGCCGCTGCTTTCGAGGATGTCCCGCTGGATTTGCAGCCTTGGAAGAGCTTATGGAATGTGTGGGTGAGTCACGTAGCTCTTTTGCCAGGTGGCCATATTTAAATATGCCCTACTTTATGATCATGCTTAGTATTTCTTATCAGGAAATATTCAGTAAGGAATTATTATTGATTTCTTTACTGATAATACTAGTAAATTTTTCCAAACTTTAAAATACGCTTCACTGGGAATGTCACTCTCTCTCTTGAGCATCACAAAGTTCTGTCCTCTTAACTGTAAAATCACCTTCATGAAGATTTTCAGCTGGGAATTTGTAAGATTTTAGGACTTATGTCGGAACAAACTTTTTCTTTCAAGAGTATTTCTTGCATTTCATGATGGAGAGGACTTGGAAATGTGAACGTCTGAAGTTTTCAAACCCAGGTGACAACCAAATAGGATCTATATATTAGATAGAAAAAAAGTCAATCTCATTAGCTTAGGAGAGTTTTTGAATATTTGGAACTGTCATAACATATCAAACATACAGTTTTATATTCTGGTTTTTTTTTGGTTGGGTTGATGCTGGCTAAAAAGATTCAGATTCTGTAAGACATTTTAATTTTGTTTCTAGATTTTTACCTGCTAATGTTAAAACTGTCAAGTGTTGCTTTCTAACAATGTACATTGCATTCTGATAAAAAAAAAGAAAAAAGGAAAACCAAAAAAACACCCAGAAGAATTGCTCACTTATGTTTTCTTTTGCTTTATCAGAAGGCTGTGAAGTGGGTCAATGGAGTGAGTGGGGAACTTGCAGCAGAAATAACAAAACATGTGGATTTAAGTGGGGCCTGGAAACGAGAACAAGACAAATTGTGAAGAAGCCAGCAAAAGACACAATACTATGTCCAACCATTGCAGAATCCAGACGGTGTAAAATGGCCATGAGGCATTGTCCAGGAGGTAAGTGTAGCCCATGCCAGAAAAATCTTTATGAGCTGAAGGCCAAATTCTGTCTCTATTCTGCCAGACGAGGTTGAAAAGCAGCAATAGTACATAATTCCTAGTCTGTATAGAGAGACTCCAGGGAAATTCTCAGCTTGGGAGTAATCAGTCCTTCAGCAGACTGTGAAACTGTGTTTTTCCTGGTGTGGTCCTGATGATTTTTCAAAGAGGTACCTCATGGAAGACCAGTAACAGGTTGCAGTTTTGAGCTTCAGCATGGAGATGATGCTGATGGTGGAAGAACTACTTACTCTGCACGTGGCAGGAAAGATTATGACTCTAAACCACTCTGCAGGTGGCACACACAGTGCTGGTGTGCTGGGTATTTAAATTAAAAGAAGTTAGTTACACATGGCATTGTTAGCTGGAACCATTAGCTGGAACATGTTATTTGTTTTGAATATTCTGGAGCGAGGCCAAACTGTGATAGATGTGATACAAGCAGAACAGTGATAGATATCAAGATTTTCAGCTTGAGACCAGCCTATGGCAACTGCCCCAAGTAAATAAAATCAAATTTCTTTATCATGGTGTTCCAAGACTTAAGTAGTGATGCTGATGTGAGAAAGGAAATCAAGTTTCAAATTTGGGCTTGGTTTTTGTAAACTCCAAACTGAAGACACATCACTGCTGGAGAGTTTTTGTTATCTTTTAAGTTGAAAAGTTTAACCTCTCAGGTATGGATTCTGACAACTTAAACAGGTTTCAAGGAGAGGTGGGTGATCAGCAGGTGATCAAGATGCCATTCCTTTCAGTCACAGGGTTAAATAAAGAATGGACTTCAAGAGATCTCAAGTCAAACCTCCTACTGGTAGCTGGGTCAACTGTGAAATCAGACAAATAAAAAAAGAAATAAAGGTTTGAGGAATCCTGAGGAAAGCCTTAACATGATGAATAAGATAAACCTGAAACAGTCTTAGAAAAGGTACATAAATAAGTTGCTTTGTATTCTGGGATTGTTGAAGGTGTCTGTCTTGGTTTGAACAATCTGCCTGCCAGTGTGTATGTATGTTATACATAGAATTTTGTCTTATGGATACAGATTAAATATCTGTAAGCTTCATTTTTTGTGTCTAGGACTGCAAGTCAGTCTGGAAGAGCATATAAAGCTGATTCTCTGTTATCTAGGTTGACAGTCTATGATGTACTTTCCTTCCCTATCCCACTCCCTGTATTCATACACACATGGGCACACATAGGGCTCATTCATAGTGGCACAGAGGGCATTGTACAGCACAGTTAATCTACAACCTAAATAGAATTCTCAAAGGCATTGAAAAATGGAACCTACAAAATTAACATCTCTGTAGGAAAGAAGAAGAAAAGGTAAAAGTGAAGGCTGATTTGGGCTGCCATGGTATGTGAGTCATGGTATCTTTGAATATTAGTCAGCTGCCTCTGCATCAAGGTAGTGGCACTTACCAGTGCTTGCAGCCTGCTGAGTGATCCAGTTACTTGTAACAGACTCTGGATCCCAAATCGGGTTAGTAATCAGATCAACTGAGGAAATGTTTTACTGCTGAAATGAAAGGAAATAAAAAGGGCCCATGACAAGTTCTACTAAATCTCCAATCAGCGTTTTCCTTCTTTTCATTTGCCTTCAAAAGCAGGCAGTTTAGCTTGCAGTGGAAAATTTGAAAAAAATTGCAGAATATTTTCAATTCAACATCATGTGGTACAGATTTAGTCATTTATGTACTCGATGTGTATAAAGGCAGGTATTTTATGGATGCAGCATCCAACTTCTATAAAAACTCCTAGCAAGTAGAAATATAGGTTTAGTCTTGATAATTTAGTTAGGATACAAATTATTCAAATTGTTGTAAATAGATTGAGAAGCGTGCTTAAGTGAACCATAATATTCTAGAATGCTGTAGCATGCTCATGTAACTATGTTAATTTGGACATTCATACCTTTTTATGTCATATTCTCTTAGGTTGTTTCAAATTTTCTTGTCTAGCAATTCAGGTCACTGCTTAAAGGTTTGCATCTCAAATTTATATTTTCAAAGGCACAGTGGCTTTCCTAAGAGTGAGGATATTTATTTCCTAGTATTTATTTCCATATTGTCTCTATTAAGATCCATGATACAATCTTTTCTTTTTTTTCACCACATATCAGGAAAGTTGTTGCTGCAAATACAAATTCAGTGTAGCACTTGGAGTGCTCTTTCATGGGCTTCAGTAAATCCTAAAGATTACAGTCCTGTCCTCCCATGGTGCGGAATTTTCTGCATCTGTTTTCAGAGATAAAAATAAATGTGTACAAAACTGCAGGTTTGAACTCTCCACACTGACTACAGTGTTTAATACTGCTTCTGTGCCATCCTAGAAAACACCTCCCAGAGTATGGGCTCCTTTCTCTCTCCTAAGAAGCTCCAGGGAGAGTGTTAGTAGTGTTTTAAGTGCCTAGGGTAAGTCTTCCCCAGACCTGGTTATCTCTGCAGGTGAGGAAGCCACAGAGGCTGCCCTGTACAGAACTTCTGCTTTGTAGTATGTTTTACTTTATACTATATAGGGCTAGTCTAAGACCCTGTTCCTTTATCATATTTTAGTAGCAGGTTGCCACATGAGACACTCAAAATGTTTTATTGCCTATTTGATCACTGTGACATAGTGGGAGGCTCAGACACTGCTTACAGTTCTGGCTGCTGAGGAAGAGATTCTGAGTCTTTAAAAATATGGTGCTTTTCTAATGTTAGGAATTTTGTGACTGAACTTTTAAACTGAAGAAATAATAGAAAAAAAATTGTAAGGTTAGCACTTCTGGGAGACTGAAGAACCATAATCCCCTGTAAATGTCAGTTGAGAAGCTGTTAATAAATCCTTTCATCCTAATGTTCTCAGTACATAAACTCACACAAATGTGGAGAATAAGTATTGGATTATACAGCTAAAATGATTGAAGATTGTGATGGATTAAGATGAGCACAGGAAGTAAGGATATTTTTGGTAGAATAGGGTCAAATAAAGTACTTTTGTCATGTGCTTTCCACTTCTGTATATTTTAAAGTTACTATTTATGGTCCACACTACAGGGGAACGTCCAAAACAGGTTTTTATGCATTTGCAATAGAAGGAAAGTTAAAGAAGAAGAGTCAAATTCTGTTTTCCTACTAACTATTTCAGTTTCATATTTTTAAGGCGCTACCCAGCTGGCCATATAGCAGTGGTACAACTTCAGTTTTTGATGAATGATTTATCACTTTCTCCAGTGTCTGCAGAGCTGTAGAGATACAAACTGGAATACAAGTGAAAGATAATTTAACTTATTTCCTACTGAAGCTAGCAACATAAGAATAACATTAATTTCTTATTTGTTACTTAGAGATATTTCCTTAGTGCCAGTAGCTATTGATTTAACTATTACTGTGTGGAAATGTCACATTTGTATATCTGTTAATGTTATGTAAGTTACCCTGTGGCTTTGACTGTAATGTGAATTCTACTTTGAGAGGTTGGACTTAGACAAAGGAGACTTGGCTTGTTCAGGCCACCTTCTACCTGTGCTGGTCTCTTCCTGATAAGGAATTTTCTTTTTAGTTCAAAAAGAGAGAAAACCAGAATTTTCAAAAAACCAATGGGGAAATCAGCAGTCAGAAATGTAAAATAGGCTGATAAATCTTGCTCTCTTTATGTTTTCCCATATATTTACTATAAATATTTTATTTGTACGTCTTATTTGTATGTTGCTCATGTTTACCTCAGAAGTTGCTCCTCTTTTGTTTGTACACTCCAGGAACCTGCAGATTGGTTTAATTATTCATATTAAGTGTTACATAAGCAAGCGAAGCAGCTCTCTGATATTTAAGTGCTCATCAGACTTCAGTTCTTCAGGCTGTCTGAAATATTACTCTGTGCCAAAATAATACTTCTGCAAGTGCACATTGCTGTCCCATGCCCAGCCTCTCACCCACCAGCACCCCCAGGTCCTTCTAGGCCACCAAAACCTTCTGTTTTCCAGGCTCAACAAACCCAGTTCCTTCAGTCTCTCTTCACAGGGTAAACACTTCAGCTCCTGAGTTGGTGATGCTGTGCCAAACTCTATCAATATTTTTCTTTTCTTGAGCTGAGGGACCCAAAGCTGCATATGGTGTTCTAGATGTGGTCTGATGAGTGTCAAATAAAGGGAGTTGATCACTTCCCTTAATCTGCTGTCATGCTGCATTAACAGGTCAGCAGATTGAAGGAAGTGTTCACTGCTGCTGTGGCTCAAAGTTGGCTCACATTTAGCTCAAGTTTGATCAGGACCTTCCCAGGAGAGCTGTTCCCCAGACAGTCCATATCCAGCCCATATTTTTTCAAGGAGTACTTCCTTCCCAGATGCAGGACTTTGCACTCTGTTGAATTTCATGAAGTTCCTTTCAGCTACAATGAATCTTTTCCTCATGAGTGAAATAAAAACCAGTCAAAATAAATATAACACCAGACCTCAGGGAATGATCAGGCAGTTGACCACATTCTTTTGAGCTTTTTTATACATCTACATTGTAGTATCCAATGTTGAAAAGTTTGTAAGCTGGGACTCTTTTGAGACCTTAATTGATATATTGCACTTATAGACTGTCTCAGTGCCAAATACCTACAAACACCATCTGCCCTTTGAGTCAAGGCTAGGGCATTCTTTATCTGGGTCTCAGGAAGCATAACCACCATATTCTCTGTCTCCTATTGGTTGTGCTATGTTGCCACAGAAACAGAGAGCTAAGTGGCAAAGGCTGGTCCAGGAACAGCAAGAACTATTGCCTCCTCCATGAGGACTGTCAAGCATTTGGCTGGATTGGTTCAGTAGACTGTGTAGGCACCATCCTTGGAAGTTTCTAAGACCTGACTTGACAAACTTTTGAACAATCTAGTCTGAATGGTTTCAGTCCTACTGAGGATGTTGGACTGGGGGTCTCAGTCCTGCTGATTGGACTGGGGACCAGTCTGAGTGATTCTGTCTGAAGGGCAGCACCTCCTGTGGGTATGTGCTGAAAGAACACTGTTCTTCCTCTGTGAGTTTTGCAAAATTTCTGATAACTTCTGCTCTGAATTAGAGACAAGCTGGAATGACTGGTTGTAGGGAATAGGAGCAAACTAAATCTTTATTGTGGCTGCTATAGTGCTGAAATATCTTCATTTGGTCTATTTTATTCTGGTTGAAATTATATACAAATTATGTGTCATGTTTTGAATATAATGTTAACCATTGTTTCATGCATTTCCAAGTTTAGTCTTAACCAGGATAAAAGCTTAGTTCAAAGTGCTGATTTCTTGATTTATTTGTTGTTATTTGTCTGTCTTTGGCTGAATGCTGCACACTTCTAAATTCATAATCATGCATAGGATCTAAAAGATCCATTGAACAATGCACTTCTATTTTAAGTTAATGCACTATGGCAGTCTAAGAAAACATTGGAAGACCAGCAGAACTATAGAAATGCAGGTATAAGACTGTATTTTGGAGTTGCTGTGACTTTTCACATCATCTTAAAAAAAAAGTTCGATTTTTTTGACATTTTTAGTAAATTAGGATTTCATTCCTTTGCTATTTAAGTCATGACATAAATGTCTGTGTCAAATTAGACATAAAAGAAAATGATCCCATTTAGAAAATATTATCTTATACGTTTAGGCATGATCGGACCAGAGATGGTAGCAACCAGAAACCATTGTG
>NW_005054353.1:4617367-4619256 GCF_000277835.1 Geospiza fortis | reverse complement strand
AAAGATGATGAGATTTACAAACAGATTGTACTACTTTGTTAGTATTGCATGGTTCTTTTAAGACACTGGAATATTATTTACCACTTTAAGACTAAAATTATGGCTTTATTGGCATTTTATTGGCAATTTTAAACTTATTGGCATTTTAAACAAGACTGTAGTACATAGAATAGACCACAATTATACTGTCATTGCCTGCTGCAGCTCTCTGTTAATTTTGGAGTCACATTGGACCAAATCTGCCCTTGTTTGCACCCACCAGACAGGTAGAAGCTGCATAAAGTGTAGCTTCACTGAGTGCTGGCTCTGCTAGAATCCTGGTGTCACCAGGCAGGTTTCCCTCCTTGATGTTTTTTTTTTTTGCATATCACCATGGACAAGAAGATTTGTCCTTAGCTTGTCTGAAAATATGACCCATCATTTTCATTTACAAATCATGAATCAAAGCTTTTGAAGGAGAGAAGGGAAACCTGCTTCAGCATCAGTTTACAAGACGTAAACTCCACCAAAGCCACCTAATTGCACAGTGGAGGGTGGGAAAGCAACAGTAATGAGGAAATATTTTTGTGAGTATTTTAGTTGATGGCCATTCTGGGAAGGACCAAATAAGTGGGAGCACAAAAGGACAAAATAGTAGTCTGTTGTATTTTGGAGGCTTTCCAGGAAACAAGAACTACTTTACAGTGTGGCTTAACCCTCAGAGCCTGGCATGCTTGTTAGTACATTTGTTCAGGAAACAGACCTTTGCCAGCTGCAGATTCTGCTTCTCTGGATTGTCAACATCTACTTTGTACAGAGAATGTTGTGCTGCAAGTATTAAAATGTGGGTCTTTTTCTACCCTTTAGCTGATCACATTCAGAAGGGGCTACAGCCAGTGAAAACTAATTGTAAAGGAAATCTAGATCCTGAAGAAAATGAAACACATATTACTGCTCATTTCAGTGGGAGTGCCTGCAATTAGACTATGTACTTTAATTAAGGCACATGGGTAGGAACTATAGTTATATTATCAATAGTCAATTAAGTTTATACCAGCTTATAAGAAGAGCAGAATTTTTTTAATCTCTGTTTGGTAGCAATAAAAAAAGTGAATATCAAATCATGAGTGGTTTCAGGTTGGAAAGGAACATAGAAGGTAATTTAGTCCAGCCTCTTGCTTAAATCAGGTCAGTTGTGAGAAAACCAGGATTAGCCATTACTCTCACAACCCTCAGACATTAAATAGTCTCCATTTTTTGGTCTTAGTTATGTTCCTTTTCATATGCTTATTTCAGAGATGATGATTTACAACTTGCTGCTTTTATTTTTTTCAAAGTGGAAATATAGAAATGTACAGCAAATTTGTAGGTTTATTTTCAAGACATTTGCATTCATTGATAGATGTACATGCATGCATGTGCCTGTATTGGAGCACTTCTATACCTGATGCTTCTTAGATTTGCAGGTAAAAGTTAGGCAGTGTACCTCTCAGGTGATAGCCTACTATAAAGTAACTCAAATGAAGCAAGAAACTCTGGGTTTTTTTCCTGCATTAAAATTTCATGTTTTCTATAGCCGTTTTTCTTAGAAACAAGATATTACATGGGTATTTTTTGTGCTTCTTTTTGGGGGGTGGTTGCTGAGAGAGCAAATAGCTCTCTCTGTATTATGCATGCATTTGATTCATATCCATTAAAATGAGTTCACAAACAAATTTACTGTGCCTTTTAAACAATTGCTGTTATTTTTCTTTTGTACTGTTGGGACCAATCCATTCCTGAGTTATTTTCCAAAGAGAAAATGCAATCCAATTGGACTCATATTTGAAAAGTAGTTAGAAATGGTTTTTATAAGCCACATAAACTTGAACGTCAGTTTGAGTAGCAGTCGTGTTCAATTCTGAAACCAA
>NW_005054353.1:4495423-4617345 GCF_000277835.1 Geospiza fortis | reverse complement strand
TAATAGATTGCATCACATTGCTTGAAGGTTGAGGTACCTCTTAAAACTCTGTCAAGAAGATATAGGTGTTGACTGATCCTCCTTTTTCTACGTGTTTGGAATCAGGTAAGTTAAAGTAAGCAGTTAATTAAGTGCTCTGAAACAATATCAACACTTATTGAATAATCCTTCTGAGATTTAGGTCATTTAGGTAACTGTTCAGTGTTTGGGTTTGCATTTTCCTTGAAAGTGGGATGGTGGTTCTTGCATGGGAGTTGAGGCAGCTTGTGACTATGTCACTGTACTCCTACAAAACTTTTTGCTGTTTTTGTCTGTATCAATGCTACTATGGGTTACAATTACAATTATTAAAATTTGTGGATTTGTGTGAATGGGTGGAATAATGCATTACTTATATTGAAATCTGTAACTTAGATAGACATAGCTAACCTAAACTTCCTTGAAGTGCTGTTGCAGTGAAGTGTGATTTTGGTTTTCTTTTTTAACTGATGGATTACATTTTAAAGGTCTTAAGCAACTTCAGTCTGTTTGAATGAAGCAGAATTTAAAAATGCATAAACTAGAAGTTAAATCTGTCTAAAGTGATCTGTAGAGGGTACCTTCCATGACAGTAGCAAAACAGCTATGTAGAAAAGCATTGTTGTAGTTTGATTTCTTAGTTTTCCTCTTCAGTACCACTCTCCAAAGCATATCTTGTAATGGACTATATATACTGAGCACAAGGTTTTAACTCTCCATACTTTATCAGGATGATACAGCCTGTGGAAATTTATGTATTGTTTTATCATATTGGCAGGCTACATTTTCAGCTTATTTTTAAAGGCTTTCGAGGGAATTACTGGCAGTGCAGAAAAGCTAACTCAAGTACATTTTCCCTTCCTTCTGAATATAAATTATCCTTCAATCCTCCTTTTTAATTTAAGTAATATGAACTATTTTCTTGGGCAGACATTAACATAGTTTTCCCAATCATTAAAAGGTAGTATGCACAATTTATTTATTTATTGCCATTATTATATCTTAGACCAGATAAGTACTTTTAACATGTGTGTTTCTTTAAGTATACCATATTTCAGAAGTAGCGTGAGTATTGAGTGATGCAGTGTCTCCTGTGGGAGTTATCTGTTTTTAATGAATAACTGAGTGTACCAGAGTGTAAATCCTCGTAAATGACCAGAGTATGAGTTAGAATGGTCCCATGGCAATTATACAATTCAGGGTTATTTAAAAATACTGAAGGAGAGCCAGCTGCTAATCCACATGGAAATACAAATTCTGAAAAGAGCTGTGGCTGATCCAAGTGCACAGATTGAATTTGTCCATAAAAGGCACTTGGTGGGTTTTATTGTGCATACCCTTGTGAAATAACTCCTGTTGGTTTTTGTCTCTTGCTCATTCTGAAACCACAATCCACTTGTAGGAGGAAAAGTCATATACATACTTATTTCTAATTCTTGACCAAAGAGCTATTTTTGTACATTATGGTGTCAGCCATTTCAGTCACAGCAGAGAAACCAGGAAATGCTCACCTGCCTGAGATTACATATTTCTCCCTTAGGATCAATCAGTTATGCACAGTTCTATGCATATCCTCTGCCAAACCACAAGCCTGGGTATGGTAGGTCTGGAGAGCCATCTGCCTCAGGTGTGGCAGCCTTTCTGTTTTTAAGGGTTCAATAAGGCTTTCTTTGCACAGAAGTCTCTTCTTAAGTAATAAACCTATTAGGGTATACAGAGACTATTTGTATTCACAGCATTGGTACAAGGGGCACATCCTGACTTTGGTATCCTCAGGCGCAAAGGTCAAGCTGACAAGTTTGTATTTCTCAGGATTCTGCCTCCTGCACTTTTGAAAAGTAGGTGTAGTGTTTCCCTTTCTTCAGTCACCTGATATTTCATCTGATTGCCATGATTTTTCAAACATCACAGAGAGGGACTTGGTGACTACATCAGCCAGTTCCCTCAGGACTCTGTGATGCATCTCATCAGGCTCCATAGGCTTATGTACATTCAGGTTCTTCAGGCAGTCATGAACCTGAACTTCTCTTGCAGGGTGGATTTTGCTCCCCTCATCTTCCAGTCTGTTCTCTCAAGTGGTGTGGGAAGAAAGGTGGCTGGTGAAGACTGAGGCAAAAAAGTTGTTGAGTTCCTCAATGTTCTTCTCATCTGTTGTTACCAGTTTTGTCAGTTTTTCTCATCAGGGGGGTACACTTTCTTTGACCTTCTCTTTCTGGCTGACACACCTATAGAAGCCCTTCCTGTTCTTTGCATCCCTTGCCAAGTTTAAGTCCAGCTGTACCTTGGCCTTCCTGACCGCACCTCCACACAACCAGGCAGAGAGCCTATACTGTTCCCAGAATACCTGGCCCTGCTTCCATTGCTTGTGGATTTCCTTCTTGCCCTTTAGGTTGACCAGTAGGTCTTGATTCAGCCATGCTGCTCTCTTGCCTTACTTTCCTGATTTCTTACAACTGGGAATAGAGAGCTCTTGTGCTCTATCGACAGCATCCTTTAAGTTCTACCAGTTCTTGTCCCTGAGGGAAGTTTCCTGGGAGGAAACCAGGGGTTTCTACTGACTAACAGAAATAGGACCAGGGAGTCCTATTGACCAGTTCCTTGACCAGCTGGAATTTTGTTTTTCTAAAATTCAGGAACCCAGCTTTTCTCTTTGCCTGACCTATATCCATAAGAACTACAAACTCCACCAGGGCATGATCACAGCAGCCCAGGTTTCCTCCAATCTTGGTGTCACTGATGTCAATGATCATTTGTGTTAGTTACCATCAGGTGCAGTACTTCTTGTCCAGCACCAATGCAGATTATCTAGATCACCCTCCCAAGTGCAGTAGCCAGCAGTGTATACAAGCTAAGTGCAGCTGCTTGACTGCTAAGATAGAAACTCATTACACTGCTGTAACTGTGATTGTGATGTCTCCTCTCTACCCTTCCTAATAGCTTTGTTATTCTGGAGTATCATTTTGAATGCTCTGTGGCCTGCTTGCTTGACAGCTTGTGCCAAGCTAAGGTAGCCTAAGACAGGAGCCTCACAGCTTCAGGCTAAATTCAGAGAAGTGGTTTACTTATTTTCCTACAGCCAGAGAGTGCAAATGTGGAGGGCAAAGAATCCAGAAAAGAGAAGGAGGGGAGAAAGGATCTGAGAAATACAGTGAATGCCTCTTCCTCTTCTTTGGTTCTTTAGAAAAAATTCATGAAGGTACAGACATATGGTTCCTAATTAATGGCTTTGTTAGACAATGGGAGAAGATAAACCCTGTTCACACATGATGATTTGCTGAATGGTTTCCAATGCCTTCCAAAATCAGACAAAGAGTGTGCAGTTCTACAGTGATGTGAGACTCCTAAGCCAATGCTACATAAAGTAGCTCACAAAACGGAGAGTTTAAAAGTGTCAGCAGAATGCTGTGCAGGAGTTAATGGTCCCTGCTGAGACACACAATTTATTAGATCTGGCATGGTGCTGTGCAGATATAATGTTTTCAGGTCATGAGGTACTATGTTTGGGATGAAGAATTGTGATTTGCTCTATGGGTGCATAGATCACTTGGGGGACTCATTCTCTTGTGGGATTTATTCCTGTCTAATTATTACAGAGACACTCACAATAACTCTGGAAGGGCACACTGCTCAATGCATAAATGCAGCAGCTTCCAGTACTCTGCTGCAGGCCAGATTTAATTTAATTAACTTGCAGCAGACAGCTAGAGGAGTGAAGGGGGAGTGCCAAGAGGGAATATGTGAAGGAACAATCTCCCCAGCTGCTCTCATTTGTGTGACCACCAGTGCTAGAACTAGGCTGGAGTCAACTGCACTGATTATTAAGGCTGTGCGGTGCAAGTTCTTCACAGGAAGCTTCTAGATATGTTTGCAACTTTACTTCTTGTGCATAGCAGAAGAAGGGCAATAGAAGAAGGGGAAAGGAAGAACAGATCTGCTACTCATTTTTTTTTTTAATTGTTGCTTGGTTTTGCCTTTGGTGTCATTGTTGTCTTTCTAGAGCTTTTTGAGATAATTTGAGATAATTTTATTTCAGATTGGAAAGTTTGAGCATCACTGATTCCTGTAGTACGTTTTGCTTTACACCTCAAAGGTGAATGCAAAGAATTTCCTCTTGAGCACTGGATTCCTGGTTCATTGTAAAGAACTGCAGACAGTGTTTTGTGAAGGAATGGGAACCTGAGCATAGGAAAAGAGTAAGAGAAAACAAGAATTTCTGATGATGGACAGGGCATCCCCACTCTGCATTGATGTAACATTGCATTGTACCCATTAAAAATGAGTAGTTTTAGTAATTTTCTGAGCACAGTCTTAAGAATAAATTAGTCTAAAATGAATAGTAGCATGTAAAGATGCAGTACCACGGAGATATCTCAATACTTTCCCTTTGTCAGTATAAGCATTCTGCACCATGTGATCAAACACAGAAGCAGTATTAATTATGATGGACAAAATGCAGGGCCCTTTTGTGCAATAAATCCTCTATCATAAACATATTTATTTTGTGTGTCACTGTTAAGATTTTGAAAGGGACACAAAAGTAGGTTTTAATGTGCTCCCCAGAGTTAGTATCTTACATCATCTTTGCCATTTAATGTGAGAGTTTATCAGTTTGTGTTACTTTATAAAAGTGTGTATCAGGTAGAAGGCAACTGGGGTTCAAATGATGCTGAGCCTATGCAGCCTTATATAGCACCTGCAAGTTTGACGCTTCAGTCATATGTTGTGCACATCTATTTACTGTGTAGCGGTACTGCAGACATGATAGCAAGCTTTTAGATCATGTTTTAAGACTGTTCTACTTACACACCTGTATTAGCTTGGCTGTTCCTATATTTGTCTATTTTAAGCCTTTTATTGGTTTCCTGTGAGCATTCCTTGGTGTTCTTATCTACATACAATAAGTGTGATGACTTTTGCAAACCAGGTGCCAAGTCAGAGGTATCTAGCTGCAAAGAGCAGCAGCAGCAGTAGGACTCCAAAGCAGGTGCTTTACATCATGTCAGATTTATTAAAAACTGCAAGAAGTTCAAACAAGGGACATGACTTGCAACTCTAACATAGCTGCTTGAGCTATCATGGATCATAAAGATCACAGGTATTTCCAATGACATCAATATCCCATGTTAACACCATGGCGCTTGCTAGAGTAACTCCTGATGAAAATGGCAGTCAGCTCTTAAATTACTCTGCTTCTCTGTCAGATACAAATGTGAACATTTTGAATGGGTTGCCAACTGTACTTATACAGAAAGTTCAGCACAGTAGAAAGAATACTATAAAAACTGTCACACTCTTTTAATTCGTTGCTTTTAATGTTGCAGAATGAAACCTTAGCTGTTGACTAGAGGCAAGTGCCAAGCAGCTTTGATCAGATCTAGCATAGCTGCCCTGAAGCAGAATTGCATCTATACTATAGTTTCTTCAATACCGACAAAGTTGCTACATTTATCTGCTACTTGACATGACAAATGTTTAAAGAGTTTCTAAAACAAAGCTAGTTATAAGCTACCAAAAAGATGGTTAAATTCTGACTTTTTATTTTTGCTGTGAATTTATGGACCATATTATTTTGTTACCTCCTCATTTACCATCTGTTCCTTGTAACTTCTAAACAAGAAGAAAAAACTTCTGTTAGGGTTTGCAAAGAAAACCACAATTTGGTCAAATATAGAGGATAATCTTAAGCATTGCAAAACATTGTGCAGGGGATATGCACTAAAAATCAGTTTGCAACTCTGCCATATAGCACTGAGTGATATACGAGTAGGACTCTGAGTGTATTTACAACAGGAAAAAAAGACTTTGCATTTGATAACTGATGGCTGAAGAAATTTCTGGGCCATAAAACCTTGACAGATGAAAAATATCTACTGAGTAAGTCCTGTGTCAGGCTTCAGGTCATTGCACTGTTTAGGCAACTGGAGTAAGTGGTGGGAGGTTTCTAGCTAAAAGAAAGTACTGTGGCAAAATAAAGAGAGGCTAGTCTGAAGAAAAAGGAAGTTGTTTCAAGATCATTACAGATTGTGTCAGTGTAATAATACAAATTACTGACATTCTGATGTAAGGTCAGAATCAGGTTTTCATAGTCACTGAAGGTGATTCTATGTATGTTCTCTGTGGGATGAATAGATACTATCAGCTCTAATTCCCAGCACTCAGCACATGATTATTCTGCCACCAGACTTTGTTAATCGTGTCTGCAATCCAGCGCCAGCTTCAACATACGCTGCAATAATTCCTCTTTTGAGAACAGGGGACGCCAGTGGATGATGAGCCTTAGACATATAAATGGAAAAATCCTGGGAGATAAAGTTCATTTTTTTTCTTGCAGCTGTGGCAAGTAAAAAGAGAAGAGGATTTATTATTTCTGCAGAACTCAGAAATAGAGATGACCTAAAAAACAGCACAGTGTTTTGAGAGAAGTTTTATAACATGCTGAACAGTTCTTTCAAGTGGAGTTTTTTAATTATATAAGTAATTGTTCTTCAAATTTCAAGCTCTAAAAAAAAGAGTTGATTCATATGTCTTTTCCAGAATAATGGTTTTTTGGGTGGAGTATGTTGTGAAATAATAATATTTTACTTTTCTCTTAGTTTTCTTCCAAACAGCTCAATTATTTTTTTAGAGAGATAAAAGAAATTAAATTTCTTTGGAGGGAAACTTTCCCCCCCTTTTATTACAGTGTCACAGGTTTACAGTATCTCAAACTGTGACAGAAGCTTATAGAGCATTCACCTCCGAGTTCTTTGCGTAAGATGCTTATCTGGAAGAGGCTGGTGGTGTTTTATAGATGAATTGCTATTAATCTCTCATAGCATTGATAAATGTGAACTTCTTTATGGTTATTGCCAAAAATCAGAAGTCCCATCAAAGCTAGCAAAGCTAGCAAAGTTTAGCTGCTTGGTTGGTTTAAATGAGAAGCAAATCTACCTGTTTTGTAATTATTACTTGTTCCATGAAGTAACGGGACCTCAGAACTTACAAGTGAATGTAAAATAGGAGCCAAAATATAACCAGAGTCCTTCTCACTTCATTGAGCAATTTTAGAACCTCTCTCTATTTCAGTGAAGGTTGTCCTAGAAGAAATAATAAAAAAACCCCAAAAAGTGATACACTTTCCTCAGCTGAGTATAGAATAAGAGTTTAAACAGCATTGCTGGACTTGGAGTTATAACTGTCTGCATCAGTGAGTGCACTTCAAAGCTGGGAGCAGCATGCTTCAAAACAACCACTTAAAAATTATTATTCCTTTTTAGACAGTTGTTCAAGTCAGCATCTCTGTATCGTCTTTCAGGGCTATTAAAGAAGGGTGTGGATCTATTGATAGGAGGTTCATTTTTCTATGTGAACCAAAGCTTTATCTAGTTGGACAATTAGCTGTGTAAATTCTCTAGAATTGGTAGGGGCTTCATGTCAGTTCAACAGCAATTGAATTGGTGTGTTTGTCTTTTGTACCACTTACAGTAATTTTTCTAATTGTCTTGTTCTAAGGCAATAGCAGACAACAGGGTAGTGGATGCCTTCTGAGAACAGTGTCATGTGCAGAATTTTTCTTCTCCCTCAACCAAAAATTAGTGATTTTGGAAACACACCTCTTTTAGGGAGTGAAACTCCAATGCTGTCAGTGTAGTAATGCTTCAGCTGCCAAAGGAAAGGTACAAATGCCCTGAAATCTGTAAGAGTATTTTTTCCTTGTGGACACTTTGAGGAATCTCAGGTACTTCCTTCAGCAGAACTCATTGAACTGTGAAGGTTACCATGTATCACTTGCAGGAGTTGGTATAAAAAGGTTTTACCTTATTACTTCCTAAAGCGATTTAGAGAATAAAGTAGTAGTGAGGACATTAATTCCCTGTATTGCTTTCTTGTGTAATTTTTGTCACCAGTTTCCTCATTTCTTAAAGCTTAGCTGCTGGAACTACCACATAATACTTTTAATGTTTTAGCTGTTTTTCCAGTCTTTATAGCTGCAGGCAAGAGTGGGAGAAAATGGACACTTTGAATGTTTCAACACCAGAAATTAAACGAAAAGCACTGGAAATTGATTATTCCACTAAAAGCCAGTGGTTTTAAATTTTACTTGGAACTGGCTTATGATTTTTGACTCCATATGGTTGTCAACTTTAACCTGACATCCACTCCAAAGGGAACATGTTTAGAGGTGGTGGTTTTCAATGTTTGCTAAAATACTGTCTCACTTAGGTATTCATGTGAAAACTGATGTATTTCTGTGTGAAAACATTTGGTTTTCATTTACATATTTCATTTTATGTATTTATGTAAAACCTAGTCAGCAGCAAAAAATCAAGTGTTATTAGTGAAGGAACACTTCAATGCACTATCTGGCATGCTAATTTGAGAAGATTAGAAATTCATATTCTCTATTAAACTCTAAAAAATGAGCTAATGCAATGCATTGTGACTGAACAAAATAATAGCTGGTAATTTACTTCCTTGGTTCCTGTCAGCAGTTTCATTTGTCTTGAATAGGTATAATTGTGTGTCCAAAAAGAGATTGCTCTAAACCCAGTTGTGATATAGTCAGACTTTCCAAATCCTGTATTAAGCACAGCAATTTCCTGCTTCAGATAAAAATACTTCAGTCTTCAGTTATATTTATGTTCTGCTAGTAAAACATGGCTTTCTTTTAAAATGTGAAAAAGAAACATTTCTTCAAAGCTGAGTTGATTGAAGTTGTCCTATTACAGCAGTGTTCACGTGAATATGGTGTTCAGCTGAGCATAAGTTAAAATCAAAAAACTCATTTTAAAGGGCTGTTGAAGGGTAGAGATGGATGCTACCACAGGTATGAGATTTGGAAAGCAAGTGCTTGCTGATTGTTTAACAATTATGAGTTATCACAGAGGTCAGTTGTGGGAGGTTTCAAGCCTAAACCATTTTAGAGAAAATGAAGTGATAATAGTCACTGCCATTAGCCATATGAGTCAGTAGTAACTCAGAGAAACATTGCTTATGCTTGGCAGAAGTTACTACTAAACAAACTCCATAATCTCATTTTAGCTAGCAAACATATTTTACCATTAAAAAGGAGCTGAATTGTACTTAGGGTGATCTTACACTTCTGAAGATAAATGCAAGAGGTACTTTGCCTAGTTTGGAAGTTTTGAAGGGTTTTTCTACCAAATTTATAAAGATAATAATAATAAAAATCAGATCTGGATCTTCCTTGATTCAAACAGTGCTTATTACAGTCTAGCTTTATTTTGATGGAAAAATACCAGGAAATTGAATATCTATATGTGTATATAATAATAAAATGTAGAAACATTTTTGACTGAGTGACTGTGCCTCAAGAGCCAACATTTATTATTCTGCCTGTATTTTTCTCAACTCAACACATTTAGCTATGCTATGGGAACTTAGATTTTGTGTGTGCTTGATTAATTTTGCTATATATATCAAGGTTTTCATTTATACCTAAAGCTTACTGGGTTATCCCAAAAAGCTAACACCCCCACATTAGAGAGACTGGGACAGTAGTCATCTGTTTAGATATAATATTAATACTAAAATATATGTGTACAAGCACAGAACTTAGAGCATTTGTGTGCTCCCAGGCTTCCTGGTGTTTCCTAACTCCAGAAGATGCTTGCAGCTAGAATAATTTTAATCTTTCACTATTGGTGTTTCTTTTAATACACAGCTGCTGTTGTTCAGGCTTTCAAAAATTTGTTCCATAACAATTTTGTTATTATCATGCCCTAAGGAGTGCTGAGCACTTTTGAACATTTGCTGCTGAATAGTATTCTTTCTGAGGGATGAGTGTGTTCAAAGTTTCCTTCAGCTTTTATAAAAACGCTTCACTGACTTCTAGATGGGCTTGCTGCTCTAAATCCCTCAGGGGCTTGTGGAAATGTTCATCGTAAAGTTGGTCTTTCTGCCCAGAGTAGTCGCATTGCAGAGCGTGCTGGGAGATTTTTGTAGTCTTATACTTGTTCACACTAAACTTCAAGATTATAAAATGCTAGATTATAAATAGTGCCATAAAATCATATTCTCTTGTTTTCCTCAGAAGCAGCATCCTAATTTATGAAATATTTCTGACTATGTTACAGTTACACCTCTCAACCTAAACAAATAGCTTGGTTGTCAGACCTGCTGAACACTCCACAAGGAGCCCTCCCTGACTGGCTTAGAAATGGGAATTTTAAACAGTTTATCAATAAAAATGTTGTTGCACTATTCTTGGAATTGCTTGATATCAGTGAAAATATACACAATTTATTTTCAACTATTTAATACCCTATTTTTGCAAGGCTTAAATCAAGGGATGGAATAGAAGGATAGAGATTTTTGTGTTTTATCTGCCTGTGAATTACATATTAGTTTGGAATAATGGTTGCACGGTATGTCTTTGAATATAATCTGGATATTAACCCACAGCCCTAGAATCCTAACCATGACCTCAAGAATATTTAACTTTCTATATAACTGCAAAAAGTCTTGATCATTATTTGATTTGTCTTACCATTATAAAGGAATGAAAAATTCTCAAAATCATGCCATAAGAACAAACTTTCTTCCAGGATTTTGGAGCTTCCAGAACTGGCTAAAAGTAGGAATTGCAGAAGTATATGAAAATATTCAAATTGTGGTTAATGGATGGCATTTTGTTTTGTATGATTATATTGCTATTGTACTGTGTAATTGTGATACTTGATATACAGCTATTTTTCTAAATGTCAAGATGTGGCTACTAAATAACCCTAGAACTCCAATTCTTGGTTGCTAAAATAAATGATTTTCAATGGAATAATGCAGTTTGGAGAGGAGACATAGCTGCTGCTCACACTGTGCATTTTTGTTGGGACATTTCTACTTCTGGGTATTTTTTTTTTTATTTAGCTCTCTAACATAACCACAAAAAAATTTGATATGTTTTCTTAAGTCCCTTGAAGAAAACAGAAAATTCATAGTATTTCCTAATATTCCATTCAAATAATGTGTATTTTTTCAGTCCTGTACTGAGATGAGATTTGATACTCTTGTTTGATGGAGCAACTCTGCACTCAGGATGCTTGTAAAGAGGTGCTGGCACAGTGCATATTGAAAATCACAATTTCAAGTATTCATGAAATTGTTGTAGCTTCACCAAAACCTCCATCTTTGAAGTTGCTGAGCTTAGCAAACATGCATAGTGATGTGAGTTTTCTTCTCTCCATAAAATAATTGCAGTATTTAATTTTAAAAGCATTATATAAAATTATTAATTACTTTATTTCATGGATTATTACAAAAAACATCACTTAACATAAATTCATCAAAATTTCCATGTCAACATTTCTTCTGTCATGGCATTGGTTGTGCCTAGTGACTGCCAGCCTTCTAGCACTTTTGGACCTTCCAAAACTATTTCTGGGCCCCTGCGTGTTTTCTTCTTCCTTCAGTTTTTGACACATTTCACTGTCACTATAGGACACGAAGGAACACAAGCACACCACTGTTCTCAAGGTGAAGGAAGAAAAAGGGCAGTTTATTTTCTGACCCCAACATTTATAGTTTTCCAAAAGTGACAGCAGATTGGAGGGTGACAGTGACACCTCTCCAATGATGCTGGTCAAACCAACAGTCCATCAACTTTCTCCTCCTCCATAAAGGAAGACAAAACAATGGGTTATTTACAGAAAGTGTGTGATAAAGTTCACTACAAAAATGTCAACATCAGAAGGCTTAGAAAATCTCAAAAAAACAGGGTGACATTTCACCCTGTTGAACCATATTCCTCCCCACTTCCCTGGTTTACTTCTACTTCCTGTGCTTGTACTTGATTTTTCTTCAATAAACAAGGGTTTCTACTCTGTATGTCGTTTCTATTTACTCATTAAAGCTATAGTTCACTCATTCAATTTTGCAAGCTCCTTCAATCTGTGTAAAAAAAATTAATTGATGTAACTAATCTAGAGTGATAATTTTTATCAGCCTGCCCAATAATTGTGATACCACTTTGTATTTAATGGGTAATCTAAGTGAGTGGGATGTATTTATCTAACCTTTAAATAAGAAATCTCAATTTAATTATGTATTTGAGCCAGCAATGTGCCATAACAGCCTTTACAGCCTGGAAGGTTAATGGTGTCCTTTGCTGCACTAGAAGTGTTGCCAATGGGATGAGGGAGAATCTTCCCCTCTACTCAGCAGTGGTGAGGCCACAGCTGGAGTGGTGTCCCCACCTCTGGGCTCCCCAGTATAAGAAAGACATGGACATACTGGGGAGAGCTCAGTGAAGGGTTAAGCAAAGATGATGGAAGGGACTGGATTGTCTCTGCTGTGAGGAAAAGCTGAGAGAGGCAAAGCTGTTCAGCCCAGAGAGAAGGCTCAGGGGGTCTTACTAATGTGTTTAAATACCTGAAGAGAGAGTGGAAATAAGGCAATGGGCATGAACTGAGACACAGGAGGTTCCTTCTGAATATCAGGAAACACTTTTTCATTGTGAGGAAACCAAGAGCTGGCACAGTTTGCTCAAAGAAGCTGGGGAGTCTTTCACCTTGGAGATGTTCCAAAGCAAATTGAACATAGTCTGAGGCAAATGGCTCCTGCTTGAGCAGGAGATGTTGGACCAGATGACATCTCTTTTTAAGCTTGAAGTCCTTCCCAACTTCAACCATTTTCTGCTATGCATAGCTCAATTTAAAATTTGAAGTGGTGGTATATGTATCAAAACTGTTTTACTAGCTATCTTAAATGCAAGCATATTGCCAGAGGTAAAAAGTTCATGGCTTTTTTATGAATGACATGGTTCTCCATTATTCATAAAAAAACCCCGAAATGTGATGTAACATGTGCTTTCATACTATGTAATTTAGAGAACCTGACATTTTAGTCCACCAGACATTCTCAGTCTGTTGCTTTACCAGGGAAGGGCAATTTATGTGACTAAATGACTGATGGGAAACTGTGCACCTCACTGGAACACTGAGGGTGATTGTAGAGAAAATTTCTGAAACTAGCAGAGCACTATGGAAAAAATAGTGAGAACTTACATGAGATATATAATGCCAGCAAGATGTCTGCAATTTACTTGATGTAGCTGAAAGTGGAATGTAGTTCTTTGCTATACTGTGTATGCTTTTTTCTTACAACTGAGACATTAGCACCATTTGTGTCTCTTTCTTACTATCCTAAAATAATTTCCCTATTTTAGACTCTATCTCTCTCTGCTACAAGATTAATTAAAATCAAATAATAAATTACTAGAACCTAAGAAGATTCTGTCTGCCTTGAAATGTCAATACAGAAGCCTGAAATCCCTTAGCTACTTGGACTTTGATTTCTGAATTGACCTACATTTTCATTTCCTCAAAATAACATTTACAACTGAACATTTCCAGTGTTGGTGGTTGAAGCAAAGGGCACTGTGCTTAAAATTCTCTTTTATAATGGTTATTAAACACACCAATGTCTTCTGTGTATAGTTTCTTACTTCAAAAAGCCCAGAGGATCTGGCTGTATTATGTTCCACTGCACATCTGCAACAAACTGTTACCATTTGCATTAGCACAATAGTTGGCTGAATAGGCTTGCCTCACAACAGAATATTAACAGATGCCTTTCTCTTTTCTGACCCCATTTAATCACAGTGAAAATAATTTTCTGTTTTCTTTCCCAAAGGTGATAGAAGTCTTACTTCAGTGTGTTGCCTGATGTAGTCAGCTTATAACAGAAGTCTTAACCATTTGTTTTATCAGAAATTAGTCTCCACATGCTTTCATGTTTTGTAGCTACCATCCTGGGCCAGTCTTTCCAAACTGTGGTACTTGAAAGCCATATGCAAAAAATGCAATTATTTTTTATAGTAGGAAACTTCAGATAACTGAAACGCAGGCACTGTGTGTCTGATTTGTAAGGAGTTTAAATTAGAGATGGAGTCATGCACACATTTTTGTATGACACTATGGAGCTGCAAGTTTGAAGTGGCAGCATCTTGATGGCTACATGATGCTATAGGTTGGCATTGCAAAAGAAGTAGATTCATGACCTATCGTATCACGAATGGACCTGTTGTTCAGGGCATAAGGTAATAAATATCCTGATTTTAGCATGAAAACACTGTTATGGTGAGCTGCACCTCCACTCTTTCTTTTACTCTCTGTTAGTGGAATCTCATACAGCAGTTCACATTTTCCCATCTTGTTTCTCATCTCTCATGTTTCAGGCAGCACATGTGAGACTTGCAGGTTAAATCCATGTCTCGTGCTTGTTTATTAACCCTAGATTTCATACATTTTTAGTTTCATGCAAAATCAGCTGTCCCTTCTGTACAAAAAAGTTTGTCCTGGTCTATTATCAGCTGAAAAATTGAAAGTCAGAATATCATGGTTACCTGGTCCTAACCAGATATGCAGGATTAGCATCATGAGGTGGCAAAGAAGCTCCTGAGTGGTGAAAGGTCAGGCTGAGGCTTTCAGGACAGGACAAATGTTCTCCAGCAGAAACCTGTTTCCAAGCCCTTCTGCAGTGAGAGCCTCCATATGGCCATGGACACGCCAGGCCTCGTGTGTTAGGGAAGCTTCTTGAGAGAGGGAGTACATGTCTTTGTCTACTTTTACACTGTTACTGACATGTTAGTTTTGGGCTACTGCTGCAGTAGTGGTTTTGGTGGATCCTTGGTTCACCCAGAGCCGCCACTTTCATGTTTTTGTATTCTGATGCCACCGGCTGACTCTTGCAGACCATAACATTATGCACATAGGCTTTTAAGGATTTGTGAAATTTGAGTTTCAGTGATTGTTCAAGACTTATGGCCAGCATGGAATGAGCAAAATTCTGCTAGTAATAGTAACTTATATCTGGTCTGTTGTTTGAAAGCTCAATTATGTTTCCAAGTAGTAATTCTTGCGCATAAGAAGAGAATAAATCAGTTCTTCAAAGATGACCAAAATTTCATTGCCAGATGAAATTTCAGAAGAGAATCATTTATCAAAACAATGTTTTTGAGAAATGATGAGATCAGGCTAGTTAAGTTGTTCATTATGTAAATTATGGATGAAATCAATCCATCTATTATAATTTAAAAAAAAAGAAAACCCTATCTTCCCACTCAGTAACATATTGTATTGTTCAGTGTTAGTTTTAGCTTCTGTACTTGGCCTATTCATAGATCTGCAGCCCATTACAGTGGCGCCTGTTGGGGCAAATACTATGAAAGTTTTGCCAATTTTTCTATGATAAACCATGTTTTCCAGGAATTCATGCTTAATCATAAAATCCCTTACAGTTGAGACTTGGCTTGGAAAGTCTTGATTCACAAAAATTTCACTCGTATGTTTATCCAGATATTAAAAAATAAATCAGTCATCTAATTTATAAAATCAGAGGTATTTAAAAATAATGAATTGTTTAGAGATTAGAGAATTGTATTTGTTGGAAAGAAATATTATGATTACTTAATCCAAATAGACACATTTCCTGACAATGAATAATTGATTTCTTGCTCTTACCTTACTAATCACTTTTAAATGTTTCTGTGTGTTTTGTCTGTTGTGCAGATCCATAGTTTAAAATGGTAAATTTTTTTCAGTATTCTAGAAATGCTCAAATGTCTGAAGGAAAAGATATTTTCCTTTGAAAAGCTCACTGTGTATCAATGAAAATCGAATATATAAATAACTCTGTAACTTGTGGTATGATGTTGGTATTAAATCCTAATGTGCATTTTACAACTTTTTTTTTCTAGATGTCATGTTTATAGTGCTGGTGGCAGGATCTTTTGGTTTAGTTAATTACATATGAATAATGATTAATGCAAGTTGTGAATGTTCATCATGGAGCTATGAGAATTAATCTGCATTGTTATTCTTACCTGCAATGTTTCCATAGTTCTGATAGAAACAAGCTTTAACACTGTCAATTTCTAACTAATAATCCAAATGATTGTTCAGATTTAAATTGCCTGTAATTTACAAACAAACTAGTGAGAAATGCTTGTTTTGTAGTACAAACATTTCTTTTCAGCTGTGTGTTAGTGCTTGACGTTTCCTGTTGAAATCAGGTTTGAGGAAAGAGCTATTACCTAAAGTTTATTTACACAGAAAGAGCAGCAACAGAAATCACATGTTCAAAGCCTGTGTATGTGGAAAGAAGTTTAAAAAAGAATAACTAGTTAGCATTAGGCAGTAAGTAATTATTTGACTACACAGAAGAAAACTGGAAGATATTACCCATAACTGGGAAGATAATAAATTCAGACAGGATTTTGAAAGGATTTTTGTGAAGTCGGTAAATGAGGAGAAGAAAATGCTTCCAGTCTCAGAGAGGAGGAAACTGGCTGTAATAGTGGTTTAATTGTCTCAGTAGGGAAAATAAACAATTGAGAGGATGCTTGTAACTAATTTGATAAGTATGTCACACCCTAAATGATCCAGTTGTCATCCACGATTAATCTTACAGGACAGTTTAAATCAACATATGGAACAGATTGTGATGAATGTGCTGGCCAAGAAATGAGTATTTGCAGACATGATGAAATAATTAGCATTTGGTAGAGATCAGTCATACCTCAATGAGAGGAGCTGATAATGACTTAGCTGAGCTTGGTCCAAATTAATAGTTCCTTCCAGCACTTAAAACGATATCAGCCAGTCCCAAGTATGCAGCCAAAGTCATACATTTGTGTTAATTTTCTTCCTAGTAGCTGGTACAGTGCTTGGATTTAGGATGAGAATAACGTTGATAACACACTTATGTGCTGGTTGTTGCTGAACAGTGCTTACACTAAGGCAAGGACTTCTCAGCTTCTCGTGCTGCCCTGCCAGCAAGGAGTTGGAGGGGGCACAAAAAGCTGGGAGGGGACACAGCCAGGACAGCTGACCCCACCTGAACAAAGGGATATTCCAGACCATAGGGCATCATGCTGAACAACAAAACTGGGATGAATTGTCTGGGGCCTAGCAGCTACGTCTCAGGGACTGGTTGGGAAATTGCACTGTGCATCACTTGTTTTCCATATTCTATCACCATCATGGGTGTTGATGTTGTTATTGTTATTTTCCCTTCCTTTTCTGTCCTATGAAATTGTCTATATCACCATGAATGTCTTTAACCCATGAATGTCACCTCTTTTCCAATTCTCCCCCATCCTGTTGAAGAGGAGTGAGCAAATGGCTGTGCAGTGTTCAGCTGCCTGTTGGGTTAAACCACAGCTTGCATGTCTGGCTTTGTATTCCAGTCCAGGCATTTATCACTCATGCATCTAATCTGTAAAAATTGTTCAGCTTGAAAAACTGTTGTTAATTTGAAGTTAGTGAGGTCTCAGGGGTTCGGGTAAATATTTCATCATCTCTTAATCTTTTGCAAAGAACAGACAAACAGGAAAGTAGCATTCTTGGAAGACAGTTGGCATAAGAAACATGCCAGGAAACCTGCTAGTGTTTCAGGACAGTGTTCAAACTTGTGCTCTAGCTCTGTTTATTTTCATATAAACATAGAATTGTTTGTATTGGCAAGGACCTTAATGACCTTCTAATTCCAACCCTCCTGCCATGGCCAGGGATGCCAGCCACATCAGGTTACTGATTTTATTCATAAAGTGTAGCACTTGCAGCTGGCCACCAGTTTAGCAAGGACTGTGGTTTGTGCTGCTGTACTGTATTCCAGTCTCTGACTGCCAGCCTCAATATCTACTGGTGGAAATACCTCTGGTGCACAAAGAATTAATAGCACCAGGCATTTCTAAGCAATAAAAAAAAAAAAAAAAAGATCTTGAACAGTTTCAGTATTTCAGCTAATACTGTCACAAAATAATAAAGGCAACATCTCACATACATTAGAAGCTCACCAAAGTAGCCATAAGAATCTGATGATGTGGAGCTGGAACGGCAGATGCATTTATATTTTTCATATGGTTAATTAAACCCATAGAATCATTCTGTACATACTAGGGCTTTATTGGTATTAGAATAAAGAATTTCTTTTTTTTTTAAAAATGAAACTGATAATTACTTCTCTCTGTGCTTCTAATCAACAGTCTTTGATGTACATCTGTTTTTTAAGCACATCTGTACTGTAACTTCCAGTCAGGAAAAGCCTTTTATGGCAAGTAGTCTTTAAGCTACATGCTGTGTTTATTTCATGTATTCTTTTTCCTTTTCTTCTTAAGAAAGTATCCACACATTTTCCTTCAATTTCAGTTGAATTTTCAGTGAATATATACCCTAAAATGTTTTATGCAAGAAAAACTTCAGTTTTTCAATTGAGTTTTGACATGTTGTTGAAACTGATGGTAGAGGTTATAGTACTATCTTTCTTGCAGATATATCTCAGAATAAGAAGAAAACTTATTTGTCAACTCCACATGTATTATTATTGCCATAATAATAATTACACCATATTATATTGCTTCTTATATGATGTGATGCCAAGTGTGTCTCCAGCTGCTGTGTATATGAGGGGGATCTGAGGGGAAAGACAGCCTGCTGTGGTGCTGAGAGCATCTACAATGCTAGGCTGCTGCAGCAGAGATGCTGCAGACCATTCATTGATTCCCCTAGCAAATCAGTCTCTTAGCTCTGGAAGGGGAAAAAAAGGCATTTTTTAGTTGTGTTCTTCAGGACAGTGCTGAATGTAAAAAGTACATGCTTTTAAGTACAATGTGCTTAAACACTGATGCACTTAGGTTGAAATACATACTCATTATTTAGCATATTTAAGCATGTGAATAATGTGGATAAATTTATTGTCATGGACTTATTTCAGTTTAGGGAAAAAAATGTTCAGGTAAGCCTTTGTTCAGTTTGGGGTGGTTGCTGTACATGAGGCCAGCACTGCTTTGCTGAAGGTGTTCCTGCAGCTGTCCAGAGAAGGGACATGGGAGTGCACAGCTGTCTGGAAGAGGGACACACACATGCACAGCTGTCTTGAGAAGAGACACACACGTGCACAGCTGTTTGGAGAAGGGACACACGTGTACAGCTGTCTTGAGAAGGGACACACACGTGCACAGCTGTCCATCCAGTCTCCAGCAGCATGGGTGGAGCTGAGCCTTCCTGCAGGCACACTTTGCTTCCATGGGCTGACAATTTTAGTGCATCCTCTTCTGTCTGCAAAGCTATGAGTAGTAGTTGCTGGGTTGGTGGGCACTGAGGAAGAGCTCGGACAAAAATGTCCCCAGCAGCTGCAGCTGGATTCAAAAATGGGACATTCCCTGTAATTGTAGTAATACTGATTTCATTCTGAAAATACTCAAGTTATGTTTCTGATGGCTTTTCCTAGACATACATTTCAATAGTGAAGATAAATAACAGGCTTGGGCTCTGTGGAACCACTCTGAGAAGCCACATTTTGCTTATTGCGGCTTCTGATGTGAAAGGTGTTAAAGGCATACGGTTAAGTCCAGCCCAGGTTGTTTTGGTTTTCTTTGGTGTTGTCATGCCATCGGAAGAGTTTAACCAAGCATAATTACTTTTAAAGTAGAATTTCTTTTTGTGAGACTAAGCCTGTACATTCATATATGGAAAGCTTCTGCAAAGTTTGTTCCTTTTGGATTAATATTTGCAGCTTCATTGTAGAAATGAAGCTAACAGAAGAATCACAGGAGTCATGTCCAGGTCTACCTACCATACTTGAATGCGTTCAGACTCGGGAAATTAATAGATCTATTGAATTTTTTTTATCTTTACCACAAAATAAAATTAAAGCATTTGCTGGCTGGATGTCTAGGAAAAGGTGGTGATGGCCTCTAGCTGTATCTATAAGCTTTACTTATTGTTTTAGTCTAAAAGATGTTATATAAACATCTTTTAGAAAAAGAAATAATCTGAGGATAATGGGAACCTATATTATAGGGTAGACCCAAAGAAAAATGTAGGTTAATTCATAAAGCAATCACAGTTACTTTTCATATAGTTAAATGTAAAACTATTCTGCAGAATCATAGAGTTATAACTAGGAAAACATAGTTGCAGGATGAGGAATGGCATCCAAAAATGGTGTTTCTCAAAAGAAATCATTTGAGTCCACTGTGATATGTAGAGAAAAACTTCAAATGCAATTCCTTTCTGTATAACTCTAGTAAAAAGGATGAAGCAAAATAAATAAATTTCAGAATTCTGACATCCAGACTGAGACCTGTATTTTATAGAAACTATTGGAAAAACAGTTCAGTTGGAAAATGTAGGTACAAGTAAAAAAAGAATTATATGAGGGCTACAAAATAAACTTAAAAGAAAGGTGCACAAAATCTGCCATATGCTTAAATTCTCAGGTGATGAACAAATATTAATCTAAAATCTGATGTAGGACAGAAAGGAATAATGAGAAATAACATCTGCATAATAAAATTCAAGTTAGGAATTGGACAGAAATTCTGGTGGTAGAATGATTAATTTCTGGAACAATTACCAAAGTATTGGACCCTCCATCTCTCTTGTCTTTGGATTTAGATTGGACAAATTTCTTCAACAAGTTAGTAGCCTCAACAGCATATGAAACTAATGTTTCATTTCTCGTGTTTATGTAAGAAATCCCACTAAAGGTTCTCTTGACCCCAATTCTCACTTGTAATCACTGCATCATCTTAATTTTTAGGCAATAAAACATGTTTTCAATTAAATTAATGTAAAGTGTAGGCATTCTGAACGAGACCAATATTATCTAATTTGCCTATGTATTTATTATTTAATCTACAGACTTTGAACAGGTATGCAGGTGTGAATCATTGGGTCCTCACAGTCTTGGGAAAGTGCTTCTCATTGAGCAAGCAAGAAAGCAACACATTTTAGGGATAAAGCCATGTAACTCAGAACATCCTGTAACTCCTGCCTGGCCACAGTTCATGCACAGTCACTCTCTCTGCAGGAGCTCACTGGAGTTGCTGGGCTGTGGCCTGGCACTGCACTGGGGGCACAGCTGGTGACACATCCATATCGGTTGGCTCAGAGCTCCCAAGGCAGGGAGATGCCTGCAGGAGCAGCCCTGGCCCATGCTGCCTCTCTGGGAAGGACAGGGCTGCCCCAGATCAAAGTTCAGACCATGGAGGTAGGGTCTGGAGATGTTCTCTAGCACTGATGGGTTTAATAATGCAGGCCTAGCATTATTAGGGAGAAGTCTGTGGCCATAGTGTATGGGTGTACAGGCAAGGGGAAGTCCTCAAAGTTAAATTTGGATCATTGGTCTGATCAAATGTCTGGGGAGAAGGGAAAGGTGTGCACTGTATTCAGTGGTTATGGATAAACAGAGGCTGCCTGACCAAATTCAGGCTGGCACAGGAACATCCTGAGCACCCTGATGCCAGAAATCCAGTGAGTGCCAGGGAGCAGTGCAGGTGCATAGCTCACCTGGTACACTCTTCACTATGTGAGAAGAATGAGGCAATAATTTTACACCATATTAGAAACAATACATTCATATTCACTTTCAGTTATTATTCAGAAGGAGTCCTCCTGCTGGACTGTACTTTAGTTTGTTGTCAGGTGTTTAATTTAGCCTCCTTCTGAACATCTATAAGATTTACTGTGCTATATTAAGGAGGAACACTAGGGATAATAAAAATAATTTCTGAGCTGTTTCAGTTATAAAAATAAAATAAAATAAAATAAAATAAAATAAAATAAAATAAAATAAAAATACCCTGAAACAAATTTATTCCTCAGTTCTTGACCTGAATCTTTGAAGGGAATTTAAAAAGGACCAGCTCTTCATAACTAAACAGTATTCCACAGAAGAAAATATATCTCTAAAAAAATTCGCTTCTCAGTAAAATCTTCCTGTCCTTAAGAAACCCTTAATTGAATAAAATGCAATTTCCAGTATGAAATTAAGCCTTGGGGGTGCCAAAAATAAATGTTGCTTCAATAAAATTCGTTTTTTATTCCCAGTATGATGAGATAAAAATACAATTAATTAAATTCACTTGGAAACAGGAAGAAAAATAAAGAATCAATTTTGAAATAGTGAGCAGAAGGAGTTTAAAGTCAGATTAGTATCCAGTCAAGCCTAGAGAAGTTCAGGCCAATTAGTTTTTACCTATAAATGTTGCCTGTAGGGTTAGAATGTATTTACATGTGTATGCATTCTCTTGACAGTATAATTTTTTTTTATTATTTTGAAATTTGCTTTATATTTATCTGTAAAAGCAGGGAAAATAAATAATTCCAAACTTTCCATTGTAAATATTTTGCTTGGCTCTGCTTGCAAAGTATCTGATCTGACACGGTGTTGATTAAGATGAGAATAGTGAGTACCCTGCATGCAACTGATATTCGTGTTGTTTGAATTCTGAGCTAAATTTACATTAGACAAACATTTTGGCTGCAGTGGAGACTTGCCTGTTTTCATGGAACTGTGACTGAGAGGGCAGTGGCACCCAACATTTCAACATCTGTGTATTCAGTTAAACATGGGGTCTTCTATGAGAGTTTTATAGTTTCCACGTCCCCTTGAAATTACTGGTTTTCCTCTACCTCAAGAGTGCTTATTCTTGCTTTCTTCTCTGAGTATGTTTGTGAATTTTTTAGTCTTTCACTTTCCATATTCTTTCATGAATATGTGCTTCTACAAATAAAAAATAATATTCCTGGAAATGTTGTGAGAGCAAGCCAGTTTTCAGTTCATATCTGACTGCCATCTACTGTGTGTGCTGGAAAACTGCACTGTGGGAAATGCATTGCATTTCAGCTGTGTAAGATGTCTCTTTTCCCAGTTAATTTGTCCTAAGTTTGAGGAAAAAGATTAGTGAACTTTCAATAGGCTATGACATGTGAATTCATTCTTTATGTAGGAATCAAGATTTCTTTAACAGATAACAATGTCTGACTACACCAAATTGTCCAGAAGGAAAGAACATCAGATTATATAGTATTGCTTAGTTAGTTTGTATTCAGGCCAGATGAAAAATAGATGGGTAGTTTGGGAGAAAAAGAATACCTCACTTTGCTTATTCTTGTCCTAAGTAGTAATTTCTTTAATTTCTTAATGGAAATGCCAAAACAAAAACCTAGCAGGATTTAGATGCAGGAACTTGAGATATTTTAATATTCCTTTTAGTTGAAGAATTAGTCTTTCTCTGGAAGGGGATAGCTTTCATCTAATCTTTTAAATTAGCTTTCATCTAAGTAGCTGATGTCTGATGGATGCAAACATCAAGTATACACAACACTGAGTGGGATAGATATATTATATTCCAACACTGGTTGGGATAGATATAATAGTTTACCCAAAGTTGTGACATTATTAAGTTGTAAATAAACTATTAGGATTCTGGGTGTCAGGAACTGAGTAAGATATCATTCAGATCAGCTTTGCACTGAGTGCTTTTGTAATGGTTTGTGTAGAAATTGCAAAGTTTACTCAAGACAGAAATTTTCCTGATTTCATCAGGAAAGCTGGCATCAAATAGACAAGAATGCATGCAAAACATCAAACTCTGTGTTTGCAAAAATGAATTCCAATTCTTAGTCTATTACTAATTTCATTAGACTTGGAATATATATTTATGCAATTAGCTACCAGTATTACACCAAAAAGAATAAAACAAGACCAGTAAGTTCTGGCAATGCAAAGCTGAAGAAGTGCCTTCATTTGCTGCTTATTTTTATCTGTTTTGATGATGGCTATAATTATGTTATGGGTTTTTTGTATTCCTATTCAGTAATTGTTGTAAGACCTAACTTGCTGATGAAGAAAGAATGATTAAAGAATTCCTTACTTTTTGTGATGCCCGGTGTTACCATGTTGCATTGCTTTGCAAATGTTTATTAACCCACCTTTACACATTCTGGTCCTTGGGGGTTTGAAATGGTATCGTGGGCAGCTGATGTACTCTGTGTGATCATTCCATCCCTTCTGCTGTCTTCAGAGGCAAATACATGTTAGCAAAACTTTGTCAAATGACATCAGAAATTCACCCAGAAAAATGAGGAAGTGGTTTCTGACACTTGACCCTTTCTGTTGCATCTCATAAATTTCTTTTTCTGCGTCACCATTCAAGAAAAAATGTCTTTCACTCCTTGTCCAAAAAGATATTTTACTTTGGCTGGTTTCCTCCAAATCATATTCCTCCTAAAGAACATATTGAGCACAGACAATTTCAGCCTAAATGTTATGGCATTAAAAAAATCCACAACTGCAAACTAGTTTAGGAAAACTGTCATTAATTCAGTAGCAGGTGAGATTGGTAGAGATACCCATGGGTTGTAGTTTGCAAATTTACTAAAGCTCTGTATGTCCCCTTCTTCTGGGCCACTTGTCAGTGTTGGTTTGTAAATCATGCTTTAGGAAGAGGATGACTCTGTAGCAGTGAGGAATTTTTTTTCCATTGAGTGTGTGTTTATGAGATTTCTTAACAATTTGTGCATTTCTCTGGCAGTTTCAGTATGCAGAATTTTTAACTGAAAGCCTTGAGAAATAAATTATTTCTGGGAATAATTTCTGGACTGAATTCTTTGTTTGCTTGGTTTTTGGATTTTTTCAGTCAGTGTTTATGTGTAGCTTGATGTGTGGTGCAAATGCAAAGTAAGTGATGAGGCATTTCTGTGTCTGTGCATGACCAGTGTTCTACCAGAGGGGGCTCCTCCAGAGGCTGATTTGAGGAACGGCTGAGGCAGCCGGGGGTGTTTCCCCTGGAGAAGGGGAGGATCAAGGGAGACCTTATTGCTCTCTGCAACTACCTGGAAGGAGGCTGGAGCCAGGCGGAGGTCGGGCTCTTCTACCCATCAGCAAGAGACAGGATTAGAAGACATCGCCTCAAGCTGTGCCAGGGGAGGTTCAGGCTGGCCATCAGAAAGAATTTATTCACAGAAAAGGTTGTTAAACCAGGGAAGTGGTGGAGTCACCATTCCTGGAAGTGTTTAGGAAAAGACTGGACATGGCACTTAGTGCCGTGATCTAGCTGGCAAGCTGGTGATTGATTATACTCAATCTTAGAGGTCTTTTCCAGCGCCTCAATGGTACCGGGATTCTGTGATTGTGACATGGTTTAGTGGCAAACATGGTGGTGGTGCTTTACTGGTGGTTGGACTTGATGATCTTAGATGACCTTTCCAACTTTAATGACTCTATTCTATGACTCCATGACCTGCCATCTTTCTCTTGAGCTGATCTTGTTGACTGGTTAATCATTGAGTATCTATCATCTTTCCTCTGCTGTCATTAGTTCCCTAATGTTGCCATCCTTCAGTGATATGTCTAATGGCTAATAACTTTTCTAGCTTTCCACATGGATGAAATGCTGCCACACACAAGGTCTGTGGTAGAACTGTGTCTGTAGGAGCATGATGTACAAACATGCAGCATTTATCTCCTTAAAGGACAAGTCAAAAGGGAGAAAAGACTAAAAGATGTATTTAGCAGGGTCTGCTCTTATCTTAGGACTCCCCTGTGCCTTGCTACTAGTAGTGAAAGTTCTGTGCATGAATATCCATGGAAGGGAAAAGGGTGCACACATGTAAATCCCATCATTTACTAATCATCAATAGAAGTGAAAAACATTTCAATAAGGAAGGGAGTATTAAGCATTCTGGTAGCTCTAATATGATGATTTATTTGTATGTAAGACTGCTGAAATTACACTGTGAAATAAAACTGCAGAAGGTTGTTTTGTTCTTCCCTTTTATTAAATGTTTTCAATTTGCTGCCCTCATGTGGCTGCGTACTATACTTGCTCTGCTGAAATTCCTGATGGACAGGATTCCTTAGGACAGCAGTACCTGCAGCACTGTTTATACACCAGATGGACAGTTCAGGCATTGAACTGGTGCTCTCTGGCTGAGTCAAGAATCTCAAGAAATGTGTCTGGGAGTCCCTGTGAATACATTTGCTGCCTTTTAACTCTGGAGGGCCAGGACTGCCCTGGGTGTTGGGAATCTGCTGCTCAAATTCTGTCTGGAGAAAGCTGCCTTTGCAGCTGCTAGAAGGTGATAAAGGCTCCTTCTGAACCAGATAATGTGTATCCCCAGTTGGCCAGGTGGGTCCATTCAGAAGGGATACCCAGTATTTCCGAGCATCTTTCAGCTTGGGGTATAAGACAAACGAGAAAACTGAGCACAAGTGCATGAGTTGTAGGAGGAATGCTGATAAAATGGTAAAAAAGCAACAAGAAATGAAAAAAAAAAACCCAGCAAGATCCAACTTAAGGTTCTTTTGTTTTTTGTTTTTTGTGGTTTTTTTTGGTTTTTTTTTTTGTTTTTTTTGTTTTTTTTTTTTTTTTTTTGTTGCTGTTACTCTTTGTTGTACAGACAATTGCTGGGTATATAAGCAAAAATAATGTTTTTCAGGAATTCCTGTTATAATTGCATTATAACCTATATGTTATTGGACCATTACATATATGTTGCCATTAAAATACATGGTTAGCTAATGATAATATTTCATTGCATAGCATATTAGTTGCCCATCTACCTACCAGAACTAAGTGGGCTGAACAAAAGTTTAATGAATAACACTGCAAAGACACCACCCATTGGGATAAGTTACTTAAAAAATAAAGACTTGCTCATTGGTAATTTATAAAGCAAATTGCAAAACTGATTTTTTAAAAATTGGAATAAATAGTTTAAATTACAGTATTGCTTCTACAGAAATAACCTGTGCGGAAATGCAAGATATAGAATGATACATTGGGCTTTCGAGGCTTCTTTTATAGTAGGAAGCTGAACACTGAATTCAACTACATTTCACATCTTTCTTGGGCCCTATAGATTCCAGTGTATACATATGACTTTACAGAGAATTAAACAAATTGCGTAAATCATGTTCAGAGCTGACTTTGATACAGAAATTGAGGAGCCTGTTTTTAGACAGTCAGAGATAAAAAATGCTTTCCAACAAAAATCTAATTAGCTAGTTTGTATGCAAGGGAAAACATAGTCAAAATAAATATAAGAATACAGTATGCTGTATATCTGAACAGTGCTCAGATATCCTGCTCTTAGCATGAATTATTTGTATTTTCTCCCCTTGCTGCTAGCATCAAAGTATTAAAAAAAAAAAAGAGACAGCAGTCATAAAACAAAGATTGAAGATGATGCCTGGAGACCTATAACTCAGAAAGCATAAGCAAGGTGCACTGCCATCTGCCAGATGACAAGCAGATGAGCATCCTTCCAGTAGGAAGGATGTAATGTCACTTAAAAGATCAGTGCTGACTGTGGATTCTAGGCAGTTGCAATGGATTGTTTGCTTGCTTGGATTCTGCTTCTGATCAGGAGAGGTTGATAGGATAATTGGATCAGACTTAATATCTCAGATATTCACATAACCATAGAATGGTTTGGGTTGGACCTTACAGATCATTTACTTCCAAACTCCCTTCCATGGGCAGGGACACCTTCCGCTAGACTGGGTTGCTCAAAGCCTCATCCATCCTTAGCCATGAACACTTCCAGGGGTGGGGCAGGCACAACTTCTCTGGGCAACCTGTTCCTCACTAAACTTGCAGTAAAGAATAGAGCCTCACTACCCTCACAGTAAAGAATTCCTTCCTGGTATCTAATCTTAACCAACCCTCCTTCTGTTTGAAGCTATTTTTTCCTGCCCTATCACCACATGCCCTTCCTTGTAAGAAATCCCTCTCTTGTATTGCGGCTTTCTGTTCTGTACAATAATATTGTAGCCTGGTTTTGGTGGTGATAAAACCCCTCTGTTTTGATGGTGATAAAACCTCTCTTAAGAGGCAGAGTCCCTTTGCTCACTCTCCTCGTTTACTTCAGTCAGGAATTACCTTTTTTGTGACCCAGCAGGTTCTGGACTGTAATAGAGTGCTGCTAAAAAATTCCACTCCTTTTCAACTGCACAACAGGGCCAAGCATGGCAGAGCCCTACTGCTTCCTATGGAGAGACAAACCTGGGGTCAGGGCTCTTGCTCTAAGGAGCAGGAAGTGAGCATGGCAAGGTGTGGGGAAGGTTGTGCACACAACCTGCACACAGCCTGACCCATGGCACAGAGCAGAGGTGGCTGCTGCCATCCTGGCCCCAGGGGACAGCCTCCTCCATTGCCTGTCCTCGTCCCACTGCCCTCCAGTTGGGGAAATGGGATAGCTTGGCTCACAGATCCTCTCAGAGGATAAACATCATGTTCTTCAAAAGATGTCTGTGGTGAGCTATTCAGGGGACACTTCTGTTCACTGTGCTTCTGCTGATAAAATAAACACTGTAATTGAAATCTGCATTTAATAAAAGTTGTTGTGCATGAGGACTTCAGCAGCATACTTTGTTTGAACTCTAGTCTTCATAATCAGTTTTTTCTTGCTAATCTCTAATTTCTATTACTTTCTACTAACAGTATGGGAACTGATGGTTACCCAAGAAATACCTTTTATATTCAGTTTTCTGGTTAAAATGACATTTGGAATTTGGGACTCTTAGGATCACCAAATCATCTATATTTTCTCTTTCTGGTTTAATATTGTCCTGAAAATAATGAAACTTAATCTGTATAACAGGACAATTTGAGATATGATGAGCAGCCAAAGAGCTCCTAACTGAAGAACAAGCTATCATTTATCAGTGGCTCAGGGATGCTGCCTCTGCATGGGTAGCTAGTCCACAGCACAGGTAGAAGTTAATTTGCCTTTGTTGTCCCTTGGAATAAAAAAGCAGGGAGGGAGACAATTGCTGCAGAGCAGCAGGAGCATTGCAATGTGCTTGTTGCACAGTGATGTCAAATCATTGATTTCGAGTCCTGTTCGTTTCTATTTTAAAGATTTCATATGGGGAGTGTGCTGGCAATTCGGTTTGATGTTTGTATTGCAGGAGCTGCTTTTTAAGGCTTAGATAGAGATACCAACTGTGTTGTGTGTTATTTTATCAGCTCAACTCACAGTTTTTTAGAGGAAAAATGATAGGATCTTTCACTACCTTAAACTTATAGTAAGCAATTATGTTAGTTCTCTGGAGGAGGTCATAGAGAAACTAGATGAGACACTGACTGAAGTTTATATTTCTTTTACTGATTAGTCTATTTAGTGAAAAACCCCAGAAGGTAAGATCACTGAGCAAACTGGGTAGGAAATTTCCAGTAAAGCTCCTGATGATTCTGCTGGTCTTGTGAGAATCAATTGACCAGCAGAATTGGTCACTTCATATTATTTCCCCTCATCTAGTCCTCCTTAATAAGCATTTCAAAGATTTGGATAAAAATATTTCGCATATTGAAAGTACAAGTTAGAATACAGGGTTGAGAAATACATTAATGCAAGTTCTGATGTCTTAAAATATACCAACCAGTAGAATTCCATAAAAAAATATTATATTGAAATTTCTGTAATTCAAACCACCTTATTGTTATGCCGCTTTGTGTCAAGTGTTCCTTCCCTCTGACCTCATTAGGCGTGCCTCGTCATTAGATACACTGTTACTAAGGAGTTTTAACTTAAAAGCTGCTTTGATTAATGCTTAGTTGGACTGAGGATTTATTGTGTAGGATTAACTAGATTTAAAAATGGCAAAATGCCATAGCAACTTTAATGCCAGACTTTAATGAGAAGCAGAAGTAAACTCCAAGGACCCTTATGATTTTTAATATGGACTAAACTCATGTGCTCGTTACCTTAATGTCCTGTCCTATTTTATATACAAGTACTCCAATAATCCCTAGAGAACAGTAACCTAGAAAGTGTATTACAAATGTGTAATCTGAAGTATGTACATATTTTTAATTAATCATAAATGTTGATAATTTTATAATCAGATTTATTCAATATTATTATCAAATAGAGAAAAACTCTCTGCGCTGGTTTGGGCCTTTTTAATTAAGAAACAATATGGAAATAAGACAAAACCAGACTGGCAAACATTTTTCCCAATAAATAATGTACTGACAATGTAGATTAAAAATGCATTTTCACATTTTTGTGTAATCTGCTATTCGAATTTCTTTTTACTGTCTTAAGTTCATTAAGTGCTCCTGAAAGTTTATAAAGTTGGTGCTACTAGAGTTTAATAACCTTATTTTTTTACCATTGATCACGTATTTTAGTATATGATACTGCCAAGAAAATCCAGACCATTCTCACATCCGACAACATTTGGTCGTCTCCTTAAATCCTACTAGACTTGATAGGATTTAAGCATATACTTAAAAGGTAATGCACTGCTCAATGAGGGCCTTTGTATCTGACATTTTTTCTGTCCATGCTATCTTTGCTGAGATAACCAAAGGGCACTGATTTATTATTAGAGCTAAACAGGAAAAACTTTCTCATTCAAAAAGCTTGCAAACTTTTTTTTTCTGAATTGATGGTAATTTCCCAATTTTGTTTATTTTTCAGTGAACTTTCAATAGTAGAAGCATGTAATTAAATTTTTTTTTCTGCACAGTTATATACTGTGAGAATTAGGCACAATGTACCAATAAGCAATATCAACACTTCTGGTACTGTCTCTGCCAAAGCAGGTAGGATGGCGTCCAACCAAGTTCTTGGGCTGTAATGCCAAATTCCTCATTGAAATCACAGATGTGTTGGACATGACTTAAATAGGATTACTCACTCAAACAAATTTACACAAGGGTCTAAGGTGTATATCCAGCTTCCAGTGGGTAAGGAGCCTGCATTCTCATTTGGCTCTGGGCCTTGGGCTCTTGCATAACGTTGCTTGTGTAACTTACCCTGCCAAAAATGAAACCTGCATCAACATGGTTACTCATACCAGAAAAATTGTGCCCGTGGACAAGTGATGACAGTCAGGGATCCTGCTTCCTTTTGTAACACGCTGAAAACTTCTGTTTTCACTGATGATTGAAGCTCTTTAGCCAGCATTACCATTGCAGTCCCTACTGGTAATTTCTGTACCACTGAGTTGTTTTTGTTGGGTTTTTTTGTCACTTCTGGATTCTTTACCTGACTCATTGCTATTATTTGTTTTTCCTTTTTTTTTTTTTTTAGGGAGAAGGCCAGCAAAAACAAAGGACAAAAAAAAGAAGAAAAAAAATTTGATGGAAAGGGCTCAGAAGCAGCACAGCATCTTTTTAGCAACAGATAAAACAAGCCAGTAAAGACTTGATTTTCCTTAATGTATTTGTTTTTGCAGAGTGCACAAAAGCTGCTATAAGCTCCTGCCCATGGATGCACTACAGTTCAGCTGCTTTGACAGTATTGGTGGCAAATAACTTGTGAAAATAAAGCCCACAAGCTTGTTTGCTTTATTTATATACTTTTTATTTTATATTTTCCTCTCATTTTTGACCTGAAGACTTCAAGTTCAAGAGTGCACTGAGTTGGATCAGTGGAAGTGGTCCTGAAGTGCATCAGCGATATTGTTCTGAGTGGCTGGTCAACATGTTGGCAAGGAAAGAAACCTACACAGCACCAGTAGGTGGACTTGTGCATATTTAAATAAATAGTGGGAAAAGGAAGTCTTGGAGGTGTAGGTACAATTGGATTTATGGCCTTTGTTTCCTATATTTGTACATTTCTACAGTAAATGGATATGACTTACCTACTGAGTGGTAATGTACAGTGTTCTCACGCCAGCTACGTCGACACAGTTGTGAAATAAAACTGCTTCAAGACAACGTTCTGCAGGATTCACTGCTCAGACTCCCCCAAGCACAAGAGACTGTGTGTACATATTACTCTGTCTACATATAAATGAACATATTTACTGTACATCTATGCATTTTTATGTATAATACTTTATACACATTTAAAGGTATGTTCTGTTGATTCTAGTTATGTACTTTAAATAATCCAGTAAATGTTTACTTTTGGCTATGTTTTAACAATCTTATCATGTTTCTCAATAGTTACAAACTGGATTTTTTTTCTCATTTGCAAGGCACACATTTGCAGAACTACCTTGCACTGACACTCACAATGGAGTGTCAGCTCTGAAGTATAATTGCCAGACTAGTAATCCACAAATTCTTTCTGAAATTCAGTACTTCTGTCTCTGCCCCCATGTATTTTGTCTCAGAAAAAGAAGTTTAATGTTTTTTAAGACAAGGCATGATGATGATAGAAGTTTTGAGTGTCAGGAGAGAAATTACTTGTAAAGTTCTTGGTATCTAAGACTGTATATGTAGTTTGGGATATTTTTTTTTTCCCCTATGTAATGCAGCATTTTATTTCAGTTAGTCCTGATGCAATCAGATAAGAAAACAAATAATTTTTCTCCCTGAATAAAAGAGAAACCAAATAAAGGTCATGTAAGGTCAACCATCAGAAGTATAGAAAACACCAATTCCCCAGTATTGCCGATTATTTGTAGAAGCTTAACAAATTTATTCTGCACCTATTGTTTGCTTTGGGATTTTTTTGGGGGGGGAGAGGTAGAGATAATTTTCTGTGTAGGACATTAAAATGGCACAGGATATGTAATTTGGTAATCTAGCATTATTGGGCTAGCATTCAAGGTGATTTTTGGAAACCTGACAGGTTTCCAAAAATCACCTGTAGGGAAAGCCTACACTAAAATAACTGTCACTAAAGAGAAATTATTTCAGTTTTAGACCTAAAACTTGCATACAAGCTACACAAAAAAATGAAGCAGCAGAACAGACCCCAGACCTCCACAAACCTCTTTTTGACATATACTTTAGAAAAATCCCACCAATTCCAGTTTTAGTTTTATCGGGTATATGTTTTTCAAATAAACTAGAGAAATAAAGCATCTGTAAGCACAAATATATTTGCATTTAGCTATGACAAGTGTTACTACCAAAATGTACATATGTTAGACACATATGAATGTTCCATCAAACTGCTTGTGGACTTCCACTCAGCCATGAGGCTTTCACTGTATGTTCACATTTACCTAGAACATAATAAAGCTACAGACAGTAAGATTGCTGTAATCCTGGGATGCTATTTTGGACATAAAATGCTCACTTAAAAAAAAAATAAAAAGAGAACTGTAGCTGTCTGTCTGCTTATTGGTTATCAAATTTGGCTGTAAGTTCAGTTAATGCCCTCATACAAGCCTTTCAGTAGTGGTTACAAATATTGTATTAGGCATGTCATGGAAAGAATGCTACAAAATACAATAAAATGGTGTCACAAACTCCTGAGTAAAATATTTTTGGTCCTTTTTGATTCAAATAGCATATTCTTTTGGAATTTCATACATGTAGAAAAATTGCAGAAGGTGGGGAGATGCAGATTTCCTTCCACTGGAGTAAAAAATGTGAGGGTTTTCCATACAACTATTTTGTTTGAAAAGACCCTGAGCATTAGATGTACATTGATTTCTCCTGCCCCAGTCACCTTCACACCAAGAGTTTTCTTGGGAGTGTAGAATGAAAAAAAAATTATCCCTAAGTAGACCTCTGTAGCTCCTCCTTTGTCCTGGACATCCTGCCTGTGTGTGGTGGACCCTGTCAGTGTGTTCACAGCCCTGGGGTTTTGTAGGATCACACTTTGTGGGTTGGAAAGGATGGTTCCTTGGACATTAGGAAAATGCTTTGCACTGAGAAGGTGTTTGGTCACAGGCTGCTCAGGGAAGTGGTCATGGCACCAAGCCTGTCAGAGTTCAAGGAGTGTCTGGACAGTGCTCTTAGTAATATGGTTTAGTTTCAGGTACTCCTGTGAAGAGCAGGAGTTTGACTCAGTGATCCATATGGGTCTTTTCCTTCTTGAGATATTCTATGATTTGATGAATCTATGACCTTGAGAGATCAGTTAGTCAAAATATTTGCTTGAAACAGGGCTACCTTGAAGTTATCTTCAGATACTGTTTCTTGATAAAGTGCAGAAGATCAGGTTTTCAAAGCTGGATAGTCTAAAAACAGACTGTGCCCACTGTGGCTCTTATTTCATTTAAATTTGATCAGAAGTGGACTCACAAAGATCATATTTCTTTTCCAGTATGCAATGGATCAAGTACAAATGCCACCTTTTCCCTCCTTTTATAACTGTTACTGCTTTTTGAATCTGTTTCTCTTAAACAGCAGAAGGTTTCAGAGCAGTGTAACTTTTGTGTTCACGAGGCTTTAATGCCCTAGTTTAACAATTCAACTATTGGAAAATTATTTTAGACTACAAAAAATTCAAATTAGGAGGACAAAGAACTTCATATGCTATAGTCATTGGTTTTAAAATGCAGTTACGTTGCTATTATGAGTAGAAAGTGCTTTTCCAAAACCATACGTTATTTTATATCTTATTCACATGTCCCAGAAAAGACAATTGCCTAGTGCACTGTGTATTTAGGAACTCTCTATTCTCAGTTTGCCTTAGCTTATCCTGGCCTCTTAATATCTGTCTTTAAATTAAAACAAAACAAAACAAAAACAAAGCAAAACAGAAAAAGAATAAATAAAAAAATACCCCAGATGTATCTTTAAAGCAATTATTTTGTGGCTGACTCCTCTTTATTGCATCTCAGCGACTCTTGTTGGTGAGAAATTATTGTTATATGTCTCTTTGTTTATTCCTGGGGGGAAAAAAACCAATGTTGCATTCCACATTATGGTAATGCAAACCTTCCATATTCCGAATGTCAGTGTAAGGACATTGTTCTCTTAGACCTGTATGCTCAGTATAAAGATGTCAGCAAAGGAATAGTGAATAGTTATAGAGCTTACATGATGTGTCTTCGTTTATCAGAATGAGTTACAGAAAACTGCAGGGCAGAAAAAAAGTAGATTTTCATCCATGTTAGCTAAAAACAAACCAAAGATCAATTAAGTGCCATGTTAATTTTTTTAAACAAAAATGTTGCTAAAATCTGGATTGAAACCTCATAAAATGAGAAGACAGATCTTTTCCAGACAGATTAAAATCAAATTCGGTGCTTCAGCTTCTTTATGCTGATGAAATAGAGTATAGAATAAAAATAGCCAGATATTTCTGGCACAAGTGCCATGCTTTTTTAAGTGGGTGATGTTACTGAAGGCTGATGCTACCACTTAGCAGAGGATATGAGACATTTGAATTCAAACTCTCTCTCTTCACCAACAAAATGTATTTGTCTTTGGACACCGGTCCACTTTCACGTCCAATGGTGTAAGCCAGCATGAATTCCAGTAAGCTCTAGACTGAAGTTATTTTGGACTGACACCAAGAAGAACAAAATGTACCCTTCTGAAAGTGTAACCCATAAACCACTGTCAGCTTTTTGTTTAGTCCTTTACTGAAAGCTCTGTGCTGAACCTGGCATTGTTTCTTTTATGAGAAGCCTCAGCCTCAGGACTGAGGAAAGGACATTAACTTTAGGAAGTACTAGAGCAGCCTGACCTGCAGGACATCTGGGAGAAGAGCAACCCAGTATTTGAAGTGCAGTTCCTCTCACAAGAGAAAAACTTTAAGAAAAGTGTGACTAGAGAGAGTGTCCAAAGTGAGCCCAGCCTTTAGTCCATTGCCAAACTCTTTCAGACTTCAACTGATTTTCTTAAATGCAAACTAGTTCTGTTTATGTCTAATAAACATATGTCTTCAACCTCAGTGAAGCTGTATACTTTCTTAAAGGGCCAGTAATAGGTCTGTGGTTGTGCGAAAAGGCTCCCAGCCTCCTTGTTTTCAAATTGTGTCTTCAGTGACACTCCTGTCACACTTGATTTTAATTGGGCAATACTGATGAAGCTACCAGTTCATAGACCACAAATGAAGAAACACTAAAAATGAGGCTGGTTTGTTCTACCCCTGTGAATTTCTATTTTCAAAATAGAAATTCAGCTCAAGAAAGCAAATGTGTCATGGCTTGCAACTGTTTCTTAGCTTTCCTTCAGACTTTAAGGGGGTTTATGAGAAAGATAAAAGTTTTGGGGGTTTAGTTGGGGCTGTTTGTTTGTTTGTTTGTTTGTTTTTCCTGATATCCCCCTTTTTTAAAAAATTTATTTATTTTAATTTTTTTTTCTCAGAAACTCTAAGGCTGATCCTAGTAATTTTTTTTGTGGTCAGATATTTTCTCTCTAGAGACAGTTAAAGAGAAATTCAAGGACTAAAGGTCTATAAACAGATGATGAGAGACATGTAAACTCTCACAGCTATAATCCAATACATAAATAGGTAGATGTATAGGTAAACATAATGACCATCCCTGATCCAGTGATTGCAGATGCTGAGGGAATATGGGATCAATGCACAGCAGATAATGGCTCAGGTACTACACAGTATTGCCCATTGCCACTGTTGGAGAGAGAATATTAAACTGTTGGTTTGACTTGGTAGACCTTCTCTTTTAGGCTTTTATGGAAAAGTATGTTGTGTTTGCTGCTCTACTAAGATAGTTTAGATAATGGGTTTTCTGACTTTTTTTTATGGTTCATAATGTATTTATAAATTCAAATCAGTTTGATCCCAGGTCAATGGGATTGTTTAAAATCAAAGTCTTTGATCAGTTCTCTTGGGACTGTGGATGATGGCAGTCAGTGATCTCAGCAGGGAAGGTAAAATGTCTTTATCCCTTAAAGGTATATTTGACTTTGAACTAAAACTGTGACAGTTAATGACAAGGTGATAGCTTGTAGAAACTTGGCAACAGGAAGAAAGATGTGGAAGAAATATTTTTCAGTCTTAATTTTATATGTAGTAATGATAGATATGTGTGAATACTGAATGATAGCATTTTAAATATCTGTAATGAGATGAACAAAATTGTGTTTCTTCTGTATGTAAGTAACTGCAGTTATGCTGATTATTTAAATGAGGCAATATATCTTCATTTTTACTCTAATTTTGGGTTTATTTTTTTCTTTCATGCTAGCAGTGCAGCACAAGGATTTGGGGGTTTTGCCTACTCTTTCTTCCCCTCCCCTCCTGCTCCCTGGTGCTCCATCTGCCATAATTCTAGGGATTCCCACAAGCCCAAAGCTGCAGATGCTTTGCAATGAACAGCTGACTTGGATGTTTTTCGGCATGTATTTTCAAGTGACACAGCCAGGCACTCTAAAGAAAATCCAGATGTTATTCTGAGAGAGAAAGTAGATAGCATGCGCATTCTTGATAAGTATATTCATTCTTATTCTTTCCCTGGTCAGTTTCATTCTTTTAGGTGTGATGCAAGAAGAAAGAGCAGATATATTTTCTGGGAAGCCTTCAAATCCACTTAGAAAAGCAAAGATTTTTTACCATACTAGAATTGAAAAATATTGATATTGGTGTAGTATTAAGCAGAATGCTACTATTGTTGTGCTGAATAGACAGAGGAGATGGAGAACTCAGCTCCACAACAGAACTTCATGCCACAAATAATCTGATCATAAAATTACCTTTGCCCTATTAAAATGGCAAATAACTGATAAAAATATAGATAAAGTCTTCTTGAGCAAATAAAAATCATTTAACGCTCATGGACTCTTTGCATGAAGAAAATGTGTGCATTTCAGCCTGGACTACTGTACCACCAAGGCATTATTCAAGACCAGTCTTGAATCCTAGGATCAACTTTTTTAAGATGTGGAATAGGATTTGAAACATGGAGCAGGCCAATTTTAATTTCTTTAGTGCAATATTGTGGAATCATAAAATGGTTTGGGTCAGAAGGAACCTTAAAGATCATCTAGATTTTTAGAAATAAACTCTCCAACCAGTTTGATAGGTTAGAAAGTCAGAATTATTTTAATCAGCATTGTAGGTGCATGGGGATAACTCCACCTAACATACACAAACACTTTCAAAACTTTTCATTATTTATACATTTTAGCAAACAAATTAATTTTCATTGGTTCATTAATGTTCATAAATTATGTAACTTGCTTCATTAATTAGCATTCTCTCTTCTATTGGTTATTGATTTCTCACTTCTCATGCTAATTAGTCCACCCAGACTGGGTTTCAGGACAATTGCTAAATTGTCCTTGTTAGTTTCTTTTTTATCTCAGGGTTCTGAAATATATCCTTGTGGTCCATGAATTCTGCATTTCTTGTGCCCCATTTTAGCAATATAGATCTCTCCCAAGGCTTTGTTAACCTCCTTCCTCCTTGATATGCTCCTTGAAGCATATCAAGTTGATTACAACTGCTTTAGTAAAGCTTAGAGTTTCATTAATTTTCCCAAACTGTCTTCCCACAATAGCAGCTTATCACAAACCTTGCTAAATGCTGGCTACAATGGTATGTGACAGAGTGGATAATTGCACTGCTTATTATTATTTAAAGCAATTAATTAGAAAATTAATCAAAACAATTAATTATAAAAGTTATTAGGAATGTTATATCATTTACTGTGCATAGTATGGTACAAAACAAAGCATTAATCATGGCAAAGGATGAAACACTATTGTGTTAAGGTTAAAAGAATTTTCCAAGGTCTTCCCTTACTGCTGCATAGATGCCTTTTTAAAGAAATACAGCTTGTTCTGTAACATCCTGAAGAACTAGGTGAGCATATGCCAGAAGCAAGGGCAGAGCACAGCTGGTAATTTTTAATTCTTGTGTCTATATGCGTCTTTTACAGTTGAGAAAGCATGGCTGAGGACTGAGTCACAAGCCTTCTTTGACGTAACTGTGGTAACCAGATGCTTTGGAGCTCCCACCCATCTTCTCCACAGATTCCAGGGATCATCACTATTAAGGAAACTTCCCCTCTAACCATCCAGGACCCACCCTGGCAGTCGCTGCCACATCACACCACCTGAGCTGGGACTGAGGCCCCTTCATGGCTACACACCCCACACTCCCACAGTCAGAACAGGTTTCCTGGCCAGCTGGACCCTGTGCTCCCCAGAACAGAAGATAAGATGTGGGGATCCTTTAAATAATTTAATCTTGGTGGAAAATTCAATAACAAATTAACAATTACATAACAAATTAACAGCCTGAGCTGGTGCCTCCCAGAAGGGACCTTGAACAAAGGCACCCCTGGGCTTTTATACCCTCACAGTCCAAGTCCACAAAAGCCTGGGGGTCACTGCTGCCTGCTGGGTCTCTGAGTGTCTGGTGCCCTGGCCAGGCTGCAGTCCCCATGGCATTTGTTGTGCGTGTGCTCCTCAGCAATTGTCACCAGCCCTTGTCCCCAGCTGTGCCCACTGAGATCCATGTGTAGTCGCTGAAATGAAGTGAATGGAAATGCATCTGTGTTCAGCAGTTTACAAATGACAGCACCTCAGAAACAAATTAATGCCATGTAGTGTACTGCTACATTGTATTAATCTTCAGAGTGGAACTGAGACCGACCTCTAAGTGCTGGCACTTTGTTAGATTTTGCAGCTGAATTTGCAGATCTTGCTGAGTTGAAGCTATCAGACGCCACTGTGTTCACCTTGTTGGTGAGCTCCCAGAAGGCACATAGAAACTTTGGTGAATTACCATGAGTTTGAGCAGGCACAAATCTGTAAAAATGCAGTCTCATGTGGTCTCCTAAAATATTATCCCTTTTTTGAGAAAATTCATACTGGATGCAGGTAAAGATAAAACCAAACAGATTCTGAAGTTATCATCCCAAGCTGAAGAACAGTATGATCTTAAAGTAGCAAGAATCCTACCCTTAACCCTCTTGGAAGTTATCAGATGCAATCAGAAGCACAGGCTCACAAGCACTGTTAGTGAAGTCTCTCCATGGGTAGATACTATTTAACTTCAGACCCTCAGACTGAAGCACATCTAAAATGATATAGATATAAGTGTTGTAAGTCTAAAATGATATAGATATAAGTGTTGTGTCTTTAACAACTGTTTAACAGCAGCAGTAAGAACATGATATGGTGTATGCATTGAACTAAAAAGTGGCAGTTGCACAGGACACAGATCTTGAGAAGAAAGGAAGATGTCTCACAGGCTATGCCCAGCTGTGTCTGCAGAGTTGCTCAGTTATACACCACACAGGGAAGCATATGACACGTTCAGATAATTCATTGAAGATTAGACACCTGGATGAATCGGGACAGTATTTTCTTTGTAAATATGATCATAAAGATACTACTTTATTTTTAAAACCAGGCCTTAGAGTTGACATCTCCTTTACTTCCTATTTGGTGTGTGTAGATAAACCTGTTGCCTTCTTTTTGGGAATAAGCCTTTTTTCCTGACTTCATGAAATAGAATAATTGGAAGGGCAGTTTTTCATTAGTGGGTGACAACAACAACTCAAAAACTAGTATAAGCTTAATAAGCCCTTGACTTTCTGAAAATCTCCACATTTTTTCCAAGAGTATTATTTGAACCAGTCCTGGATTTCAGGATCATGGGAGAGATAGAAAGCATATGTACAAACATGAACTTCTCAGCAGCATTGGAAGACATCAGCCTGAACTCAATGCTTTACATATTCAAAGCCATTTCAATGCCAATTAGGCACATTGCTGCTTAGAAGGCTGAGAGCTTCATAATTGTTACTTAGCTTTTTAAAGAAAATGCCAGGTTTTTAATTTTTGAGCTTTTATTTTATTTGAAAAAAATACTATTTCACTCTGGGTTCTTTATTTCAGTTAATGATTCAAAGATACATGATTGCAAATTTCTAACCAGAATTGAGGTAAGATTGATATCTATTAATTGGCAAAAGACATTTTAAATAAACCCTCCAAATGTACATGCCCAGTTTATATAAATAAGAAGTTAAACGGATTCTTTTGATGAGAAATATTTGGCAGTGTGAAGCATAAGAGTATGACATAAATATCAGAGCTGGTAACAATTCAGCGCTGTTTTCACAATATTTTGTCAAAAGTTACCATTTTATTTTTCAGCACATACTAATTTAATCTGAATTTATTGTTGGCATGTTAATGGACATAAGTTGCAGGTTTTAGATTTCAGAGGGATGTAGTGACCTGTGTGAAGAGACCATGAACTACACTGTGATGTTCACAGCTTCTTCCAGCTGACTCTGAAGCCCTCAGGTGCTTCTGGGTTAACGATTTAGAAGGACAAGTGCAGCTCCTGGGAACCAGAGATGCACCCTTGGAGCAGGAGATATTCTGTGCTGAAGGGAGTACAGACACTGCAGATCCTGTGAGCAGCTCAGACTGGTGCAGGTACCGGTGAGGAGCTGTGGGTCATCATCTCACTGGATGGATCTTGATGGATTTAATAGAATCCAGGGCAGAAGGAAGGAAAATACAGACTGAGAACAGAGTGGGGTAGGGGTTTTTTTTATAGAGGGTTTTTTTGTGGGTGTGTGTCCTTTTTCTCAGCAGCAGACTTGGTAAGCAGAGATTTGTGTTCATTGGCACTCCAGCAAAAGTCCCCATATCTATACTTTGCCCACAACCATGCAGATTGAAATAGACTGGTAGAATTGAAAGGCCTGAGGTCCCAGTTTTGCAAGTAAAATTATTTTTTCTGTGTGGGTTTGTTTTGCAATATTCCTGAAAATTATTTTTCAAATTTGTTGAGCTCTTGTGGGAAATGTTGAAGGCAGCCTACAAAGAAAAATTAGCACCCATCAGATGAAAAGTGATTCATAAACCTCTGGCTTGTGGAGTTGTGCCAGCCTGAGAGAGTTTTCAGGATTGGTCCTGATGTTCATGGTCTCTTACTTGGGATCAAAGAAACAGAAATATATATCAAAAAGTTTGTAGCAGTAGAAAAAAGGCATGTTGAGCAAACATATGATGCTATAGAGAATAGTGGCAGCCTGTTTTAGTCATATTTCAAATGAACACAGCTGCAGTTTTCATTTCAAAACTCTCCATATCTTCAGATGGTTGACATGACAAATAGTGCCAAGATGAGGGAACTGCTGACAACACTCAGATTAGAGAAGTAATAAAAAGGTCCTGAGCAGATTAGGATTTTGGACAACAATTTTTTTTTCCTACAATCTGAAAAAAACCATAAAGCTACCTTTGTAAGGAGGCAGTAAAAGAAATGAACTGTGTTGGTTTTGTTGGCAGCTTAACATTTATTTTGGTCTTTACTTCCTTGAAATTTTTCTGAGGTGTGCAAATATTTCCAGGTCATTTACTGTCTAAAAGGATGCATTTGGCATGAGTGTTGCAGAAACCAGTGAGTTCCAATCTTTGATCAGAATTGGAAAAACAGTATTTAAAAAGAAAGTAATGAAACTCCTTCTAATACGGAATTTATTTGATGTTTCCTTTTCTCTATCTCAAAATTTGTGTCAACTGGTAGCTAGTAATATTTTTTTGCAGAGTTGGATGGCAACCTAGAACAGAAACAGATGCTTCATTTCACAAAAATTGAAGCTTTTAAATGCTTCTGTGTTACAGGATCTTTGATGATACCCTTCTGTCTCTTTGGTAAGATTCAATTCAAATCCATTTAACTATAAGCCTGTTTTTAAGGGTGCCTTGGCTGAACATGCTGTCCTTGAGGCACATGCCTTAGCAGAGCCTGTGCAAACCATGGCTCCCACAGTCCACAAGGCAGTGCTTGAAGACATGAGGGGGTGCTGCAGGTTTGCTGGCTCAGCAAGTAGGAATTCCTGTACCTGGTCCCAGCTGTGGGGTATTGCAGTGCTAATCCTCTTCTCTTGAATCAGTCACTCAGGTGAGTGCTGAGCCCACAGTGTTCTGCAAGGAAATGTGTTTGCACAGAGCTGGAGTTCAACCCATCAGTGTTGGAAAGCAGAGAGAGGTATGTTGGTAGGGGGAAATGTATGATGGAAAGTGGTTTTCCCATCAAGAAGATTTTCATGTTTTGATTTCTTCCTCAGATTTGTGGGTCAGATTTTGCAAAAAGACCAAAAAAAAAAAAAAGGGCCAAAAGATTTATGTGTCTGTGTCCCAGGCACTGTTCTCTAGCACTCTTCTTGCTCACTAGACATCTGTGTATAGATCACTTTGACTAGATGAGATTATAATTCTTATAAAAAAATAGTGATAAGAGAGGAATTTCTCTTCTTGATGTTGAGAAATATTAACATCACACAACTAGTGGTGTAGCATTCTGCTGCTTTCTGCTACTTCTTTAGGGAGCCCTCTGGAGATCCTGAGCCTTTGAGGGAGAGACACATGTTCAGCTCCAGCTGGAGAGTTGTCAGAGAAGGCCATATCTACATAACACATTTTTGTCATGACCTTAAAAAGAGAAAGGAATTTGTCCCCAAAGCAAAAACAAAATGAGTGGTCAGTGGCTGAAATACCTTCATGAGAAAGAGCCAAAAGCTCTGGTCATGCTGCTGTCTGCCCAGACTACAACAAATGGGAGTTCATCCGTCCGTGTCTGTGAAGATGACGTGGGTGGTCATTGAAGTGTCACAGGCAGTATACTTTTCATAACTGAATCTCTAACTCTCTCATCCATGAGATCTGGAGATCTGGGAAAGTCAAGATGTTCCAAAACAACCAGGCCTGTTTAAGCAGACTGCAGTTTGCTGCACATCCTGTGAAGGAGGAGTTTGGCCACCCTGAAAGTGCCCTGTTCACTTCCCTTTTGCATGAGACCCAAAATTGTGCTCTTCTGGATGTCAGGTGCAATTGATTGTCTACTGCAACACTTAGAAAAGCTGTGATCTTTGCTTAAGATTAATGCTACATGTTCAAGCAGCTGTCAAATTTGAAGAATTTAACATTTTCAAAATCTTCAGTTCCTGCATGAAATCCTCAGTCAAAGTTCATGGTACTTGCTTTCCTGAATTTTCCCTGACTTGCTATCTGGTCATAAAATTGTCCTACCTCTGTCCTTTAATTCAGGCTCTCTGCACAAAATAAGTGTAAATATTCAGACATTGCACAACAAAAATGTTTATAATAGTGGAAGATACCAAGACTTTAACTAAAACAATAGGAAAGATGTATTAGCTCAAAGATGCATTAATAAATGCAACATTAAATAAAGCTGAACCTTCAAGAGGTAAATATTTAAATCAAGCCAGAGATGGTTCAAATTGTATAAAGCTTTGAGAAAGTATGGAGCGTTTTGTTGAACAGAGTTCTGCAATGTAAATGGTAAAATTTGCATTAAACTTTATGCAGATTTCTCTGTATCTTAAAGCTGAATAGAAATAAAAAAAGATGTTTTGCTTTGTTATGTAAACTGGAAGACAGCATAGCACTCAGAGGGCTTGACTGACTCTTGTTTGCCCTCCATGCCTGTAACAAGTGCTGCCAAGAGAATAGCAGCACTTCATTTCTTCCTAGTCTGTCCAGACCCTTCTGGATAAGACACATGTGAAAAAAAAAGCCACCCCAGAGGAGAGTGAGGGCAACAACATTCCAAAACTCTGAGCAGAAACATTTTCATCCTTGTTAACATGAAAACTATGCCCAGCATGTTCTTCAGCTCATTATCATCATTTCCCTTAGAAACTACAGAGCTACAGCCCATATGAAGAAGAGACCTCTTACCCAGAGAAGGCCTGGCAAGTCCTCAAAGAAAACTGAGAAGGGAATACAGGCTTCATCTCCATCCCTGCAGAAGGCCATGGACTGTTTAGGGACTCCTGTGGAGCATGTTATTGGAGAGAGGTACGATGCAGAAAGAGCAGCAGCAAAGAGCTGTTTTGGAGACCCTTCTGTTACAGATATGTATATATTGCCTTTAAGGAGTGTGGAAATGATTCCTTTTTAATAACAGTCTTCTCCACAACATTCTCTCTTATTGCCTTCAAGAAACAGAGATAGGGGCTATTTCAAGCACATCACCTCCTAAGATTTCCCGAATATCCCTTTTTCTGTTCTCCTGATTTTAATTTTTAGCATTTGTTTAATTGTCACTCTTTTGTTTCAAGAGTAATATCCCAGTTTTTTATTAATGCGTTAGATTTCTGAAAGAGTTGTTTGGAAAGATCAATATTTTATTATTATTTTTCACTTTGAACAAGCAGATTCCCATTCAGCATGTTCTTACTTACAGCCATTTTTGTTCAGGTAGGAATAAAAATCCTTAGAACCTTTTTTTTGGTTGCCTGGGATTTCTTCTTCCTTAGTCTCAAGTCTTGTGAAAAAAATACTGCTGCATTCATCTATCATACAATGCTCTTAACTAGAAATGTATTAAATATTAATAATGTTATCATCTACACATTAATGAAGATGCAATGATTCACTCTCTTCTGCGCACTGTGATTCATGCACTTGTGGGAGCTTGCTGAGGGACATAGCTTACCAACCTTTCTTATCCTGGAATATCATCAAGGTTGCCTAAGGCTTCTGGTCTGTGGTTTGTGAAGCCTTTGGGCTCAAATGCCAGCCCTGAGTTGCTCTTGAGATGTCCCACCACTAGATCTAGTCCTGTCCAGTTAATTTTCAGTTACCAGAATTGCTTTTCTAATCACCATACACTTTTCTGGATGAGCTGCTGTCCAGCTTCACTACACTGATTTGCTGTTTTTTTTCACAGGAAGACATCAGGACTCTCAGCACTCCAGAGGAAGATTACTGCTAGTCTTTCATGCTTAGTCAAAAGGAGTCTTCATCTTCATCCCATCTGTAACGTCTAAACAGCCTGTCACTCTTCAGCAGGGTGTAATAGAACATTATTATCTAACAGGTACTATGTTCAGGTATGACTTCTTGCTAACAGCTTAACAGTTTTACATTAGAAGTTTAACAGATTAATTTTCACAAAGAACCCACATCACCCAAACCTTCAAAAGATCTTCTCAAAGGAACAAGATCAAAATAAACACTTTTCAAAATTGAGGCAGTTCATCAAAATTGACCACTACTTCTTTTGAGAGTAATCAAATAAAAATTTGTGGATAAAAGGCATCCTTTGCAGGCAACAAGGTTGCTTGATATTTTAAATGAAAATCTATCTATTAATAAAGAATTTTAATTCATTCTGCCTAAATTTGTATTATAAAAGAACCCTTCCTGTGGAAGTAATAATGAGGAAAGAAAACTTTATTCCTTGTCCATCACATTATAAAAATATAGTAAAGACAGCAGTTGCATGTGCCAAAGGTGGTTTGGACTTCAGAGTTTTTGTGAATTTAGATTCAGTTTATGCACAAAATAAAACACAATTTCTGCTTCCCTCGTATTAAACATTACCTGGCATATCAAGTATTATTTGACTGAAGAAAAATTTTATGCCTCTTAAATACATATGAGTGATTTTTCTGTCATAGCTTTTAGTAAAAAAACAGTGTCTTATTTACAAAACCACCCTGACACAGAAGAGTCAGATGCGTTAAATCCAGAAAAAAATCTCAAATAAATCCTACCAGATTGGGGGGTTTTGCATTAATAAAATACATACATAACTACATATATACACAAATATAAAATGAAAAAAAAATCTAGGAAACCTTCTCTGAGCAATTTTTGCCAAGAAACTAAAATGCATAATAATGTTCCTCCGCTGTCCCATCCCCACCCTGTGGATTAGAGTAAGAATATTTTTAAGAAGAAGGAGACTGACCCTTCAGATTTTATCTCTGAAAAAAATAATAACAGTAATATGTGTGTATGCCTGTATGTTTATTTTAATATTCTTATGCAAAATTAGAAATTCTGAGTTACTATGGGAAGCTATTCTTTTGGCACTTCCATCTCGGCCAGAGCCAAGCATAAGAGTTACTGCATAGATGTTGCGCAGCTCTTTTGTTTTCCATTAATTTTCCGGGGATAGTTCTAAGAAACACTCTGATCTGAAAACAGGATTAGCTTCTGATGGGAAATGGCCCCGCAGGGAGGGAATAACAGAGACGCAAAATCTCGGGAGCGCCCGGCGGCGGAGCGAGAGTGCCGCCCCGAGGCCACGGGAGAGCGAGGTGCTGCTGCTGCTGCTGCTGCTGGTTCTGCTGGTTCTGCTGCTGCTGCTCCTGGTTCTGCTGCTGCTCCTGGTTCTGCTGCTCCTGGTCCCAGCCTTGCCACCCCACCGCAGGAGCACTCCTGCATACACTGGGCTATTCTGTTCGTCTCCCAAGAGGAGCGCAGATTGATGGAGGCCTTTCCACCCCTTAGGACCCTTGCGTTTGTTGTGTGTGGTTGATGCAAAAAGGTTGTGGCTTTTAAACTTTTCATGTCTCTCCATCTTATCAGGCACAGAGGAAAAGAGTCCTGAAATTTTGTGCTTCTGCAGGCTGGGGAAAAGGGCCTTTAAAGCAGTTTAAGGCAACATATGCAGGCACATAATTTTTTAATGTAATGTGAAATACTTCACATCAGAAGGAAAATAATTATCTTCCGGAAACTCTGGCTCCCTGATTTTCAAACTCTTGCTTTCCAAACTTAGCAGCGCAACAGAAACATCAAAGTGACAAAACATCTTCTGCAAGTTCCTCACAACCCACATTTACAAGTGTATCTCTGCACCCCACCTATGTTAACCAAAATTTAATATGCTAGATGTTGAACCTTGTTTCTAAATTACATTTCCTTTCTTAGTTGAATAATGTAAAGTATGTGTGCAAATACTTCTACAAAACTGATTATGAATAGCTGAAATACACAGCTATAAGAAAATGTAAATCATAAAACTATTTAAGCTGGAAAATACCTATAAGATCATTGAGTCCAACCATATACCTGACACTGCCAAGTCCACAATTAAACCATGTCCTTGAGTGCCTCATCTACACAAAGCCATGTCCCTAAAAGTTGCATCCACATGTGGTTCTTTACAAAGGAAAAATGTAATCCTGAAAGGACGTTATATTTCACATGAGGAAATTTTTCATACTCTGTGTGATTAATATTTTTATACCCCTGCAGAAAAACCTAGGAAATCTTTCTTGAGCAGTATTTCTTTATTGAGGCACTTTTTGTTTTCTATGTCTGAATGGGGGAATATATCCTCCTACATTATAATATCTGTTTTGTAGAGACTGTGTATTCTTTTAATTGAAAAAGTCATCAGATCAGTACATAGATTTAGTTATTTTTCAAAAAATATAGACATTTAGACTTGAAGATTGGTGTAGGTCTCTTCCAGCTGAAATAGTCTATTCTACTCTATTCTATTCTATTCTATTCTATTCTATTCTGATTGAACTGAGCTGAATGTTCTTTGCAAGATAAACTGGTTTAATGTTAAGGAATGTAGTACTTAATACAATATTTTAAAATTTTACTGTACTTAATACAGTATTTTAAAATTCAGTAAGATTAGATTTAAGGGGATCCTGAATCAATTCTGACTTGGATTTTTTTTTGCCACTTTAATATTTTATTACCTGGTCTACATTGTGGGAAAGAAAGCTCTACAGCTAAAAAAATGTTTCCAAAAATCAAATATAAATTAAATATAGCATATTTTCCTTTCTTTAGCTGCTTTTAGTTCAGCTATGAGTGTTTAACATAAGTTGCCATCATGGGTTCCTAAAGAAATTGCTTATACTGCTTCCAGGATATCTGGGAGCTCACATTTGCCAGATATGTATTTAAAGAAGAAAAGCATAATATCCCAGTTAAAAGTGCTGGTGAGAACATTTACTTTACAGTTCTACCTTTTTCCTCACTAGTTACTCTCAACTGGCCATGAATTTTTAGTTTTGTGAGAGAATTAGAAATCTTTTACATTTCCAAGATTAAAATGGACTGAAAGATTTAAAATTTTCATTTGCAAAAGCAGGGACATATGAACAGAATCAAAGAACCAAGGAGTAGTTGAGGTTGGAAGGGGTCTCTGGAGATCCTCTAATACAACCACCTGCTCAGAGCATGGTCAGCTAGACCAGAGTGCCCAAGACTGTGTCCAACCAGGTTTTGAGTAGTTCCAAACATTAAGAATCTACAATATCTCTATTGTAACAGGTTCTTAAAAGTGTTCAAGAGCACTTACAATTAAAAAAAAAGCCCAAAAGCCCTGCCCTTTTTCTAAGTCTAAATGGAATTTCTTTATTTCTGGTTGTTCCTGCTGCTTCTTGTCCATTCACTACACACCGCTCAAGATTCTGGCTGTGTCATTTTTATTCCCTCTTTTTGAATATTTACTTATGTTTGCAAGATCCTTCTGAGCCTTCTCTTCTACAGGCTAAACAGCACAAGGTCTCTCAACCTCTCCTTGTACAACAGATGCTTCAGTCCGTTACTCATGGGATCACAGAATGTCCTGAGCTGGAAGGGACACAAAAGGATATCAAGTCCAACCCCTGGCCTAAATGGGACAACCCCCCAGATCACATAATTATATTCCTATAAATGTCCTTTCACTGGATTCACACCTTGATGTTCATTTGCTCCTTTGCAGGGAAGACCAGTGCTCAGGACGTGCCTCGTGAGTGCTGGGTAGAGGAGCAGAGTCACCTCTGGCAATCAGTTGTTGATTCTTTTCCTGAGGCAGAATATGATGCTGTTGACATCCTTCGGTGCAAAGGCACATTGCTGACTCATGTTCAACAAGTTTACCACCCTAAATAAAGTAAAGATTAAAAACATCCATTGCTATCCTCTTGCCCATAGAACCACTCATCGCGGAAAGGTGTCAGGCAGGTCAAGCATGATTTTTACTTCATAAACCCATGTTAACTTCTTACCTTTATGTCCTTAAAATGTTTGACAGCAGTTGTAGGGTTTATTTGCTCCATCACCTCCTCAGTAACTGAGGTAAGTCTGAACAAGCTATAAGTCCCCAGATAGACCTTCTCACTGTTCTTTAAGAGAGGAGTGACATTTACTTTCTTCCAGAGCTGACGTGTACTTCTGGTCCTCCGGAGCCTTCCCCAGTTTCATCTATTGGTGCATCCCACGGACTTGCATATACCATTTGATCAAATGTTGTTTAACCTGGTCCTGCTCCATGGGTAAGTTTTCCTCGCTCCAGACTTTCCCATATGCCTCAGGGGCCTGGATTCTTGAAGGCTGGGCATACCAGTGTAGTCCAAGGCAAATAAGGTATTAGGCACCTTGATCCCATGCCCTTTGTCACCAGGACCCCTATTCCATTCAGAAGCGGGTCTATGTTTCTCCTAATCATATCTTCATTTTGCTACCAATAAATTGGTAGAAGCCTTTCTCCCTGCTCTTTACACAGCTCACCAGATTTAACTCTAGAAGTGTTTGTCTTAGCCATCTCTGCATGCTCAGACTGTTTTTGTATTTCTCCTGTTTCATCTGTTCTTGCTTCCACCTCCTCTATGATTTCCTGTTATACTTGCATTTTGTCAGGATGTTCTTGCTCTTGTTCATCCATGCAAACTGCATTTGTTTGATTTCCTGCACACGACGATGATCCACCCTTGAGCTTGGAAGAGGTGATCCTCAAAAATCAACCAGCTCTCCTGGACTGCTCTTCTCTCCAGGACAGTATCACATGTTATTTCTCCAAGCAGATCCCTGAGGAGGCCAACGTCTGCTCTCATGAAGTTGAGGGCTGTGATCATACTCTATTATGTTGTGTAATGCTGCTCTCTACTGTGATCTTTCTCCTATGGAAACAAATATACTTGGAACAGAGTGTAGATGTATTTCATGCTGGTTACTGCACACATATATTGTATCAAAATAATAATATTTTCTTTTTCCTGTTTTAGATTTGTCTATTTTGAGACCTTTGATTCATCTACAATCCAACCAGCTTTGTACTAGCTAATGAGACTTTGATACTGCTTTAATTAAGAAAAAAAATTACATCCATGGTAAATGAGGGATGAAGGAAAAGCCTTTTACATAATTTTTATGTTCCTCTTAGTTAAATCTCAATTCCATTTCAAAACTCATAACCTAAACACAGGTGTAAATCTATAAAAGATTGCCTTTCTCCCGAAAGTGCTGAATGTGTTTTGGCAGCCTCACACTGAGAACTGCCTACAGAAAGCTGAAGCTGATGCTTTTTCCTTGCTTTCTGTCCTCTTAACTTTTGCCACAACTTTTTTTATTCTGGTAACACAGGGCAAGTGCACAGGTGACACAGATATATGTCAGAAAAACTTGTCTTCAGAGCAGGGACATTGGCTGCTCTAAGTATTTAACAATAATTGTTCCATTAAGGATACAACAGAAGGTAACAGGAAAAATGAAATTTTCATGTAGAAATGTACTTGAGGAAATAGAAAAGAGCCTGAGGAAAGTTAAATCCTTTTCTTTCCTCTCCCTTTTTCAATGTCAGGGACATATGAAAGTCAACAGGAGAGAAAAAGTCTAGTATAAAACAATGAAAAAAGCTTTGTTTAAGGATGCTTCTTTTGTATTTTCCCTTTCAAAAATACTAGGCAAAACTGAGAAGAGAATGTCATTCCTCCCATCCCATGTCAGAAATAATCAAAAGCCAGAGCCCAGGGAGATCAGGAGTTTCAGAGCAGCTTGTCAAGGAAATTGTTGAGAGAGTCACAGAAAGTCAAGAAGTTTTCCAGAGCTATAGAACTTTCCTACAGAGGTGTGAAAGAGCAAAAGCGATGGGAAGCAGCATGCCAGTAACAATGAGAGAAGAAACAGAAAACCTGGTTCTAAGCAAGAGAAAAGCTTTGGCAGGCATCAAGACAAGGACAAACTTAAATGTTATGATTCAAGCTGGGATAAATCAAATATTCAAAATGCTCTGTCTGCTTCAGGGACAAGCTTAGATATAGTCTAGTGAGAGGATACTGTTCAAATTTGGAAATCCTTACAGCTATACAGTTCATGGATAGTAATGTTTCCAGACAGAAACAATTGGTGGATGGATAGCACCAAGATGTAAAATCAAAGAATGTTTGTTATCCCTCTTTTCATCACAAGAGAAAGCATTCTGAAAGATGGAAGGTCTATTTTCTGCATATTTTCCTCTACATCTCATGTCAAGCAAAAATCTGTAGATATACTGGCTAGCATCATCTCAAGTTATTGGACTAAGTCAGAAAAGAGCCCTTAACTCATCTCCCTATTAGAAAGTACAGCTATGACCATCTCGTCGCACTTTTTATTATTTCCTGTAGATTGATTGATAACAGAAATGTTTCCCATCTCAGCTGGAAGTGTGGCTGGGCAGATGAGGGATAGGTTGGACTCTGAAGAGATAGCTTTCCATTAGTTAGTGACAGGTGAGAGTCTCAGAGCACTGAGCCTGCAGGAGGACATGCATTGCAGGAATCAGACAGGCTCTTTTTTTCCTATGACACGGTTGGGAATGCAAGGGACACACTTCATGGGATAGCTGTGGGAAATACAATCTTACTGTAACTGGTGGAGGTGGAGAGAAAGTAAATGTCCTGCAAACTCTTCGTACTAAAGGCTCAACTTTTGTCCCAGGTCATTAGAGAAAGGAATCAAAAATCCAAAGCTCCTGTTACTCACCAGAATTATGGTATGATACTCACAGTTTGGGAAGTGAGCCAAGTCTCTCTTGCAAAGTGGTCATAAAATCCCAGACAGGTCCATAGGCCATTGGGGATCGCGTTCCACCCTCCCTTCCCAGGACACGCCTGCAGGGATCACTCCAGCCCGGTGTCCTGGGCAGGTGCCAGGGGCAGGAGAGCCTTTTCCCCTTTTCCCTCTGCGGGGAGCAGCCCTGCTGCATTCCTGTGCCAGAGCCCCCATGGAGCTGTGCAGGGGACAAACACCTGCCAGGGACAAAGAACACCCTGCTGGAAGGTACCGGGAGAAAGACAAGTCGTGTGGTGAGAGTAGGATTATTTGAGGTGCTTGAAAGAGGAACATGAGAAAACTCCAGAGCACAGATGGCTAGAGAGCCTTCACAGAGCCAGGGAAGGAAGGCACTGCTGCAGGCATAGCCTCGGTGACAGCCTGAAGATCAGTGCTTTGAAGAAATTACCTCATTGCTAGAACACAGCCAGTGCTGGTGTGTACTCGGCTGCTATTACCACACTATACCAGCAAATATTTTCTCAATGAGGCAGCTACATGCAGAGGTGACAACATCCCAGCTGAATCCATCTGCACTTGTTTTGTTTAATTTGGTCTTCAATGATTTCATTCAGCTTTGCAAATCATTCTTTTAATGTTAAAAGTGCATCTGGTCTCACAAAACGTTACCAAGCTGGGGTTTTCTTAAGAGAAAAATCAAGATAAGAAAGAAAAAATCTCAGAATAATTTTGAAGAATAGTAGAATTGTATTTTAAACACAAGGTAAGGAAAATGGTGTTGTACCTGCTAATAATAATGAAATATATTTAAAATGTTTTAGTTTGAATTTAATTACTGGCAATCATATCAGCTTTAGAGACAAAGAGATAATTAAAGACACTTGTAGGTTTGGGGTGGATAATTAGTATCTGCCAGAACTAGCTGTATGAGAAATGAAACAATATATACTGCATCTTAGCTGTGGTTGCATTGAATGAATTTGGTTTGTGCATTTGCAATAAATCTTCCACAAAGTCCTCAAGGAATAACTTACTGCTTCTTTCTTTCTTTAAAAAATAATCTGGTTTCATTTGTAACATAAAAGTGATATGCATCCTTTTAATTTCAACTAATCTGGCAGCTGGCTCTAATTTTTGTGTTTATAGGAGTAAATGAAAAAACACAAAATATGCTCTTCAATAGCCGTTCATGATATTAAGTGCTACTCTAGTTACATCCTGAGATTAGCTCAGTTGTTTAGAGCATGGTGCTAATAACACCAAGGCTGTGGGTTTGTTCCCTGCATGAGTCATTCATTTAACAGTTGGATTTGATGATTCTTGTGGGTCCCTTCCAAGTCTGACTGTTCTGTGAATCTGCATCAGAATACTTGTTAGAGAAACTGGTTCTTACATAAACAATATTGTACTCACAATATTACTGGAGAATTGGTGATGTTGGAGTGGACACCAAATGAACAAAAGCACAAAGTGACACTTCTAGTGCTCTAGCCTCAGGGCAAATGCTGTTGATTTAACACAGCTCTTGCATGAGTGATGCAAGATTCATTTCCAACAGTGTACTCTGACTGCTCCACGTGAGAATATTTGTGAGTCCTTGTTGGTGTGATGACTTTCAGAAATCAAATCTCTTGCTGGTCTGCTGGGGTCTGGCTCTTTTGATTTGGGATTTTCTTCAGCTCTGGTAATTTTCTCATTCTTTTTGTTTTTGTTTTTAAATTTTTTTTCTCATTTGTAAAAGCCAGCAGAACTTTTCAAGGACATCTCATTTTAATGAGATGTTACTCATAGGAAGTCTTTTTTTTTTTCTTAGGTAATTTGTTCAACAGTGGAAAAAGCTGGAAATATCACATGTTAAATGAAAAGCATTTTAATTTCTGCACATTGGTTAAAGGAACAGTTACACAATTTTCCCTCCTACTTCTTCTTGCTAGTTTTATCAGAAAATATAAAAATATGCTATTATTTTGCTACAAAGGGTTCTTTGCTGAGTTCTGTGAATGACTTAATGCCCAAATGGGAAAAGGCACACGGTTCAGGCTCCACAAACATTGGCAGTTGTAGCATTTGAAACATGAATCTGATGTGAAAATGCAATGATCTTCCCCATTACATGAGTAAAAATTCATTTTTTTTAAAGCAAAACCATTGTTCTTCTCAAGCATAATATGGAACACTAGAAAGGTGTCCACAGTTCCAAAAGTTGTTATCCTACAATCCAAACTCATTGTCAGAATTTCATACCAGACAATAGAGGAAATTAAATAAAGCTGTTGTCACTTCTCAACTTGCCACGGAGTTAGAGCTTAAATAGATTTTTTGATATTTCTATCAGAGATTTCTGTTGGAAAAAAAAGTCTGTCTATTCATCCATCCACTCATTCATTTATCCTTTCATCCATCCCAGGATGGGATTTAACTTGGAGGTCTGCTGATGAATGCTGGCTGAAATTTCTGTTAATTCCCTTTTGCCCTTAAACTGATACTGAGAGAAAAAATGCTGAAGTTTCTGTTAAGCTCTGGTCTGTCTTCATACATGTCCCTCTACCTTCCCATTTCCTGCTGGGTCTTTGGAAATAGAGCGGTGATGCTGATGTTCAGGGTTAGGAAACAGCAAAACTTTTTCCAGATTGGAACATATTTTGAAGCTACAATTGTTGGAGTTGTTTGGGCAGTTTCCTCACTCCCTAATAAACAGCTAATTCTTGTTGTTCCAGGCTCAGATTTACTATTGAAGGGAATGGAAATTTTTAATTAGGAAATGAAAACTTTCTCCTTTTCTTACATTACAGTTTTAAATTTCCTAAGGAAAATATAAAAACAAATTTTAATGCAAATGAAGAATTAAAGAGATTAGAATATCCAGTGCCTTTTAAACTTCTTTCATCATAGATGACTACCAGCTGTATGTCTTACAAAATCCTTTAAAAAGTAATAATCTTACAAAAGGTACAAAGAGTTGGGAAATAATGGGGAATATAACACTTACGTGCAACACTGACCGCTGTGAATAGCAAGAATTGTTGAACCTCAAGTAACCAGACCATGCAGTCAACTGCAGCATCCCTAGGCTCTTTTAATTCTTCTCATGAAGCAACCATACACATTCTTTCTAATGCAATGTTGTGTGAACAAAACTATCATTACTCCTCATGGTCTCATAAAAAAATGACTGATTAAAGGGATCCCAGATGTACAGAAAAAACTGGAGCATGCAAATACTAATTTAAAACACTTACAGATTTTTTTAAAAAGCGTATTTTAGAAGGAAACTAGTCCTCCCCAAAAAAGAATAAAATTTAGAATACATTTTATATTGACACAGAGGAAGATCTTTATTAGTGGAGCTTTTCACCCATGTATTGTCTTTAAATATCCTTTATGGAATAATAATAAAAATAAATGTAGAATTAAAAAAGAAAAACACAGCAACAGTTTTATCATTACTCATAAAATGACCTAAATGGTTTCATTGTTTAAGCATCTCAGTTTCCAGGGTGTAATCTGTCAGCAGTTGGCTTGGGATCCACAGTGTAAGTACTTTATAATAGGTACTTGAAAGAGTAAAGTCAACCCATTTTATGCCTGTATAGGGGCACCCTTAAAACTTAGACTGGATGCTGAACAATATAGTATCTAAGGACATTCTGGGTCTTATGTTCTTCCATAGTATCAGTGAGCTTTTGCAGAGAGGCAGACACACATGAATGTAGCCACCCCTTGGGGTTTGTGGACATGTTTTCCAGATAAGTGTATTCTGAATTCATAACAGTGCATGAGCGTGACTTGGAGACTTTTTCCCTCTCACAACTTTCCAAATTTTGAATAATCAATGGTTTCATAAGTACCTGCCTAAATAAATTACATTTGTACAGCTATATGAATATTTCTGGCAATAAAGATTTTCAGGCTTTTCTGTGTTCCTGGTCATTGCATTAGCCACTCATATGTGTTAACTATTTTGTTAATAATTATGGTGACCTCAACTGACTTATCAGTAGGTCATTAAAAGTGTTGTTCTCTTTCTTCTGTTTGCAGAACAGCAGACAAAGATTTTGATTTACTATAACTTTTCAGGACCCAGGACTTCTGCGGACAAAAAGGACGCAAATGCAAAATGCTTTGGCTATTTTTCAGCCTGACTTGCTGCTCCACTCTCACAGGGACCTTTCAATAGGAGAGTCAGTATGCTCTTCAGACGCTTTAGGAAAGTATTGTAAACAGGACAAAAGGGAAAGAAAGCTTTCAAGTAATTCTGTCAAGATATGGCTAAGCTGTTTTATTTTACTGATGAAAATTAATATTTGCTCTTTTACAAATTAAGGGAACTGGAGATGGAAAAGTCACAAGATTTACGATGGGTTTTACTAATACTGGTAATTAGTGTAATTGATACATATTATTCATTGTATCTGTTTAAATCCTTGTTAGCTAGACCTCTGGGAATAAATGTCATGCTTATGTAATGTTTGGGGACAATATATGACAATTTTGAGACATACTGAGTTCAACTGCAAATTGATATAAAAGCTTAATTTGAAAACTCAGTATTTTGGGAAAAATCATTTTTCAACAGTTAAAGCCATCTTGGATGGTTTAAAAAAAAAAGAAAAGGAAAATCAAGGCATTTATTAAAAAAAAAAAGATAAATTATTTTTTTGAAGCACTTTCCCTTCAGTTCCTGTATGAGACAAACAACTTTTCTTACTGGCATTGGGAAATCTATGAAATAAAAACTCACCTAGTTCTAGTGCTAATGGCTATTTCATATTGATGCTCACCAACAGGGGAAATGATCAAGAGGAAGGAATTTCTTTCAGGAATTATAAACATGTCCAGAAGTGGATGGTGCAGCAAGATACCAGCAGATGGCTGGTTCAGAAAACTCCTACTGTCTCTGAACTCAGACATGCCAGGAGAACTGGCTCTCAAAATTAATAAACCACTGAAAGTTGGTTAAATGCTCAGGAAATGCCCATGGCCAGCACAGGACAAGGTGGTGATGAATTCACAATGTACTACTGTACATGTATCACGTTCAGTTAGATATGTCCAGTATAATTCCATTGCAATATTTAAAATACAGTTTTTGTGTAAACTGGGTGTAAGATCCTTACTTCCAGTGAAGTAATATAATTCCAGTCACCAGGCTTTGGAACAGAAAGCAAATGTGAAATCACCTACATTTTTTTTTCTGATGTGCATCATGCCAACATATCCTTTGTGATTTACAAGTCCAAAGAGAGTTTTCTTTTTTATGGATTTTTTTCAGTTTGTTCTGACATAAGAGAGGAGTTAAGCTGTCACATTACAGGAACAGAAAAAGGCCCCACATGATTTACAAAACAATCCAAATAAAACAGTATCCCTATTAATCACAGCTCTTAAAAAATGTTGTTCTGTACTTCAAAGACTGTTGAAAAAATAAATGAACCTAATAAAATATTTTAAATTTTTGTGACAAATTGTTGGGGAACATCTGTTTTAACATCTTCTAATAGTAATACTTTGCATATTTTGCCAGTACTTCCTCCAAAGATTTAAACATGCTTTGCAAATAGCTGCTGAAGTAGTTAATGAGTGTATATTGCCTAGATTTTCTTTCTGTCTTTGTAATTTTTTAAAATTCCATGGTATTTTTAAAAAATTCAGCTTTGTTTTGTCAGCATGGGATGATTTTAGAGCCTCAGCTTTCATTTGTTAAAAAACAAGAAATTTTGGGTTTTTTTTGTTATGTACTAGAGCACATGAGATTTAAGTCTATAAATTTTACTGATTTCATTATTTGTGTCTCAATACCTATGCACTTACTGAATACTTTTTAAATGGCAATTTTCTAGGTTAACATGTCTGTTCTTCTCTTAGTCTCACAACTTGTTCCTGAACAGGAAAAAAAACATTTTTGATGCTTGTTTTCCACGTATTTCTTATGACATTAATATAAAATTCCAAAATAACTTTATTGTCTCTCAACAGAATGGGCAAGTCTGTTCAGTTAGTAGCAAAGAAAGAGAGATCCCCTTCACATGAACTTCCTTATCTTGCAAATTACCCTTAAGTACCAGATTTTCCTCCTGCTAATTACAGGAATACACTTCCCTGAAGTGGGATGCTGTTATGGCTTTTTCAGCTAAATGGGCTTTATTTTATTATGAAGGGAAAAAATAATAAATTCATAAATATAACTCTAAACTTAGGCTTGAATTTAAATCCTATGTGCAAAAGGCCTTTAATGCATAGGCTCCTGTGTGTAGTATTCAACATAGGCTGAGTTTGTGACTGTCCCTCTCTGGATTTAAATTTAGTCATTCAAGATGAAATTGAGACAAGCTCTCAGATGGTTCATAAGATAGGTAGATAGATAAACTGCACTGGAAAATTGTCTTTTTTTTTCTTTTTTTTTCTTTTTTTTTTCTATGTATCTATCTGAAGTCTTTCTTATATTCCTCCGCAGTATGTGAATGAGTTGAAAAATATGAAATGAAAAGTGATATTAAAGATCTGACATACAATAAGATTTTATAGAATTGGTGAGAAGAATATTGGAAGTCTTTCACCCTTGATCCATCCCCAGCCTCATCAGTTAGATATGTCCAGGACTAGAATATTCTTCAGGGTGACAAGATACCTTTTTTTGTAGTTCATTATTCAAATATGCCAGAAGAAAGATACTGGTTGAATATTCCTTTTTAGATTGCCTGTATATCTGTAGTTTTGATGTCAAAATCTTTGGCGAGTGTTTGTAAATAGATGTTGCTGGGAGACAGAGCTGAGTGGAAATTGTAAAATAAGTCATGCTTTGTGGCAATATTGCATAAAACCAGAACTAACATAAATTTAAAAATTTCTTACTAGTTTATAGCGCTAAAGCTACCTCAATGCAAAATTAGTTTAATTTAAAGTTTAAGTATAATTTGAATTTAAAGCAAAAGGAATGATTCTCACAATAAAAATGATAGTGCTAAAGTTGTCTTTTCACATCCCATTTTAATAAACCAGTGTAAGTTGCCTGGAAGAACTAAGTCTTTATTAAGTCCATGTACTCCCTGGTAGCTTTAGTTTAGAGAATTCTTTAATAATTGTAATTCCTTATAACTTCTTATGTACTTTTAAATCTCTAGAACTTTTCCAGATACAGTTTCATTTTTATCTACAAAATGAAAGCCAAAGTTCTTGTTAACAAGTAGAACTCTTTCCTATTCCCATCAAATCTGGTCTCTGTGTCCAAATGTCCCATAGCCAGCCTTGGTTTGGGGGGCCAGATGGAATGTTGAGGCCATCCAGCAGTTTATAAATGAACATTTAGTGTATAATAGTGCTTACTTTTATCTTGCATTTCTGGAATTTCCTATGCCTCCAATTCAAACACTTCAGTCCCCTAGTGAACTTAACTAATACAGTTTGCAAATACAGAAAGATTGTCAGCAGCTATGTACAGTGAGGAAGATGATGTTAAGTCATGTTGAAAATAAACTGCAATGGGAACTACTTGTATCTATTTGTAGCATTCCCCTCTTTCAGGGGGAAGGAACTGATAAAGTACACAGAAATAATGTGCTTGGGGATTCTCAGCTGTTTTTCAACATAGACAATTTTATTATCAGCTCTAAAATAGAAAAAGCCTTTCATTATCTTCCTAAAAGAAATACCTTTTGTATGCCTCTGACAGTTGTACATCATTTTATTACATTGTAGTGATTGTTCTGTCTGTAATAACTCTGAGCTGTCAATGATTCTCTCCTGTAAGAGCAGCTTCCACACTCCTCAGCTGAAATGCGCAGCTTGTGTCAGTTCATCTTTCGGCACTCGTCTTATTTTTTTGTAGATGCCTTGAACTTGTCATCATGAGAGAAATAAATGCACATTCTTTGGCTCTTAACTAAAGTTTTGTTAAGGAATTTAAACTCCTGTGCCTTTGACAACTTCTCTAGCTATCTGCATGGTTTCAGTATTATCACTCTTTTCTGTATTCCTGCATTTTATTTCTTGACTTCCATTTATAGGTTTAGTCGGTTTGTACCTCCCACTTTTTTTTTTAAAGTTATTTCAGTGTGTCTGGCAATGTCAGCATGAATCTTTCTGTTGGCTGCAGTGGGCACTGCACCAGCACCTCATCAAGTCCAAATCCAGGCTCTGTGTAGGTCAGTTCCAAGAATGGTAAACGAAATCCAGAACAACTGTCATGGTTTAGGGCAACCTACATCCTCATGTAAGGCACTGGAGAATTTAAAAGATCTAAAGGATAGTCAAGAAATCTTGAGTAACCATTGATTTTTAGAACCTGCACAGACTTTTATAAAGACCTTGGACGGGTATTTTGCCCATTTAGTAACCAAAAAGCAAAGGTGTCTCCTGGGACTGTACATCAGAATAAACTAATCCTTTATTATCTAGAAGAGTAGAGGCTGTTTCCTGACTCTAATACTGAAGCAGTTGGAGCTCTTGTTGGAATGTGAGATTCTTAAAATCAATATACTTTTCCAACCTGCTAGGATTCAAATCCCCAGAAATATACCCAGGTTCCCAGGCTATGGCAACAATAGTGGGTGAAGGACATCACCCAATGAATCACACAATTTATGGTGTTAGGGACCTCTGGAGGTCATCCAGTCTGATTCCTTGCACAAAGCATTTCTCTTTAGACCAAATTTCTCAGGACTGTATTCAGAACATCTCCAAGTTGGAGATTCTACAATCTTTCTGGTTGACCTTTCCCAATATTTAATAGAAAAAACAAATTTTCTAATATCCAAACAGATCTTTCTACGTTTCTGACTTGTGTCTCTTGATTCACTTTCACTGTGCATTTGCAAGAGTTTGTCTTCATGGTGGTCCTAACCTCAACTCAGGAACTTGCAGACAACCATAAAGTCTTCCCTTAGCCTTCTTTAAAGGCTGAGCAGGCTCAGTTTCTCAGGCTCTGCTCATGGCCCTGCTGTCTGCCCTATTAGCTCAGTGCCCTCACTGGGCTTGCTCCCGAGTGTCACTGTCCTTCTTGTGCTGAGGAGCCTCCCAGCAGGCACAGTACTCTAGATGTGGTCTCACAACTCTTGGACTTAGTAAGGACATCCACTTTAGTCTGGGGTTAGGTGTAAAGGTTCCATGTCAGAAGTCGCAATATTTTGGAACTTCATAAATCAATTTATTTTCCCTTCTATGAAGCGTAATTTCCCACAAAATTATATCTGAGAGCTACCATTATTACTATATCTGGTTTATTCTGAGAGTCAGAAGAGTAACATTGTTAAATGGCTTTAATAATTTTTATAATATCTCCAAGGTATGCTTAGAAGTTGCCTGATTGACTCTGTCCTCATCTTGGAAGATGAAAAAGTGTCTGTCTTCTCATTTGTAAAATAATTGAAAATGTGGAACATCTGTTGAAATAATGGCTCTAACATTTCAAGGATGCTGGTGTGGCAGAAATAAATACACTTTAAAATATCCATGAAGGAGTCTCTGAACTAACCTTACAGTGTAAGACTATGACCACATCCACTTTGAGCTGTTATAAAAAATACATGGAGTGGTTGTGAAGGGTCAGGTCCTAAATCACATTCTAGACTTGCTATGGATTTCTATTCTGTCAGTTTTGCAGAAATTGTCTAAAGTAATTGTCTTCTAATTTTCTTGATAGACTAAAGGAATATTTTCAGTGTTGCTCAAGAGGTCTGTATCAGCTAGTCTATGAGTAATACTAAAGAAGTCAATTACTTACACTTTTTCCTTCAGATTTACCAATAGCCTGAATAAAACCTGGAGATATTGCCACTTCCAATAAACAAGAACTTCTCTATATTCCAAGTTCCTTCTGTATTTCCTGTTTTTGAAAGTGACAAGGACAGTTCAGGCAAGATTTAACCAAGTGGGAATTTTATTGTGTTCGACTACTAGTGTGTAAATGAATAAAACATTCATTTTTGCACTGTAACTCACTTAAATAATTGTTGTGTATAGCTGTAGCTATTTACTCCTCTGAGTTTGCCATGAGACAGAACTGAGCTGTTTTTGAAGAGTTCTGGATCTCAGTGTTACACATGTCAGACCTTTTACCTTTGCTTTTTAAATAAATCACACAATAAAATAAGAAGAGCTTCCATGTGACCTTCCTGTTCAGTCTGTCAGCAAATAAGGATGGGTGAACTTCTCGTTTCAGAAAGGCAGCCTTTTGAAGATGTTTAGAAAAGAAGGGGGGAGGCTAAGATCAAAGGACCCCAGAACCTGTTCTGTGTAGTCAGTCAGTATTGTTCTTGCACATCTGGGTCAGTTCAGAATGTTTTTTTAGAGGCAATGAGAGCTTTTTACATACTACATTCTCTTGAATTTATGATGTGAATTCAATGTTATATTGAAGTTAATTGGTAGTGACCTTAAACATACACAGTCTTAGACAAAAACTATGCTAAGCTCAAGCTAAGGTCACAAGATGTAGCTATAATTTGAAGTAATAAAGATATCCAAAGGTCATGCAGAACAAATACAAGAAAAAGAGCTGTGTAAGAAACCTAAATGAGTTTGATGAAGAGAATGCATGAGAGACATTCAAGCCTCCTCCTGCCCCCCTATTTTTTGTAGTGATGTCATGTGGCAATAATTTGATTTTTTCATAGCAGCCCAAATATAATTAAACTCTTTTAAAGAAACCTTTCCTTTAGTTATTTCATCCAGCAGACTTGAATCACCCAAAATCATTCAAAGTTTTTTCCCACTAGTGCTCCATTGCCAATGAGCACTAAGCCTTTTCTTGCTGCTTTCTCCCTGAATAAAAAACAAATTTTGTCAGGTTTATATTTTCACTGAAGAAAGAAACAAACAATACAATCAGAAAATCAGTATGTCCATATAAAGCCCTCGAAAAAAACCAGCATAGCGTCCTCATTTGCATAGCTGAAACAAAAGCTCCTTCCTTTGGGACTGTCTTCTCCCCAGAAGGAAGACACTGTAGCATGTACTCAATGTCCACAGTCTCTGTCCTGGGCCAGCAAATGGGTCTATCCCACATCTGGAAGCCACTGCCAAACAATGAACCTCCCTACCCTTCTCTTCCAGTTAACCAGGGCACATCCAACCTCTCTGCTTCATTCTGGACCAAATAAATTTGATTTCCCTGTGGTTACAATGTCAAAGATCAGTTGATTCTTTGGGCAAGTATAAAACCTCCCTGAATATATCTCTGAATTTGCTGAGGCTCAAGAAGTTCCTGGGTTCACTTTAGTTCAGTTATTTAGGTAATGCAGCCCTTGGATTTTACAAATTGATACATATTGTACCGAATTATAGTACACCTATAAAGCAGATGTAAAAGAAGAGAAGTCAGTGTTTCTTGCTACATTCTCAGGTCAAATACTTCAACCCAGGAATTTCATTTGAGTGTTCAAACTGCTAAGAATTAAATTTTTGGCATTGACTTTGATGGGAAATTGTTTTACAAGTGCAGGATTTGTTCCTATAGCTGATGATTCTCCAGGGAAAGTAAAAAGTTTTCAATCACAGAAATAAACTTACATTTCTTAACCTTCTACATTTTCTCCTTTATGAACCCTTCAGAAGGTGTTCAGAATTCCTTTCATAATGGATGGACTTTATATAAAAGATACAAATCCTCTGTGCAAGTTTAATTTTTTTCCTGTTTTAGTCCCAGGTCTACCTCCCTCCACTAAACTGCTTTTTACAGCTCTGTAAAACATGTCTTATCTTTTTAACCTTAAACAGCAGAGGGCAACCTGAGAATACCTATTCCAACTGTTCCTACAGCTCAAGATGCTGGAAATAAGGCAGTTTAAAGGTTGTTACCACTTAATGGTATGTTAAATACATGTCAAATAACTACAGGATCCAGTATATTATTGTGAATAGGCCAAATTTGTTGTATTTTTCAGAGCAGACTGACATTTCATTCTACATCAACTGACTATGTGGTCTCGTGATCATGCTCAGCATAGTCATTTGCAGAATAAATTTTTAAGTAGGTGGAAGAACTGTGTAAAAGAGATGAGGAAATGCCACCATGGAAACAAACAAACAAACAAACAAAAACTTACTGAAATATTCTCAAGTTAAAAAATAATAAATCTGTGTAATTAAAGAACTATTATAGATTTTAGTAAACATTTACTGACTTATAATACTATGTTTACTTCTACAGACCTGAGTAAAAATTCAGCATTTCTTTCTAATTAAAGCTCCTGAAATACCATACTTGGTTTAAGGGACTTGTACAACCTTTGTCTAAACTTACTTGAAAGTGTTATTAGACTAGATTAAATTAAGTGGAAGAAGTAAGAACATAATTTAGAGAGAGTGACACACCAGAAGACATGAAAAAATAACCCAAGAGAAAAGAACCTATGTAATGTTATATATTATGAGTGCTTGACAGCAGTGGTTGCCTTGTTGCTCATACTCTGATCCAAATACTGCAGCAAATTTATTTAAAAGCCATCCTTTAGGTCTTGGAAATCATCTTCTTACCGCTATATTATAGCTTATTTATAGTCAGCTGTGTTTCAGTGCATTTCCTTAAGGAAAGCTTTGAATTTTCAAGCATGTTACAACAACATGTGCAAAGAGCATTTGCTGGTGTTGTTTCCCTTGGGACCCTGCATGCCTTCCTCCCAAGCTCCTAACAGGACTCATCCCTTAATCCTACTTTCCCCTCCTGTGGATCTTTGCAAAGAAACGCCAGGGAGGAGATGAGGCCAATGACTCACAGATATAGTTCTTCACTCAAAGTTAAATTCAAATTATTTTCCAGCATTGTCAGTGCTACTCAATACCAGAGCAAGCTCAGAATGCCCGAAACAATTCTTAACCATCCCCCTTTGGTTTACTTTGTTACATTTGCATGTCATCACTGTCCTTCCTGGGCCTGATGCCAGCAAGATGGAGATTGTGTTAACCTCAACCTTCTTTCTAGAGCTTCAGGTTCCATTTCGGTGAAAAATCTTCTGTTTTCATCCATGTGAAAGCAAATCTTGAGTTTTAACTCTAACAGCTTTGAAACAATTGGTTTATATCCAATTAAGATGGTGTTGATGTGCAGAACTTGTTCCCTAATACATTCCACACCTTCATATTGTAGAGTTTCCTTTTTTCCCAGCAACAAAAGACAAACTGTCTGTCTTCCATTGCAGGGAACATTTTCCAGCCCTTACTATCTCTTCAGCAATGCTGAGCTTGTGAACTCATGTCTTCTCTGACAGCATCTTCCCTCATTGACCCATTGCTACATATTTTTAAGCCAAGGATATTTTGTGCCATTTACTCTAAATATTAGAAGTTAACTCACCACTTAGAATCATTTGTGGTTGTTAATGCTCATAAAAGTCTTGGAGGAGGTATTAAACCTTAAACTTCACATTTTAACCCTATTTTTTCCCATTCTTTTTCAAAGCATGATCAATTTTCATCAGAATCGGCTTCATCATAAAAAAAAGTCATTATGCCCCTCACTCTGTCCTGAGTGAGGAGTCAGTCAAACGTGGACAAGAGTTGGATGAAGCTCTTCCATTCCTTTGCCTTGGTTTTGAGGCTGAGCCTTTGCAGTTTCAAGGATCTGTATTGCCCAAGCTATGCCATTTACCTTGGCTTGCAGACCAAGCCCCTTTTTTTCTTAGTGGAGAAATTGAAATTCAGGGATTCACTCTGCATCCGAATTGTCCTACATTTTACTTCTTTGCTGACTTGCATTGCCTCTCTCATCATATTTCTGAGAACATCATAACTGTTTATGTGTAACAGTCTGTTTCTCTGGAAAAACATTTCAGAACATACCACTTCTAAATCAGAACACAGTCACGCAACAAACGAGGAAGGAAGGAAAAAGTGATGAACTCACTAGATATGTTTACTGACCTGGCTAGTCTCATAGAATTTGGTATCATCACCGTTTTTTTTCGCTTCCTTTACTTCTTTTCTGTATGTCGTGTCTCTTTAGTGCTGTCTTGCAGACTGCCAGGGTTTCATGATAAGGACATCATGAAGAGATTATGTGAGGATATTTGGGTGACTGAAAGCAAATAATGATATTTTATATTCATTATTTCACAGGACAAAAAGTGAGCCTCTTTGTCATATGAAATCTGAATGTACTCCAAAGGTCTTGTTCTTGGTTTGTTTTCTTTCTTTATCCAGTGGTATGAGGTATTCGACAGACATCACTTTTCATAAAATTCTACTAAATGTTTGCATTTCTTAGATGTCCTTCTTAATATAATATTGGCAAAGCCCATCAATATTTTGTGAAAATATTGGCAAGGTTTCCATTGGCACAAGTGTTAAAACAATATTACCTAGAAAGAAAGCAAAACTTAGTGAGGGATTAACATGAGAGATTAAAATAACTTTTTGCTTTCATTTGTTGAAGGTGTATTCATTAAGACCACCAAGAATTTGTCCGCCCACTTTAAAACTGTATTTAAAATGAGCTATTCCCAATCTTTTTGGCATAGAGCTACATCATGGATTTTGAATTACTGTAAGCCAGCAAAGCTGGTCTGACCATAACTAATCTGTTGTTGTGCCACTTCACTTTGTTTATTCTAGCTGAGACTCTGGCAGTCTTGCCTCTATTGTGTATTACTGTCATCAATTTTCTGATGGGAAATTACTAGCTGCTGTGTCTCACTGCCTTTGGCACAACTTATTTAAGTTCAGCTTGCCTTGTCTTCTGTTAGCTGTGGATGCAGATCTTGTTTCTACAAATATAAACCTTTTATTTTTTCCGAATTCTGAGCCATATATTTTAGTGGTGACTGCCTTGAGTTGTGAGTTAAAAAGGCACCATGCTATGTGATAACTTTTTACACAATCAGTTTCTGCTCCTTACTCCTAACCCAACCCTCAGTGTTAACAGGGATCTGACTGTCCTTTTCCCCAGTTGCCCCATCTCTCTTGCCTTGAATATCCAGGGGCTACTCTGGCTGTAGCCCTGAGAGCTGTGACTGATGGTGACAGTGCTTCTCTCATCTGGGATCCAAGCTGGAGCCTGGGGCTTCTTGCGCAGCACAGTTTGGGCTGCACTGGAATGATGCCCTTACCTGTAAAAACTTCTGTTTCAGGCTTAGTATTTGTAACCCTGGCGTTATTAAAAGTCGATTTTGAAATTAAGTTTCATTATTCTTCAATATCTGTTTTGAAAGAAACAAAGTATTTTCAGTACATTTTTCAGTACAATAATTTAAGAGTGGAAACTTTCAAAAAGCAATGACTGTAGCCTTATGTCAGAGAGACAAAGGGTACTGTTAAAGACAGACTTGGATGGATGATGCATTGTACTCCTAATCAGAATGATCGTATTCTGGTCAGTTGAAGAAAAGCTTATTTATTTTTATAAGACAGGAAAAACACAGAAAATTTTAATGAAAATCTGTGTGTAGTCTTAATTCACTGGCACCTTCTTGTAAATATTTAATTTTTTAGGAATATTACAATATAAAAATTTAATAAAATACAATAATAGAAACAGACTAATGCCAAAAACTCGGGTTGAATAACTTCTTTCTGAAATTCTAGTAGTTTAGGATATATTGAAAATATTGTTTCCTTCTATATTTCTACATTCACATACTAAAATGCTCAAATAGTTCTTTTCCTTGTATTTATATATGTTCAAGGCCCAGATACAATGTGGATGGGCCTAATGTGATCACTAGCTTATTGCTTGCTACTTGAGAATGTGCCTTGCTCACAGCTTGGGAGGCTAGGCTACTGTTGACTCAATTCAGTTTTTAGGCTTATTTTGTCCTATATCTTTTATTAACTAGAACTGTTTATCACAGTGTGTTGGGCACTTTTTCAATAAAAGCTGATCTAACAGCATTGATTTATGGCCTTGGGTCAAACCTGGCTTGAGACAGAGGGGTGAATGGTCAGAGGGGTGAATACCAACCAGCCAGATGATTACAAGGCAACAAGATTGGAAGTGAACTATAAAGTAATCCCTTGTACCACCAGCTTACAGCGTCAGAAGAGAGGCTGGCATGTTGCAGCACACATTGTGGTGATCAAAAGTAAGTTTTTAAGTACATTTGTTTGTGCTTTCTATGTTTTGTGCTTACTATGTTACTGTGTTACTCTGTTTTGTAGCTTTTCAGAGTTAAAGACTTCATTTCGTGTACTGGCTCTGGACTTTGGGTTGATAAAGTTTTATTTTGCTGGATGCTTCACAACACTTTCTGGTATGGTTAACAAGTGAAAAGCTCCTGCAGATGAGAGAGGCAATCATACATCACTGAACCTAAGCCTCAGGGTATTGGAACACTTTCATTTGCCAAGCTTGTTGTACCCAGGTGTGTGCTGTATACCTTGTCCGCCCCATGCACACTTGTTTCTGCAGCAGAAAACTCAGGTTGATTTTTGGAAAGAAGATACATTTTTCTCTGTCGAGATCATTGGCACAGATGTTTAGAAATCCACAACCCTTATGTGCCTGTTGTCTAATCTAGGCATTTCTGTTGTTACTTTAACTAGTCACAGTCCACATGCAGATAACAGCCTACATTTACTACCTGATGGAGAATCAGTGGTGCTCCCCTCACCGCGGTATTCATCAACAATTTCAGACAGTCCTTCACCAAGAACTCATATTCATGGTAGGAGTAGGAGTCCATCAGCAGAAAATAGTCCAATGCAGCACATCTATTCTGCATGCATGACTGACTGTTTATGATAACCCCAGAATCTTTACTCATATTTCATGGGATGTGTTTGGAACTGACAAATTTGTTAGGTCAGTGGATTGCTTAACTTTTATTTTATTCAGGTCCTAGGGCTTCTATGGGCTTCACTACTTCTGAGGGGTTTGCTCTGAACAAATTTACAGTAGGATGGCTCTCTGGTTAAGTCTACACATCTCTACTAAAAATTTTGCACACGGTGTCCCAAATAAAATGAAAAAAAAGTCTAAATGCCATTGGACTAGATAAAAAGGTGTGTTCTGCGCTCTTACTACCTCATAACAAAGTAACATCAACATGTTGCTGTGTACTGTCAAAATTGTGTCAAAATTGTGCATGTGCATCATCTGGTTCCATGCATGAACTAGAATTCCTCCAACTTATGAAACCGCCTGTCTGAATCTTCTCTGGAGAACAAAACACTGCAGGTCTAACTTGCCTACCTTGGTCACACTGGTGAAATCTTCACATTGGCATCAATGAACATACTTGCAGGAAAATGTGGATGTTGAATAAGAGAAAACTTTAACTACATCAATGGAAAGATCTTCCACTTGCCCACTAGCCTGAGACTGTGAGGAGCCTTTCTGATAATTTCAAAGGCTGTGGAAACAGAACTGCAGTGGCTTATAATCTTCAATTTAGTAAAACAGGTTTAACTAGAAGTCAGCTCTGAGGTCTCTCTGTATGGAATTTAGTAAAACTATGTGACACTTAAGTCAGAGTGTGATCAAATTCTATTAGAAAGACACTTATATTGATTTAATTGTCTGTGAATAAAATCTTTCCACTCAATCATTTTCTTAGTCTATGTAACACAAAATCTTGGAAGAAAAAAATAATTTCTTTTAATTACCATTTTTCTTGCTAATCAAGCCCAGATGATGGTCATAATGACTACTACATGTACTACTACTGTTATTATGAGTTACTTTTAGCTAGCTGCATTTCTTGCATTGCACTTTGAGATAAAAGCTGTAAACTTCCCACTGTACACAATACGGACATAATTTCAGGTTGAAGTGGCACAGTGGGCTCTGCGCTGGTCTTTGATGTCTGGAGAGTGGAACTCACATTCTGCCTTTGATCTCAAGTGAAAATAAGTTTGGTGAGTCTCACTTTAGCCTCTTCTCTACAGTGTAAGTGCTCCCACAGTTCAGCACAATTGGCATTCTCTGTTTAAGAGAGGCCCTAGAGATGGGGTGCTGTGGGGTCAGTGCTGAAATTTGCTGGCAAAGCTGAATGGAGGTGCTTGCATAACTGCTTGTGTGATGCCTGGTTTATATTTAGCACTGCAGTACTAAATACATTTGCGTTGTTAATATAAAATAATATAGTTCCAAAGCAGCTTGCAGATGAACATCTTAGTTCATCCATATAAAATATTTTATTATATTATCTTATTTAAAAGACTTCTTTCTCTTCACCTGACATGCAGGTTGTTAAAATCTCTCCATCATATGATCACTCTAACAGTAACCCTTTGCTAAACCCCTCGAAGCTTGCCAAGACCACACATACTCCATAGTTCTACCTAAAGACAAACACAGTGAAACAAGATTAATTCTGAGTATTCAGTCATTATTTCAGCTTTGCTTTTACCTCATTTTTTTCAATCAATTCTTCAAACATCCTACTCTGTCACAGCCTCTGAACATATTTGTTCTTCAGCAGGTCACTGGAGATCTGGTATATATCCAAGCAATCCCCAGATTTAGGAATTGGGAATCTTGTTCTATTGCTCATCTATGTAAAAGCACTTGGTATAATTTGACCCTGTTTTTAGGAGCTATGGTGGTACATACAAACAAACAATGAAACAAACAAAGAAACACACAAACAAATAACCCAGCACAAATTAAATATGTAAGTGCAATATAGCACAGGTAAAATGTAGCAATACCTTGAGATTCTCATTGTAGAGCTTACTCGTCAATACAGAAACTTGAATACAGGGATGAGTTTTGTGTGTGCATATTTCACAGTTCATTTTGCTATTTGCTGTGATTCAAAGGAATTCACAAAAAATGAAAGTGAAGAAGCAATAATGAAGACCTTATTTATTGTTTAACAGGCCAAAATCCAATTTAACTCCAATTTGTGTATGACTTCCCTCTCATGAAATAAAATCTGTGTGTCACTGTTGCCTTTGTAATCCTTTGTATTGTTCAAAAAATGTCAAATATTTCACAATATGTTATGAAACGAAGTCATTAACCACAACTTCAAACTGTGCCTTCTCCAATATACTTGTCATGCTATTTTATCTGTTTCTTGTCATGCTATTTTATCTGTTTCTTAAATAAACTGAGAATGTGGATAAAACTGAGGAACTTCCAGAAAAAAAACTTTGAAGTTCATCTTTCCCATTTTCTTATTTTTAATAGGTGCCTATTAGTACTTGCTTACACTGGTTAAGGAATAGGGGCTAAAGGATAAGGTGAATATGTTCAGGCCATGAGCAGCTGGAGACTCCTTGATCTAGAGGTTGTGTTGGCCATGTTGGCTGTGTTGACTGCGTTGATGGCTACTTAAAGACCCTTCTTGAGGTCTGCCTGAACTCCTGGCTCACAGCATCATGGTGTTGACTCAGCACTTTTGGAGGGAAAATACTGCTTTTCACAACTTTGTTGATATTTTTTCTGTTATGGACACAGCAGGATTCCAAGAGCAGGGAATCAGTGTTTTGCTAACCTCTCAAGACCAGGAAGCAGATCCCAGCAAGCATATCATCACATTGGTGTCTGATACCTTTTCCTCCCATTCTCACTGGGGGCTTCCTCTCTTACTTTTGTAGCCCTATAGTTCTTCACAAAAGAACTTGCAAGGATTCTTCCAAACTCTCCCATCCCTCATGTTACTTGAGCTTTGTGCCATGAGATTTTCTTCTCATGGGGCACCTAATTTTTTATCTCTCTAGTTCCAGGTGGCCCCACGGTTTCTCCTCCTATGGCCAGATGAAATGCAAAGGAAATTCAGCAATTTTATTCATGATAATCAATTTTAACCCAAACCTGTAGTATTTGGAACAGTCTATTTGTCACTTGTAAGTAAAAAATTATTTGTTCGCACATAGTAAAGCAGCAACCTGCCAGAAGGCAGGAAAATAAACAGCCATCCCTCATCCCTTCGTCTTGAACACACAAACAGCAGGTCAAACACAGATAAAAATCGGAGGGCTTAACTCTGTCAATAACAGTTTCTGTAAAATTCTTTCCAGGCAGGAACTTTTCCATTCATTATAAACATCTGCTGAGGAAACCACATTCATTTCCTAAGGAAAAAGATGTGCTAACGTTCACCTTTTACACTTGCTAATGTATACATGGCTTCCAACCAAAAGGCTATTTATATTAATAAAAAGGTTTTAAAAATTAATCATAAAACCAAGTATCATGCTAAGTTCATAACACATGTTTAGAGCAATGTAAATATTTAGGCAATTTAATTAAATCTATTAAACCTTTCCAAATCATGTAGCTACCTATTAGCAGCTAATTATAAACCATTCCATGCTTTTATAATATCATTAAAACTAATTTCAAGGAGCTATTGTTGTAGAACTGGGAAGGCATCTATTCAGGTTTAAAGGTTAATCAGCTGTTCAGCACATTTTAGAAATATAATATCTGTCTCTGAATATCTAGGACAAGAAATGCATAAACAAATACTCACCAAACCAATACTTGGACTCCAAATAGGTTCAAACCTTTCTCACCTTTGCTGTGTAGGCAAGCCTGAAGTCTGTACACTCTGTGGTTGACACAGAGTATCTGGATCTTGGTATTTATTTCTTCCTGAGAAGCTAAAGCTTCATAGAGGAGTGTGAGAAAGTTTAATAGTTCCTTTGACTCTCTCATGGGCTATTGGCTTTGTGAATCCCAGTGTGAGCACCAGAAAGAATGGCTATGCCTTCTTTTACACTGAATTTTTGGGATCTGTTGGACCTGAACCCTCATATCCCTTCAGTTCTGCAGGACACCAGGTGGCTGGACGGCCACAAAGGGAAGACTAGCCCATAGGCAGATGTAAGGTAGTACTGGTGGGTTTGGATAAATGCAGGAAAGTTTTATCTCTCATGCCAAATCATACACAAACAGGCTGTTTCGGGATGCATGAAGCTGTGTCAGCATCTGGTAGGCGGTGCCAGGGAGCAGAATGGTCCTCTTGTTATCCAGGAAGAGGCAGTCAGAGAACTGCTGGGACACTTGGGTATTTATAAATCAACGGAACCAGATGGGATCCATCCCAGGGTGATGAGGGAGTTGGCAGATGAGCTTGCAAAGCTGCTCTCCATCATTTACCAGCAGTCCTGGCTCACTGGCGAGGTTCAAGATGACTGGAAGCTGCCCAATGTGACACCCATTTACAAAAAAGGCAGGAAGGAGGATCCTGGTAATTACAGGCCAGTTAGCCTGACCTCAGTACCAGGTAAGATAATGGATTAGTTCATACTGAGTGGTATCCCCCAGCACTTACAGGATGGCCAGGGGATCAGACCCAGCCAGCATGGGTTTAAGACGGGTCAGTCATGTTGACTAACCTGGTCTCCTTCTATGACCAGGTGACCTGCCTGGTGGATGCAGGAAAGGCCGTGGATGTTGTCTATTTGTACTTTAGCAAGGCCTTTGACACTGTCTCCCACAGCACACTCCTGGAGAAGCTGGCAGCTCACAGCTTGGACAGGAGCACTCTTTGCTGGGATAGGAACTGGCTGCATGGCCAGGCCCAGAGGGTGATGGTGAACGGTGCTGGATGCAGCCCAGGACACGTTTGGCTTTCTGGGCTGCGAACACACATTGTCAGCACATCCTAACCTATTGATTCACCAACACCCCCAAGTCCTTTTCTTCAGCGCTGCTCTCAATCCATCCTCTGCCCAAGAGGATGCCCCAATCATTGTGCAGAACCTTGTACTTGGCCTTGTTGAACCTCATGAGGTTTGAATGGGCCCACTCCTCAAGCTTGTCCATGTCCCTCTGGGTGGCATCCCTTCCCTCCAGTATATCAGCCACACCACGCTGCTTGGTGTGATTGCCAAACTTGCCAAGGGTGCCTGCAAGGTTCGATCCCCCTGCCCATGTCCTCAACAAAGCTGTTAAACAGCAGCAGTCCAATCCTAAACCCTGCAAAATGTCACTTGTCACTGCCCTGAACATGGATATCCAGCCCTTGACAGCAACTTTTTGAGTTTAACCAACCATCCAGTTCCTTATCCACTGAGTGGTGCATCCATCAAATCCATGGCTCTTCATGTTAGGGAGAGGAGGCTTAGAGGTGACCTTATCACTCTCTACAGCTTCCTGAAGGGAGGTTGTAGACAGGTGGGGGTCAGTCTTTCCCACTGGGCAGCAACTGACAGAACCAGAGGACACAGTCTCAAGCTACGTCAGGGAAGGTATAGGTTGGATATTAGGAAAAAATTTTTCAGTGAAAGAATAAAAAAGTCCTGGAATGCTCTTCCCAGGGAGATAGTAAAATCACCATCTCTGGATGTGTTTAAAAAAAGACTGGACATGGCACTTGGTGCTAAAGTCTAGTTGAGGTGTTAGGGCATAGGTTGGACTTGATGATCTTAGAGGTCTCTTCCAACCTCATTATTCTGTGATTCTGTGATCTCTGAAAACACTGAACAAGCTTTTTTTTCTTTTTTTTTTCCCTTTTTTTCTTTTTTTTTTCCAATTTGTGTATTTTGCTCTCTTTGAAATTTACCTGAATGGCTCTTGTCTCAGGGTTTTTAGCTGTGGCACTGACATCCCAATGTGCTGATGAGTGTTGATTCTTACAAACTGTCTGAATTCAGCAAGGAGGATTATGGTGCCAGGGAAGAAAAGAGTAGGAAACAAAGGAGAACCTGTCAGCCTGCTGGAAGGAGACTCTGCTAATCCACTTTGGGGATATCCATGCTGCTTTTCAAATAACTTGTTTGTGGTAAGAGTGATTTTGTTAAAGATAATATATATGGCATTTTCTCATAAGCAGTGGGTCCACTGAGACATGGAGACATAGGAACTAGCCAAATAAATATTAAGGAAGGACCACTAGCTAGACAAAACTGAGAGATAATGTAGAGGACAGATGACCTGGTAGCTTTAGTGTTGATATAAATTTGCAAAAGTCACTTCCCTGGTCTGTCAAAAAATTTCCTGTGTGACCACATGCAAACTGCCGAAGACAGGTATTACAAGGAGATTATGGTTTACAGCTTAACCTTAGGCAAACACAGTCTGTCTGCAAATTTCACAAGAAATTAGGTACCTAATTAGGAGCAGTTGTCTAAATACCTTTGTGAACATTGCCTCCAGCATATTTGTGCTCTACTGCTGAATGCACCTCTATCCTTCTCAGAGGCATTGGAGGAATGAAGACCTTAAGGAGTAGGCTGACAGGGAAACATGTTTTGGGCACACCTATCTCAAGGTGAAATAATGTACTAGATGTGCTTATTTTTCTCTGTGGACTATAATGGCAGATTGTAGATGTCACACTGCAATGTGTATTAAACACATGCCAACTTGTTGTGGCACATAAATACTGCTTTTTATGGTTGAAAAGCTCCTAGAGGTTAGTGTCATGACTTTTAGAAGAAGAGTAGTGAATAAAACCTAGTGGCATATACACACTGAAGTAATCTCTGTGGAGTGCAAAGATGTGGCTCACAGAAGTCACAAAAAACTTTGTAGAACATCCACATTTTAATAGTATCCCATTCTCCCTTTTTGTTGCTTGAGCATTAACCCTAAGTGAATGCAATTGCTTAAGGAGAATCCTACTTGCTTTTTTGTCATGATAACTTGGATTTTTTTGTTGCCTGTTGTTACAAGCAGTGGGTGGCAAAATGTGTAGGCTGAAGTTCAGTCCAAGAGATGATGAGACTGAGCTGGTGCTTTACTCTGGTTTTTTGTTAGCTTCTTGTGTGGAATTGGTCTTATTTTCTACATGCTATACAATGTCTTGACATAAAATCCACACAGTTCACTTCATGATGAGCCTGACAAGTTAGATTAAGATGCAAGTACATGGCTGTGCCAAGGCTGTTATTAGAACATTTATGTTGCCAGAGTGTAGTCTCATTCAAATTTAATACCCAGCAGACCTATCTCTGATAGACCCAATTTTACTGGTGTTTTAGATTGGTTTGTACAATTGTCCTCATCATCAGGCCAGGTCATAGCTCCTTGACAGAAATTTACACTAAGCTTTGAGAAAAAAACCCCACTCCTTATCTGTGGAAGGAATGTGAAGAGACAGAGTAATGGAATAAAAAGTGTTTAAATTATAACAATATTTAAAAATACTTTTTTGGGGTTTACAGTTTTTGAGTTACCTAGAGGACATGCAGTTATCCATTAGTCATGGATGGTTGCCCTCTGACAGGCACATGTATAGGTTGTGTGTGTACCTCTATGAAAGATGGCAGATGCAGATTAAGTTAAATTTGCATGCTCACAGTTTTCCATTTCAATGGCCACCAACAACTTTCTTGGGGCAGCAGTGGACCCTGGTTAGCTGATTGACAGGCCTGTAAACTCAGCCCTGGCTTTGGTTATGAAAGTAAGCTCTGCCTAGTCCACATTATCAGGTTCTGCATTTTAGATTGCCAACACTTCCTGAGAGTTGCATCAAATACAGAAGATCTGCCAACAGTTTTGGCACTACAATTACCTACACCTCCAGGGCTTATAGACCTATGTCTGCTGAAAATAAGCACATGGAAAGGCCTAATTCAGAAAGGGAAAAGATTTGGTAAACAACTAGTGCTGATCAAGTCCAAATCACAATGGCACCTCTAAATGAACAGTTCATTCTGAAACTTGGGGTCAAAATCCTAGAGCCTCAAGGTGTTTTGACTAACCCAAAAATGTTTTATCTTTCTGTATTTTGTTCTGAACATTACAATATAAAAAATACTAAGATTTGGAGACCAAAGCCATCACTAAGGTATATTTGTAGTAACAGTTGGAGTGTATCAGGTTTGTCTCATTAATATAATTTAAAATGTATCTTGGGACAGCCAACTGACCATTCTCTGCTTGTTCTAAGAAATGAGCAGGTACCAAAACATCTAGAACTTTTTGCATTCTCACACGTAAAACTGAGCATAAAGTCAGTCATCTGCTAAAAGGTTTTGGAGAGTAGTAAAATTGAAGATGAAGAAGGTCTGGGAAGGCAAGGAAAAAGATTGAAATATCTTAAGTAAAAGATAAAAAGAAATGTACATCAGAAAAACAATGTAAAAACCAAAGTTATGAACAAGTTTTTCAACATTTTATAACCCCAGTGCAGCACTAATTTCAGCATTAAGGTACTCGACTAATCAACTTGGTCACTGCATAAGGGGAAAAGTAAAACATCTGGGCACTAACGATTCCTGCTTATTTTTAGCCAAGTTTCTGTTTTTTTTTTTTTTTTTTTTTTTGTGAAGTAAGTCATGTTGCTATATACACAAAGAAACAAGTACACCTTATACTAATTATCAGGACATATTGGCAAAAAAATTCAGGTCTATGAGACATAAGCAGTTATGAGAGAATTCATTATACTTTCTTTTCCCTTGTAAACCTTTGTGGTCAGAGAGGACCTTTGTAGAAACCAGAGGAATTTTACAAAAACCAGACACTTCTATTTCCCTGGTGTCTCACTCTTCAACATGCCAAGAGGTTTTAAAAACATGTATGTATTCTTTGCTTAAAATAACAGTGTTTATTTCACCCTGACAAATATGTGCCAACTGTTTTATCCTCTAAAAAGATTAGTAAAATCTTTAAGTTAGAATCAGTAGAGGCGTGTAGAAACTTGCTTGGATTAAATACTGCACGGATCTTTTACTTTCTTCTCCTGTCCCCAGTTTCTCTCTTCTGCTTTCATTCAAAAAGGCTTGCAGTAAAACTGCATACAAGTTTTACTAAGAAACATCTCTGTATTAGCAGAAGTGAGAGGCAGTTACTGTGACATGTTCTACTGATTGTGCTAGTCATATATTTGCTGTCAGTGTGTTTTGGCTAATGATCTGCCATAGCTGGAAACATTCAAATCCTGAACACTCGACACATTGCAGTAACAAAATATACACATATGTACAACATACGTGTACACACACACTCACACATATACTTGTGCATATGCATGCATACATTCTCATAAATATGCACACTGCAATGAGGACCAGGGCTTCTAAATTCTGTAAGATCTTTGTACAGATCATAAATCAACTTATTATGAGCTTTTCTGCTTCGATGTTATGAAATTGAGCCAAAAGTTTTTAACATAATATGATGTGACTTAAGCCAAACATGAAAAAGCATAAAAAGAATGTTCAGCTGGGAGAGAATTCATGAGGACCAAACAAGAAGCGCTTTCATAAATCTGCTTGCACATGTTAAGATGAAGACAAGAAATTAAAAGTCTGTTCAAGTATAAGAAGGGAATATTTTGCACATGTAAACATGGCATAGCTTCATGATTAAATGATGATATTAAGGGGGAGAAGTAAACAGTGCAAATAATAAACGTCCCAGAGATGGTGAATGCAATCACAGTGGGCTAGAAACACCCCTGGAATAATGCACGCTCTGCTGGGCTCTGTCATGGAGGGTGCAGGGCTTGCTTCCATCGGCTGGAGGAAGCTGGAACTGGAAGGGTTCATGAAGGCTCTGCAGTGAGCAGAGGCAGATGAAGACCTGCAGCAGGGAGGTGCCAAGTGTGAGCATAACAAGCCACCCTTTCCTCCATTACCAAAAAACATTCACCTAAAAGCAGGGTCATGATAGACATTCAATGGGAGAAATATAGAAGTTTAAAAACAGATTTTCTCACGTCTGACAATAAATCAAGTGGAAGAACCTGGAGCTCCTTACTACTAAAATTACATTTATACTCCTCAAAGATAATACAGAAAACATCTGGATGCTTACATTCAAAGTGATTCCAAAACTTAGGTTGTTCAATGTCAATTACTTGCATACTATGTCTGAATCATGACATGCAAAGATAACTCACAGCTAAGCTCATAGCTTATTCTTTCCTTCTTTGCATTTGTTCAACTTTAAACAGATAATTTCATCAACATTCAGAGAAAAGCTTCTAACAAATGGAAAAGAGATTAAAGTATATTTTCAGTGAAGCAGTAGATATAAACCAGAAAATACTGGGTGAAATGCTGAAAACTTCATGCTAAATAATCTGAAAAAGGCAGGAGAAAATAGTTAGAACTATTTTCCAGACATGCTTTCTCATGGTGCAAAGTGCAACAAGTTGCTGAAATCTATTTATTAATCTATTTATTTTATTGAAGAGTATATGACTGGGAGGAAAATTTTAACAGTAGCAAAAACTATTAAGTTTGTTTAGAGACAAGAGTGAGTGGAAGATTATGGTACTTAAGGAGGAAAGACTGTCTTTAGATCAGTGCCTTCTCTTGCCTTTTGAATATCAAGATCCATTCTTGAGCTCTCCACAAGATGCAGACGGATCTTTGTGCGTCTTTTTTGCCTCTTGTAGTAAGGGCAGCCAGCTCATGGGCTTGCTGTCACAGTGCAGAGGGAGAAGGAAAGTAGCTGATGTGGGATACACAGCTGTGTGCTGAAATATCGTAGAGCTGTCACTGCTTAAGCTCATCCTGGATACCAGGCTGCTACTTCAAGATATAATGGAGAATTTTGGAAAATCTCAAAGGTGAAGATATTTTACTGACAAAATAATGATAATGAAGAATAGATTAAACTGAAAGGAGGTAGATTTATTTTGGATATTGGGAGAAATTCTTTACTGTGAGGATGGTGAGGCACAGGAACAAGTTGCCCAGAGAAGTTGTAGATGCCCTATTCCTGGAAGTGATCAAGGACAGATTGGATGGAGCTGGGAGCAACCTGGTCTAATGCAAAATGTCACTGTACATAGTAGGGGATTTGGAGATAAGTGATCTTTAAGGTCCTTTCCAAACCAAACTATTCTATGATTCTTGAGAACAGAGAAATCAACTTACATGAAAGCTTTTAGAAGTGCATTGAAAGATTAGGTTCAAAATGGGTTCCTGTAACAACTAGAATTTAGAGAATGTTTGACTGATTCGAATTGAGTAGATTATATTTTTTCTATCAGACTTTTAATGCTCACTTGAGGCTAAAAAGTTTAATGGATTGTCATTGTTTAGTGGTTGAGAGTATAGAGATTGCAGTAAATTAAATCCACTAGTTTTAAGAAAAACATGTATGAACAAATATATATGAACATATACATACATGTATACAACACTTTCATATGTTCATACATGTATACGACATATACATACTTGTATGAACCTATATGGATATATACCCATTTATGGGTAGAAGACAGACACAACATTTTAAAATGGCTTAACTCACACTTAAGGAGTAGGTGCAGAATAATTTCTAAGAACCTGGTTTAGAAGGCAGAGAGTCTCTTTATTTGTGTGCTTATGTCGAAGTCCTCTCAGCTCATTTTCTCAATTCTAAAGGTGGATCTTCTACAGAGAAAATGAAAAGATAGCTCTGTAAAAAGACAAAAGATCATTCATGAGCTTTTATGTTTCAAAGTGTCTGTAATGGATGCTGACACCCTTTTTTTTGTGGCTCTGTGCAATAAGTTCAGGATTCACTTAAAAAATTAGAAGACCTTGTAGTGGACTCAGTCAACATTTCTTCCTGTTGTAGTGTTTCAGGTGTTCTAGCTTTAGCTGTGATGACATAGATTTTTAAAAAATTTTATTTCCACAGCAAACTAGAGGAGAGTACAAATAACCTGCACAACACCCCTCCTGCCTTTAGAATTTAGAAATGAGTAAAAATACACTCCCTGTCTCCTCTGCTTCCGTGTTCAACAGTCCTATCTACATTCTCACACATGTTATCAATCACTCCACATCCATCTTAATAGAGTCAAACTTCACTCTCTTTCCTTTCAGCACCATGCATACTCTACATATTCCTGTAGGTCACCAACTTTCCTAACTATCTTGCAACTTAAACCTTCAGCTGAAATCCGCTTAATTGAACAATGGCCCTAACAATCAAAACCAGGCACAATCTGTTAATGCATTTCTCTTTTCAGTGGAAAACAAGAAATGATGTCAGGGTTGGACATACTTTTTGAAATGACCAGTAGGCATTATACTTTCTGAGGTCCAGAGCTTTTTAACAGTAGTTTTCTTGCCCATTTCTTCGATATGTCTGAACAGAATTAAATATAACATTGTGCCTAAAATATTTCAGAAACCTAAGGCCTCTTGTGTAAAATGCTATTCTTTTAATTTTGTTGTTCACATCACATTACAGGCAACAGTGGCAGATGCCATGCTTGAAAGGAAAAACTTTTTAAAAAGAGATTTGAGAGATACCAAACAACAGAAAATACCTTTTTTTGTTGTTTGTTTATAATTGTGAGTTACCATCAGAACATCCCCAGGACCCTACCAACGCTCTGTTGCTTATGCTACAAGAGGAAGTGCATCTACTAGTGCATCCTTTTTGGTACTATTCCTTAAATGAGCTCTTCCAGACAGACTTGGTTTTGGATTATTGAATCCCCCTTTAAACAAATAGTATCAGATGTGGGGTGTGCAGGCACACACACAAGCTTGATCCCAAGATCTGACTTGCTGTAATCCCAAGATTATACTTGCCTCACAAATTAAAACCTAAGATTCAGAGCAAACTCCTGGCTTTATGAATGCAGCAACTGTCTGTTCACACCTTTCATGGGCTGTTTGGGCCACCCAGATGAAGCAGTCACAAATCAAAATGGAACTCCCATCATGCTGTTAAACACTCCCCAAAGATAAGAGCAGCAGGCCTGTAACATCGATTATCTCTCCCACAAGAGACAGCAATGGAGTTTCTAAGTATCTTGTTCTTCTGACAGTTTGTGTTAAAATAAACCAGATTGAGGGACAAAGAAGTTCAAATGTAAAAAAAAAAGTCAAATCTGTGCGGCTGTACAAAAGAAACCCCAGAGTTGTACGTGAGACCATAGCAAACTCAAAAGGAACTGTGTTTATGACTGGTTAATGACATGGCAAATGCATTTAGCTTTGGTGATGGGCTTCTACTTCAATAGTAAGGAAAACCACTGAATTGTTTTGGGGGAGATTTGTTTTATATTTCCATGACTGATTTTGGACAAAGGAAAACACATCTACTCTTTTGCTGTGGGTTAGAAGTACTTCTCCCAGTCCTTTTCTTTGTAATTTTGTAAGCTAAATCAATAAATTTAATTTACTTAAGAGCCTAGCAGAAATGTTGAAAAAGAGCTTAGATGGGTGGGAGAACTAATACAACTTGCTCATCCTTTCATTAGGTCAAGGATGTGATTCTAGCTACTTCTCTTGCTATGCATCATGGTCAGTGTTCCAGAACTCCAACTAAATCTCAGCTGGGGATTTAAATTACAGTCATCTTAACTTGTGTTTCCCAGAACAATAATCTGGACAGTGGCAAGATTTCACAAGGCTGCTGTGAACAGCATACACTACCCTTCAGGTTTACTTAAAAGCATTTAATGACAGAGAGAACTACTTGAGGGAATACTCTACAGGTCTGCCTTTTCTGGCTTTTTTCCATCACTTGTACTGTGTACATCAACTTAGGTGCTAAGAACAGGTCAAGGTTTGTTGAGAACTGACATATTCACTGTGCTGGTAGTAATGGAGCACCTCGTTACTGTAGGACACAATGAGCAAATTTCAGATCAATTGGCAGTAATATTCCTGAACTTACTGCTTTGTATATGTATTTATACATACAGTGGTGCCAATGATATTTTTTATTTACTGTGCTTGTTGCTACTTTTAAAATATTTTTAATAATCTTCATTACAGTAGGAACATTGTTATTCAGTAGTAACAGAAGTAACCAACCTTGACCTGTAGCATAAAGTAGGAATTGTGATAGTTAATAGTGGGTATGAAAAAAATAGTAAATCCACCAGTGTTGCAAGAAAAATAATTGAGAGACTACTTGTTTCCTTTCTGCTTTTTCCACATGAGCATAAACCCATGATGAAGAAAGGTTAGAAAATCAGTATTGCATGTTCTATTTCAGCTTTTCTTTAACAAAACCCAGAGTCCAAACAAATGAAGCAGAAGTAATGTCTAATTTCTATCACTAGTATTTTTGTTATGCCTAAGGTCCAGAGAACAGAAAGGAAATAAAAATAAACAGACATTTTAATTAGAGGAAGGATTTCCAATTTGGAATTTTTTGAATTCTTAACATTTACAGTGATTCTCCAAAGTAGTAATTAACACCAAAGCACTACTTTTGACTGCAACTTGAAGAATTTATTGTACGTGACCTAATGCCTTAATTGCAAGGTTCTGTGATACCAGGAATAGTTTACGTCTTCTTTCTTCAGTTTAGCAGTGTAAAAGATCCTCTGCATGATAATTTCATACAATGTGTAGACTTAATCTGTTAATAAGAGAATAATAATTATGTTAAAAAAAAGTGTCATTTCTTACAAAAATTGTTCATTTTTCAATTTTTCCTCATTAACATTTGTCAGATTTTAATCTCAAATAATTATAATTTTTTGTGGCTGGTTCTGATTGTGCCTGTGACAATTTTTGTTGGTCTTTGCTTTAATTTGGCCTTTTCCAACTCGTGTGTTTTCCCTTTCTGCTCTAGTGTAGCAGTAGTTATGTTTCTTTTAAAAGAAGACAACTTGACACTGCAGATCTGGCTAGAGGCCTGCTGCACAAACCCTCTCTGCATTTGTTCTCACTTGTCAGGGTGATTTTTACCATCCACATTCAAAGCCTCTGCAATCTACATGGCCTCCCATGTCACAGGTTGGTGTTCCCAGGCATGGTTATAAGAATCATACATAAAGAACAACCTTCCCTAGTTTTTATTTAATAATATGATAGCAGCACAATCCTGTTTCTTTTTTTTTTCCTCTGGGGAGGATTTCATAAGCTTCCTATCAGTGCTTCTAAGTCTGTATAACACTAGACAGCCGTGTGGCTCTCCACTCTCAATGTGATTTTGAAGGCAGGCTCTGGAAAGTTGATAACATGTTTCACAACCTTCGTGTCTGGAAGCAGTTTCCCTTGATTGAAGTCATATAAGTTCAGCTAAGTTGGAGTGTGTTGTAAATATTTATCTGGCAGTCTGACATATAAAGTTGTTCTGAAATTACAAAGTACATTCCTGGCTTTCATGTATTATTACCACTTTTTTCAATACACTTGTGAGTGATATTATTTTGAGAACTTTCTATAAGTGACTTATCATTGCTTGTTAAAGTTCTCGCACTCTGTTGTACAGTCATTTTTTAGGATGGTAGCTCTTGAGTTGTATTACTTCCCTATCTTCTAAAACATAAATATGTGATTATTCCAGAAGTGCAACAAGAATTTATACAATGAGGTAAGCATGGTTTGCACATTTGATTTTGAAATCTGGGTTTGTGGCACTTATTTCCATGTAGGGATACAGATGTTTCCTATTGCTGGCAAAAGGATGGTGATGACAACTCTCTAATCATTAGGTCATTTGTCATTACTCATTACCTATCAAATAATTATATGTAAAGTAATGCTTCTGGGTAGAGATTCTTTCCCAGAAACAGAAATAATTCAACTCCAACTTCTGTGATTTCTTGGGATTTTTTCACTTATATTCAAAAATGAACTCTGTGCTCTGTAATGTGCTGTATCTGAAAAGTACAATTTTTTGTATAAGACAGGTTCAATAATGTTAGGATAAATAGCATTAGGATGAGCAGAGCATTGCTGCTGAGCTCTTGTTTGGAGTCCTTTCAAGTCCAAACAGTTTTGTTGCAAAGAATATTTTGCAAGGTTTCCTAGTGGATTTTAATGTGAACTGTTTCTCTGAGCTTGTGAAAAGCTTTTATGGAAAGAAGGAGAAAGGGAATTGAGGAGATAATTCAGCTAATTTCAACAAACATTTATAATTTCTACCTGTTTCAGTTGAAATAAACTGTGATAGATTGAAATAGTTGCAGAACAGCTCCCCTAGCACCTTGTTTTCCCAGGCCAGAAGCCATTACTGTCCCTCAAACCCATAATTCCCAAAGCCTCGTCACTGAGCTGTTAGGATGGAGTGGCTGACTGTGATGTGCAGTTCCCCTGAATGTTAGAACTGGGGAGAGTTCATCCTTGTAACAATTAATGTCAGGAGCAAACACTTGGCTACATACATAGGAAAATTTTTGACTTATAATACTGGGTTAAGGTTTGTTCTAGTTTTGGTGTTGTGGGGCTTTTAAAACATTTTTTTTAATTAAAAAAAATATTCAATTACCTAAAAGGCAGTAATTATTCCTAGAGGCCTACCTCAGTCTGAATTGAAAACATTGCTGCTTCTTTTTCTTCAATCCTGACTGGCAGCAAAATAAAAAATAATCTGGGAACATTAGGAGAAAATATTAACAACTAAATACCCCTCATTTCAAAGCATTAAATTTAGTCATTAAGGCAGATGCATGCTCAAGAAACCTGATGCACAAGGAAAAGTTTTGCTATTAATTTGCAAAAATTAATTCCAACCTGACAGTAATTCTGTGTAAACAGAGTACAGATTCTCACATTACATATTAAAAACCAGTTAAAACATGGTCAAATAGATCTAGCCATTTAAGATCCATGTTACTCATGGAAACAAACTAGTTGTAGCATAGTAATTCTGTGTGCAGAAAAATGAATATTTTCCTTTGGTCATTTAAGTATTTGGCTAAGAGGCAGCTGAATAGCTGTGGAGAGAAACAAGTTTGATAACAATTATTTGGACCAGCCAAAAAAAAATTGCTTTCTGCAGCTTATGATAGCTGGTCAGACCGATCCCCAAAAATTAGAGAAACTATGAAAACAGTAATAAAGGTAAAAAGAAGTTAAATTCTTTTCTTGTTCTATTTAACAGCAGCCGAATAGGCACTTCTGAGACAGTATAATGGTATTCAGCATTCTAGACTGATGTGTAATAGTGTCATTTAATATTTTACACTCTGTATCACAGGGTGTGTCTTTCTGTTTTTGTAGCATGGAAAAAAAAACCTTAAAGAAATCTCCTGCTGATATATATGTAAACAAATAGGCTTTGACCATTTTCAAGAAATTGCTGTTGAGAGAACACAGAGTTCTGTAAAGACTATGTGGTCTCCCTAGCTGATGGCACTATTTGTAAGCGTACAAGAAAATCGTGTTTTGATTAAAACTTGTCTGCATTTAATTTTAAAAGCTTACATGAAAATTGCTGCTTTTTCAACATTTGGACAAATTTTTACTTTGTATTTTAGATCTGAGTGCTGTAAAGCACTTGAGTCTTTATGGAAATATGATTTCAGGAATGTCACCGCTAAAATCTTTAAACTCCTCAGCCAAAAAAAAAAATGAAGTGCAATTATCTGCTGCTATGGCTTTATAAAAACGTGTGCTGTCAGGCTGGTAACTCACTGATATCTGATTCTGCAAAGGGAATCCCTATTGTGACATCTTTCTTCACCCAGGAATTTTTAAAATTCTGTGGGGCAAAGCACACTTGATAACTTATTTGCACTGGAAGGAACCGTGTTTGTGTGTGTGTGTGATAGACTGCCATTTGATTCAAATCACCAGTATGACCCAGCTAAATATGTGGTCTCATATGAGCAAGAGTTGAAAACTTATCCTCCAGCATATATCTGACAGCAATTCAACAAGATATTGATTCAGTATGTTATGGTAGTTTCACTTTCCGTGAAGGTATCGCTCAATGACCTGAATATAATCACATTAGCAAGACCACAAACTGCTTAAAGCAGAATGAATCATATTGACTTTATACCCAAGAGCTGTGATACAGCTAAAGGTATGTGTAAGGAAGATTTCTTAGAAAGTAGTTAAATGTTAAAACTGAAAATTTAAAATTAGAAGTTGGTGTTCTGTTCTTGGCACTGTCAGAGAGCTGATATGGAGTGTTTGGCCAGACACTAAACCTCCCTATGCTTTTCCTGCACCTTTCATTAGCATGTTAGACTGAGGTTTCATTTTTTCTCTTATTGTGTTTATGAAATACTTTGCAACTCTAAAGAGGGAAAATTAGCATTACAAGTATAAAGTCAAGAGGTCATTATTGTATTTAAGTAATTATACCAATTTATTTCAATCAAAAAAGCCTTAGACAGTAGCAATGTATTTCTTTTAGCTGAGATAGTAGATACTGTATAACAGGCAGAGCTTGCATGTTACTGTGGCTCATATCTAGTTTACTGAAATGATCAGATCCTGCTTTTTGTCAAAAGCAGATTATAGAGAAGATAGCACCAGTTTAATCCAAATGACTGATTTCTTTATTCCAAAACCTAAGATTTTCATGTGGTGGTGGCAAAGACCAATGGACTTGTTGGCTGTGCGGGCAGCTGTTTTGCCACACTACAATATTCACAGTATTTTGGCTTGAACACTATGCAGAAGAGTAACACAGAAGGTGCATCCAATAAGTCTACACTTTGTATTGACACTACTATGAAATTATTTGACTTACTTCAAGTAGTAATTGAAGTGCAAATATTTTTCTAGGAAGAGTAAGGTTTGTGTATGGTTCATTACACAATGAGTGTTTATCAGTAAAGCATCTTTGTTTCTGTCACTTAGGTCCCTGCACTTTGGCTGGTGCTAAGATTTCAAGCCTTTGGGATCCTCTTTGATGTAAGTGAAATACTTCAGAAGTTACTCTCCTTCAAAAATTAGGTAATTCACTGGTTTACACAGGTATTCTACCGGTTAAAGGAAATTTTATCATTTTTGTATTATCATTTTTGCTCCTGCTAATCTTTTAGTTGAACATCTATACTGCTAATGCTGAGTTTATGGAAATCACTAGAACAAAGGCATTGGGTTGAGTGCTGAAGAAAGAATAAAGTCAAACTTTTGCCTACATTTCACATGGGATAAATATTTGAATACCTCTCTCTTTGTTCCAAGAGAGTTCTCACAATGTTACAGACATCTAAAAATACATATTTTCTTACTCTGGGTTTTCCTAATTTGCTGTTTTCCTCTCCTGCTTTTACTCTTGTTGGCATTGCATTAGCATGCTGTGGCTTAACACTCATATCAGAGGTGGTGATGTACTCCATTCCTGTTGCATGCAGCACAGAACTGGCTTATTCCTAAAGGGGAAAAGAGGAAGAAAATAAAAAAAAAAGACTCAATAATTTATTAAATGTAATGTTAAAATGTAAAAACATATCTACATTAGTAAGAGGAGAGGTTAAAACATACCTCAGAGATCAGACTGCTGTTTTTAAATGTGTGATCTAGTGATTCCTTATGGCTGTAGTACTCTTGTCAACTACAAGCTCCACTTGCCCAGAGAAAACTTTTTTTCTGTTGCACAAAAATTTATCAAGCAATATACTAATTAAATACAGCAATATATTTATATTACTAAAATAAAAACCTCTTGATATAAAATATCCTTCACAGAGATTTAGTAAAACTAAATTTACACCTTGAAGATTTTATGTAAGTTCTGTAATATTTTGGTTTTTTCTCTGGTCCTCAGCATTGGTGGGGTATTAAGTTAAGAAGAGGGATTGTATGGTGCTCTTCATTTCTCTTAAATCTTTCAAAGCATATTCCACCTTAAAATCAAGTCTTGTTAGAGTTTGAAATGCCAGAGATCTGAGATTTGTGGCATTGTAGGTGAAAGACTCAATTTCAGTAGAAGAAAACATAATCTATCTTCCCTCTGTACTCTTGAGAACCTGTCCCAGCTGGATCTTGGCAGTGTTAAAGATATCCATCACTGCTAACTATGCTTGTCTGGAAGCAGCACACCAATCTCTGTTTTAGAAGACCTGATTTAAACGTTTCCAGTTCATCACCACACATGAGTCTCCATACATGAAGTCACAAGCCTTCTCCCAGAGAAGCACTTTGTAATCTCATTAGAAGCTGGTGGAGGTGGACATGGCTGTGTGCCTCTCCCTGAGCATCTCCAGAGGGCTGGCCTGAGCAGGTTTTGTCAGACACAAGGAATGCTGCTGTGAACTTCACAATTATTAGTCCAAAAAATTACAGACTCTGCCTGTCACCCAAAATACAGCAATTTACTTTTGATGACTAATGTTCTGGTAGCAAACTGCACATAATCTATTTTGATTTACTGTGATTATGGTATGTCCTCTCCAATGGCTATTTTCTCATTTTCAATGAGCTTAGACGTATGCTTCTCCCTAGACCCCTTAAGTACGGCCATGAGCTGGAGAGACATATGCATGTGATTAATCAGGGGATGATGAGAAATCAGTACCCTGCACTCATTATTTTATGGTGATTAAAATTTCCTAGTTATTAATGATGCAAAGAATGGCTTTGAGGTGTGTAGAAAATTCAACATCTGAATAACAATGGGCACAGGTGAGTGCGGATGAGGCTTTCCATGGGAAATTTTTGTTTAAGCCTTCCTTGCACAGAAAATGAAAGCTGGGGCTATCACTTACAACAGTAGAGGGTTGTGGGATTGGACTTCATCACAATGGCCAGTTCTGTCGGCTCAGCCAAAAATAACTTGGAGGAGTAAAAGAATTAAAATGTTAACTTACCCAGAGAAAGAAAAATAATCTGCCATTTCTACAAACAGCCTTTCACTGTCCCTCTGTAGCTGCCTCAGCAGTACTCAGTAGGATAAGAAAGAGGTTTTAGTTGTTATTAAAGACCATATGAAAATAAATGCGGAAGTATCCTCTGAAATATGAGGCTGATTGATTTTCTTTTGCTTTACAAACATAGATGAATTATACATCATTGCATAGCTTTTGAAGGGTTCAGTGGTGCTCTTTACAGATTTTTTGTTATCTGACAAACACATGAGATGCATAAAGAATTTTTTCTTCTGAAATGTTTAAAGCTGGAGATGAGGATTTAAGTGCTAAATCCTGAGGTGCCTCTTACCAAATAAGATGTAATTATCAATGTGTTTTAATGTTACTATGTTACTACGTTGGCAATATTTGAACAAGAACAAAAATATTGGTTCCTTTCCTTTTGTGAGATGCATATTACTTACCTGCAGCTTGTGTTTGTATATATACACTTGGAGGTATGGATGAATGGGACTTGGAACGTGACATGAAGTGAGGAAGATATATGGCAAAAAACCTGCAATTATCAGTGTTTGTTTTTTTCATCTACTGCTTCTCTCCTGTAATAGAGATAAGTAATTGTTGGGTGAAATATATGGATTGGTCAACCTGTTTTCAGATAGAGAGCAATAAGATTACTGGAATTTAGCAAATGCTATTTCAAATGGTTGTTACATTTTATTTCTAAAAACTAACAGTCTTACTGAAATAAATATATGACCGACTGTGACACTCCATCTGTGAATCTGTCTGTGTCCAGAGTGTTTCCCAGGACCTCTTTAAAAGAATACTTTTTAATGTCAAGGGCTTCTTTCTCATTACATAGCTCTAGATTCTGGAAATATATTCATCAAATGGTTATGGGTCATGGCATCCCATCATTATTGTCTAAGAGATGGTTTAGTGAAAATCTGGCTCATTTCTCTCCATCAAATCAAGTTATGAACGACAGCTAATGAAAACTAAGTTTTGAGACGTCTCAAGAGTGTATGATTTTCTAATTAGATTGATGTCTAGATAAAATTAACACTGAGGGGGCCAAATATTTTGATGGGGATGAACAGGGGCTACATAACTCACGCACCAAACTTGGGAGCTTGCTTCTCTCTCTTCCTCTTTTACTGGAGCAGTGGAACCTCTTCAACCCACACTGGCAGAAAGATTTGCATGACCATATTATTGTGATTTAGAAATTATGGCAGACTGAAAACCTTCCAAGAAGACTGCTTTATAGAAACAGTGCTGAACTGAAGGGACCAGGCCTGCAGGGCAGTGAGTGCAGGAGGGAAAAAGGGGAGCTTTGATAGCAATGGTTAACAACAAGTTAAGTAAGCATTTTTTTACGATGCTTTTTTGCCTAGCAAGAAAATAAGGTGCAGGCATAAAAGATGACACAGTACAGGATGTCACCTCCACACAGCCCAGTTCTATCATGGCAGTGGACCCTCCATGTTGCTGTAAATAATAACCTAGACCTGGCATGAAAAGCTTCTATAAACATGCTAAAAGAAGCCACAAGGGTATTTTAACAATTCTGCACACCCTGATTTGTGAGGTGGGCTACGCTGATCTCTCTCCCTGTGAATCAGGGTGTGCTGCGGTACCATAGCTGTAGTTTTACTGGCTTTTTCAAAATATTCCTCAAATCTGTACTTTCTTCCCAGGAAGATCTGAAATATCTGTTCAATTGTTTCATGCACAAATCACCAGGATATGGTATCTATGGAATCAGCTTCTATACCATGGTGAATCTGGAGATAAAGGAGGCAAAGAAACATTTCTCCACTGCTCTTAAGCACTATTTTTACATATCTTTAGTGTTTTAAACTCTGCATTTGGACCCACATCATACTTGAGTTATTCCTGTTCTTTAAAAAATCCTGCAGACTGGACAATCTTGAAAGGTTTTAACCTGTTGGATGTGGCTGGCTTCCAGAAAATTATGGCAAGGCATGCTTTAGAGCATGAAAAAATATCTTCTGAGGAGGAAATAAATGCTTCAGGGGAAAGAGAGTGTCACTAGCCTGTAAAGGCCCCAGACTCTGGAAGGGGCTCTGGAAAACAGGATATTGTATCTAGACTGCTGCACTCAGAATTGGCACAGTTTGCAGCAGGGTTTATGGCACCTGAGAGGCAAGGAAAGCTTCATTCAAACCAGGATACCAGGTTTAAATGATTCTTCTCAGGACTTTGATGTGGTAAATAAATGACAAATGTACATCTTTATGAGCACAAGAAAGAAAAAAAGAGGAATTTAATAGCACTCCAACTTTATTGGCAAAAAAGGTGTTGGGAGGTGCTGCAGCTCAACAGCCTTTCAAAGTCATGATCATTACTTTGGCGACCACAGGTTAAAACTAGCAGAGCTCAGTGTTTTGGCTACAGCTGAGCATGCAGTCATCTCTGACAATACCTTTCTCAAAAATTCTCACACCCCCTAAGGTAAATTATACATCCCAGCATTTCAGTTTTAGTAAAAAAAAAAAAAAAAAAAAAAAAAAAAAAAAAAAAAAAAAAAAGAAGCATCACTCAGCATACTCAGCATCTATATTGTATTTTAACTTTAAATCATGAGGTCTGCAGGTGGAAAAGGGATACAGTATTTTTCCAGATATGTGTAAAAATCAAATCCTGGTTAAGTGTTTCAAATGAAAGACTACTTTTTTTAAAAGTCACTTTAATAATTATTTCCATTGAAGGTTTCACACTATTATTATATATTCTATAAAAATATTGGAATAGCTATCTAAGTGCTAATAAACCCCAAACTCCTATAAATGTAATTTCCCAATAATGCAAATATTTTCTTTTGAAAATGAAAAATATAAAATGAAATATAGATTTTTTTTTTATTCTTAAAATAAACCACTCACTAATCAGAATTTTCTCCTGATTTTATTTCCATTTTTTTAACAAACAAGTTGTGTAACCCAAGAAATCAGTCTAGTCATAAAAAGTCTTGGACAAAAACACTATTATGTGCTTCAAATCCATAACTACATCTCCAGCTATCTGGGTTTTAAAGATAATAAAATTAAATTTTCACATATGCTGAAGATCGGGACTTGTACTTTTCCAATCAGGGTAGGTAGGCAATGTTTCTGAGGGCAGATGGGCTGTCAGACATTTGCAGTTTACACTTTCTGGCTACAGTTGTACCTGTACATCTGTACAGAAATGTCATGACAGATGCTTAATGCTCATAGGGGAAAAAAAAATCTTTATAATTAAATACATGAAAAATTTTTAATTAACACGCACAATGTTCCTGCAAACACCTTCAGTTTATAAAACATTATTGTTATTTTACGGTTAGTTCTTGATGATTCTCAAATCTATCTGGTGTTTCAGACTTGGTTCATTTCACTATTATTCAATCTGCTTCTGATGTTCTTCTTTCCAAAGGTACTTTGCAAATAGTAACAATAAATCCCAAAGGAATGGTAAATACTGAACTGGCATCTTGGTAGCAGACATATGTTTGAAATACACTGTAGACTGAAATAGAAGGCATTTTAATTGATATCTGCAAAGATATCTCCTTGCTTTTGATACTGCCAAAGAAAATACATTCTCACAGTGCAGTTTAAAGAAATCTTTTGGTGCTTGCAAACAGAAATGGGCTAAGGCAGAAAAATCCATTGCTAGGGGGTTTGACATTTGCTTCTATTTAAAAGGAAATCTAAAAATTACAAAGGTCTCTGTGGCAAAATAATTTAATCATGAATTAAATTTCAGACTAAGTAAAATATTTATTTCAAAAGATTTCAAATTTTGTTTGGAAGTCCTCTAAAAATGCAAATTTTTATAATTAAGAAATAATTTAATATCTAAAAACCTGATTTTATTCTTATTTTATTATTCTTATATACTCAATTTGTGATTTTATATTAGACTTTATTTTAAATTAATTTTCTTAATTACTCTCACTTTTTTGACTTTTGGAATCCTAATTAAGAAAAATTGCTCTGACATAAAGTTTATGTTATTTTTCTCTTCAGGGTGCCTTTTCTGTAGAGGTTTTATAGAAAGCTTTAAAACTTTGAACCAGAAAATTAGATGAGTCCTCATCACACTTTATATAGACATCTGTTTTTATTATAGCGGTTTGGTTGCATTTTTCTGCAGTAATGAAACAGCTGCTACTGTAACCTGTAGTGAATGATCACCTTATTTTCTTGTTCCAAGCATTTCTTCTCTTACTTGATATTAAAATGGAGCAGTTTTGCACATTGATTCAAGATGTCACAATTTATTACAATAGAGGAGATACATCAATGTAGAAGTTAAAATGTTAAGAGCTTCCATTCAGACTTTTCAAGACACGTTTTTGAAGGCAAAAAATAAAATATACAAGAACTATGATTTATAAACTATTGAAAACCAGAGGACCTCGCTCCTGGAGCAGTGTGAAGTATTTTAAGGGGTATGAACCATGAAAGCCCAGCTGTGTTGGGAGGGCCTGGGATTTCTGTGGCACCCAGCTTTCCAAGGAGGTGGCTTATGATTCCTGAATGTCAAGCAGTCCAGCTGCTTCAGGAGCTGGAGCAATTGCAGAGAAGGTCTATAAGCTGTCACAAAACAGGTTTTCTCTCCTTTCCAAGGGGATGATAGTGAAATGGATGCATTCCTACAGCACATGTCATTCTTCTACCAATTCAGTATTTTTTCATGGGAAAACATTGTGTTCCTAACCAGGTCTCGCAGGGATGTAGCTGTCTAATCTCTCTGTAACACACAGCAAACTTGTTTCTCTACTTACTGCAGCGTAAAGGTCACCTGTAACTACTACATGCTCATGCTATGATTTAATGTTTACAGCTCATTAGTGTGGACCATCACTAAGACTGAAGGCAATGCCATTGGCTATCCCGTATCATAGCAAGACTGATTCTAAAATTAAAAAAAAACAACATTCCTGGTTTAATACAAGTTTCCAAATTATTTTCTCCAGAGTAAAGTCATACTGTCATTCCTCCATAAAAATTAGAATATTTGCTGTGGGGCTTAGTCTAAATTTTTGGCTTGCAGAAATCATAATAGCTCTGTGGTGCTCACTGAGAAAAGATTTCTGATATGCAATGTAAAATATCTGCATTTCAACTGAAATTTAAGCTACAATACCTTGCTCTCAAACGGCAGTGAGTTCAACTGTTTCCTTCCGGACTCAGACCAATTAAAGCTCTGGCTTTCAGTGTTCAGTTCTTTAGGTCAGGAATACACTACTATAAATCTGGAGATCACATTCAGTTCTTGGGGTCAACTGAAAAATCAATTGTTGCTCAAATATTAACCAAAACTTCAGTTTCTATTCTTTTATTGTTAGGTCTTAGTGTTAACCATTCCTAAATGTAGCTATTGTGGCTTCTAGCTCTTATAAAAATTGGCATTTTATTAAAAGACAGTATTAATATGTAATCAAAAGTCTAGTCCTTGTAGGCAAAAGCCACTCCTGGTTTTATCACTACATTCGGAAATAACAAACTACCAATTACCAGCATGGCAAAAAAACCTAATAAATAAATTGACCAAAAGCCTCACATAGCTGATTTCCTGGTACCTTGATTCTTCAAAGCAAGAAAATTCTTTAAGTTGTGACTAGGATGACAGTGTCCCAAAACATGACATTTTTAGGAGAGAATAAATGGCAGCCTCTAAAAATCTGGAGGAGGAGGAGGAGGATAGAGTGACTTAATTGGAGAGAATGACTGCCTATAAAATAAGTTTTATTTCTAAATTACCTTTAATGAGAGGTTGAAAGAGCAATGAAATCACAAAAGAATATCTACTCTTCATTGTTGTGACACTTCAGGGAAATGTATAACATACTTTCTTCCCAGCAGTCAGCCAATTCTCCAGGCAGTCGTACATAATGCAACAGAACTCAGCTATGACAAGCGGATAGTAATATGATTTCATTCAAATGCAGTGAATGAGTCAGGTTAGGTCCCTATAAATAAAGATACTCTTTAAAATGTCATGCATGTATGTAGAAATAGCCAAAACCTCTGTGCATATTATTTATAGTGTGTTACACTAGTCCTGTGAAGCTGACCTCAACTTGTCTGAGGACCACCTTGTACTGGGCAGTGGACCAAAACATTGTGACTTCCTGTGCCCTATCTAAATAGTTTTCCAAACCTTCTGTGTTTGAAGATCTGCATCTTTTCAATCAGAGAGAGCTAACAGGCACTGCTGGTTTATTTCAGATAACTTGCTGCTATCATAAACAATTTTCATGCCAATGTTGAGCTACTACCCTATGCTCTATTTACATTTAGTACTCTACAATGTGCTAAAGAAACCTAAAAAAACCAAAAATTATTAATTAAGTTGAGGGTTTTTTCCTATGAATGAATTCAACCTATGTGATCTTTTTAAATTTAGCTTGTTTTCAAGGCTGACATTGAGGTAGCTGTCTTGGACTACAAGTGGGTGATCCAATCTAGAACCAAAGACTCATAGAATAATTGAGATTGAGGAAAAGAACTCTGGAGGTCATCTGGTCCAACACACCTGCTCTGGCAGGAGCGCTTAGATGCAGCTGCCCAGGATTAAACCCAGACAGCTTTTAAATATCCCTAAGGAGGGAGACTCCACAGGCCTCTGAGCAGCCTGTGCCAGTGCTTAGTTGCTGTCACAGTAAAAAAAGTGTTTCCTGTGTTCAGAGGGAGCCTTTTGTGCTACAGTGTGTGCCCACTGCCTCTGGTCCTGTCATGGGAACCAAAGGAAAGAGCCTGGTTCTGTCCTCTGTACCCTCCCTTCAGACGCATGGATCCCCCCTGATCCTCCTCCAGGCTAAACAGTCCTGGCTCTCTCAGCCTTCTCTCACGGAAGAGATGTTTCTGTCTAAGTCACCTCTGTGGCCCTTTTTGGACTTCATGAGATTCTTGTCATCCCATGTCTCCATCCAGCTGAGGTCCCTCTGGACAGCAGCAGGACCCTCTGGCATATCAGCCACTCTTGCTAATTTTGTGTCATCAGCAAACTTGCTGAGGATGCACTCTGCCCCAGAATGCTGATCATTAATGAAGGTGTTAAACAGGCTGAACCCAGTATTCACCCCTGGGGTACACCAATTACTAGTGTAAACTAGACTTTGTGCCATTGATCCTCATTATGTGACCCTGGCTGGTTTTTCAGTCCACCTCACCCTCTCCCCATCCTGTCCATTCTTCTTTATGATCCTGCAGTTTCCCAGATCCTCTTTCTTGCCCTTCTTGATGTTATGAGTGATGCTTGTTTTTGGCCAGTCTTCAGGCACTTCTAATCATGATTGTTTGAAGATTATTGAGAGTGGCCTTGCAATGACATGTGCCACCTCCTTCATTATCTGTGAGTATTCCATCAGAGTCCATTTGCTTAAGTATTCCCTATCCTGATCCTCTTCTACCATGGGTACATATTCCTTGCTCCAGGGTTTCCCCTATTTTTCTTGGACCTGGGATTCCTAAAGACTGGTCTTACTAGCAAAGACTGAAGTGGAGAAAGCATTCGGTTCCTTAGCCTGTTCTTCAGCAGTACCCATGCTTTTCCTAGTCTTACTTTTGTCACCTACCTACTTTTAGAAGCCCCTTTGGCCGCCTTTGACAATCCTAGCCAAACTGAATTCCATTTGAGCTTTGGCTCATCTCATTCCTACATGCCCAGACAGAGTGTCTACATTCCTCCCAAGTCCTACATTCCTCACAAAACCTGTATTTATGTTGCTAAATAGAAAATACTGAGGCAGACAAATAAACTTTTAGCTATCTATATTCCTTGTTGTCATGCTTCTACATACTGTCTAGTCACTAATGGTGACTAATTTTCTCTGAGACATGGCCTTGGCATGATTTGTGGATAAAACATGAGCCCAGGACCCTCCCCAATAGGCAGCATTTTCAAGACTGCATCAGATATTGAACTTTTACCCATATTTCCTTGTTTATTCCAAAAGCTTTTCTATCTCAAATGCACTCATATACATTCCCAGCTTACTCCTTGCCATGTAACACACATTCCGATATTGTGCTGTTAAAAAAAGAAAACAACACTGTAGTAGGCTTCAACACTGCATTTGAATTAAAAAAAAAATCCAGCACATTAAACATAACATCATTTGCTACTCAGAAACAGCACAGGATTAAGTACAGACATAGGGCCATGTTCTACGAGATGTGAATGTACGAGGTCTGTGCCGCTTGGCCCGAATCTAAAAACAAATTCATAGAGATGAACCACTCAAGAGATGCCTAATGGAGTTGACATCTTTCAAAGACTGGAATGGAATTATTTTAGATATTTGGAGATATTTTGGCATATTTTCCTAAAAAAGAGAGACTGCCAATAAGTGAATTGTATCAGGTAGAGTTTTCATTATATTGATTTGATTTTTTTACCATGGCTATCTTCTTGGAAGTTTGGAGTTGTAAAAATATTGTCATGAATGTCTCCTTTCTTTTTCTCTCTGTGTTTCATGTAAAAGATGCTTCTTCTTGCCTAAAAGAAAGGTCCCAGCCCTGAACTGACAGCACTAGGTTAGAAGGTGGATCTTAATTCTACACATCCCATCTTCCTATTTTAACAGCTATAAGTTCAAATCTCCATGTCCCCCACTTGCAACATCTAAGCTATTGCTTCTGATAGTGGGATGTGTCAAAAGCTCTGTGAAGACTGGGCACCAGATGGCAATTTACATTGATGCACACAACTGAGAAGCACATAATGACAGACATTGGTGCCTGCCTGTACTAGCAATCAACACAAGGAAGGAAATTATGAAGTTACGTCAGCTGATGCACTTTGACTTCCTTGCTTTTGGAGTCTCAGAATGCCAAAAGTCTTTTCCCACTGGTCAAGCTGAACCTAGGAAACAGTGGAATAATACTGACCAGAAAAGGAAAAAAATCTATGAATATCTGGTCAAAAAAGTTGTTTCTACCTTTTAATGAAGAAATACAGCTGCCATTCGTAAAAACAGTCCAAAGCCTCTGAGGTCTAAGTTTGACTCCTCACTGACACTGGATGAGCAGGTAGCATCAGTTTCCAAAAATGTCTTTTTTGCCTCTCTAGCTGACTGGAAAAATTAATTCCTTTCTCTCTAATGAGAATTTTACTGAGGTAGTCTACAGTTCTTCCTGACTCCCCTAAAGACTACTTTCACTGTGTGGTTAGAAACTGAATGTGACTGTCATAAGCACATTGCAGCTGACATGAAATATGCCTTTCTACCTTCCTTCTGATTCCAGTCACTGAAGAAAAAAGAACTTTGTACAGAAGTCCATCATGGTAAGCAACTTCCTTTTTGAGTTTAAGGTTTTCTTTTTGATCTCAAAGATCTTGAAGACAATTACCAAACAGAACAGGATTTGAGTTGGCAAATTCTATAACCACACAGAAAATGACAAATTAAAGCTGGGGACAAGAGTTATTTATCAAAGAAGACAATGTCAAAGTGAGGGGGGAAGTGAGTGTCAAGTCTGTCTGTTCTGGTCAACAGCTTTCCTTTTCTAGACATGTTCTCCAATATTTGTTGCCTCACAAAATAATATTTTCCCCAGGATTCTTATCATGGCTTTCTCTTTTCTACTAATTCCCAAATGAAATCTTATTTCAAGAGGCTTTCTCTTTCCAAAGAAGGAAGTATTAAAGTATTTTAAAAGTTCACTAATTTCTGCATTACTGTCATTGGTTTTATGGGGAAGGTGAAGAGACACTGACATAAAGTAGAAAATATTTGGTAAAAATAAAGTAGAAAGAAATACAACTATAGATGATAAGGATTTTGTTAAGTCAGTCAGAGGACAGTAAAAGAAAATCAGAGATTGATGAAGTACTGGAGTGAATGAAGTCAGAGCTATTGCAGTTGGATTTCAATGCTGATAAATATATAACAGTACCATAGGGAAAAACTGAAGCTCTTTAGAAGAGTCTAAAATGAACAGCAACAGGAATGTTTTGAAAATCTAATGTCATTGCAAATATGTTAGTGAGGAGCTTGGTTCAAGACAGTAAGACACGCATCAGATGAAGGATAACCTAAGTCATTTGAGATTGTAAGAACTGGGAAATTTTATTAAAAAAAGTTACTGCCATTGCACAATTCATTGCTATATTTATGATTGCCATTATATCATTCATTTATAGGTTTGTCTGGGATACTCTATGTAAAATTGGCCACCCCATCTTAAAGATAAAAAAGAATAATTCAGAACAAAAAGGGAACCAGAACTGCATGATGAAATTTTCAAACATATGGCTATAAAAGCAGTTTATATCAAGAGAAATTCAAAGGCTTTTTTGCTTATCATAGAAGACAGCCTGCTACGACACTAGATAAAAGAATATAAAGAATTAAACAGAAACTGTTTGCAGCTTCTGTTCTCCTAGCTCTTTAAAATGTGAAACATGTAAAGAAACTGAAGTCTAAGCAATCTAAAATTCATGAAAGGTAATACTGTTCTACATAGTGCATTACATGCCTCTTTTGACATAGGATGCCCTTAGCATCCTCACAGGAAAAGGAAAGGAGAAGAAGAAAATAGGATATTTGAATTGGAAGGATTAATTGGATTTGAAAAACAGCTCCAAAGTAATAAATATTGTCCTTCAGTGATTATGGTGGTTTCTACTGCTAGACTCACTTCTGTTTACTCATACATTTTCTTTTAATATTAATGTGAAGTATCGGATGTAGTCATTATTGGAAATACATCTGTCATAATTTTGAAATGCCTATCTTGTATATCATTGATACCAGCACATAATTATTGGTACACATGGCAAAAAAAAAAAAAAAGATTAGAACTTGCTTTGACACTGATGATGGATCAAATCTTGAATACAAATCCATCAGTTAGATGCATCATAATGATTGGCATGCAGTGGATAGTAAAAAAAGGAAGAAAAATTTGACACAATAGTTTAATTTGATTATTTGATAAGTTATTCTGAATTTTACCCCTTATTTTGTATTTTATACATCAATTTTATCTTGCCCTAAATTAGATGGTAGATACGGTGGGATGTCTTCGTACTACACGTAGAACAATAATTGGTCTTGATTGTCAAAATATAAACAAGCGTAGTGAATTACTTTAGTTCTACTTGGAGAACTGAGCAAATCTGAATAATAATATTGACTTTGTCTCATGTTATTGCGTGTTAAAAGCAAACCTGAACTTTATGTATTACGAATGCTATGATCAGATAAGGAATTTCCCTAGGTCCCTTAACCATATTTGCAGATCCCATTGAGAGGGCAAGAAGAAAATACCTCAAAACTATTTTTCACTGCTTAATAAAACTGTGATCCAAATCTCCTCGTGTAGGTTTCCAGGGGATACAAGGCTGCCAAATCTTCTTACTTAAGTAAATGATCTTGAAATGGTGGGTCTGTAAATAATCAAAGAGATGCTCTATTCTTTTCAGTCCTCAGTGAAACACATGGAGCATTTTAATTACTACACATAACATTTTTGTAACAGCAAATTCCCTCACCCTTGCCTACTCTGAGATCTTTTCAGACCAATTCATATGAAAAATGAGATTTCCTACAGTACTTTATTTTAAAGAAATAAGGGACATCCATCCAATAAACCATTTATGCTCAATTCCAGATGTGTAGCATTTAAGGCACAATGGGATTGTGTAATGCAATTAAGGGAATTTGATCAAGAGGCCAGACAAACAAAACATTCAGTGGTAATAACTCGATAATGCCCTCCTCCCTTCAAGCCCTGTGAGATTACCTCCAATAAAGAAGCCAGCTAAATGAGATGAGTATCCCAGGATAGCTATCCTAGAAATGCAGTGAGGAGAAGTTCCTAACCTTTCTTGGTCAGGAAGAAAGAAAATCTCTTCTGGAAATTTTTGGGGGTAGACAGTGTTTGCTCCATAATCAGAAAGAAAACAAATAGAAAACTAAAAAAAAAGCCATCTATAGCTATGAAATATTATTTTGAAGAAACATAAAAAGTATCACTTAGTGTTTACATGTAAGAATTTGTTTCAATATTAATCCTGTTACCACAGGAAAAGAGCCTGTATCCTAGAATACACTAGATGATGGTAGTATACACAACTTCCTAAGATTCTGCTGTAATTTGGTTGTAATTGAACTGAAAAAATTTAATATTCACACAAAACCATATTTCTACCTAATGGTTATAAGAATGACCAGTGTGTCATTGGGGCCAAATTCCATTTGAATTGCTCTGGCCATTAACTTTTTTGAAGTCATTTGAACTAATAGTGTAGGTAAGGTAGCTGGGATTTGTTGTCTTTATTACCTCAACGATGTCGTCAATTATTACTTTGAAGAAGAAAGAGACCATAGCTGTTTTAAACTCCCATAGGCAGAAATAAAAGGCATTATTTATTGTAGGAGACACTAATGGCTTCTCATAAATTAATCTTTTTTATGGAAGGATAACACTAAAGTCAAACTACTGAGAAGACCTAAACACTATGTAATTCCTGAAGGCCATTCAAAATGGTTGTTAAGAGTTGAAGAGACAGTCAACAAAGTAAAGCACACTAAAACTAAGTGTTTGTAAAGTAAAAGCATGATACATAACAAGTTCTTTCTTATGGCAGAAATTGCCCTATTGAAATGGATTACAAACTAAACAGAACATAAGATTAGAAGGCTACAAAGAGAACTGAATAAATCTCATTCCAGGATGAGGGCTGTATTTTTAACTAGCAAGGTGGTTTTTTTCAGGAAATGTAAGGGTTCATTTGGATGGCTTTGCTCAGCTGCTTGCCATACTACTAGGGATATATAGATCAACGTGAAGGAATTGAGAAAGAAAAAAAAAGCATGAAAAGATGTTTTGAAACAATTAACTATTAGAAATGGTCAAAAGATTAGAGTTTTTTTTAATCCAGGAAACAAAACATTTAGGGAGGAAACATAAGCAACTTCCAGTAAACAAGAGATAGTAAAAAGAACAGTGATCAATTTATTCTCCTTGATCATGGGAACTGGACAAATAGAAATAGATATTTGATTCTAGTAAAGGAAATTTCAAATGAAATGCTGTGGAATATTGTATTGGAGGTTTTCAGGATCAGCTCATGCCAACACCTGCTGAGAATGGTATCTGTGAGTTTTTCCAAGTAACAGGTTAAACATATACTTTTTAACACCTTCTCTTTTTTTTTTGTGATTTAAAATGGTACTATGTAATAAAAAGTATTATTGACACTATGCTATATGTAAGAACATGCTGAAAAGCATGAAATTGAAATTTCAAAAACAAGCACCGGTACATTTCTGCAGATACCACTCTATTGAATGCAGAAAAGTGTCTGGGATCTTGTAAATGTCTATCTTATTTAAATGTTTAAGTGGAAAAATTTAACTGCTTGCCTACTGGTTTGTTACTTCAATGAAAATGAATTTTTCTTTCCACTGGTATTTCAAATAGGTATGGTCTTTTTGAGTTCATATTTTTCACTATTTCTTCAATTGTATTTTTGAAAATTTGTTTTCAACCTTACTTAGAGGAATGAAAACTATATTATGTGATATACGTATCCAAAACACTTTAAAAGATTAATTCTCGTAGTTCTATACTAAGGGCAAGCCTACAACATTTTCAGTTTCCTTGAGAAGATATGCAGCTTTGTCTAACACAGAAATAATTGAGAAGTTGCAAAAAATGCTGTTTGATTGAGTGTGTGATCATAGAATGGTTTGGGTTGATAGGGACCTTAAAGATCACGTAGTAATCTTCTGACCTCATGTTGGTTGAGTTCGCCTACTGTAAATATTTTAAAATACTTTTTATCATCCCTAACTCTTATAGGCTGTAATGTCCCAAACATCCTAAAGGTATGTCCTCAGTTGTGTGAGCTGGTGATATTAGCTCACACAACTGAGCTAACTCCTATATTATAGGAGGACAAGATCAACATAGAACAATATTCTGTGTTGATCTTTTCCTCCTAGAATGTTCTGCATGATACAGTGAATCATTTTAGTATTTATATTTCTGTGTGGAAGTTTAAAGGAGATGTAATGTTCCGTTGAAAAGGGATGTTTATTGCCTGTATAGGAAGACTTGAAAAACTGAGAACTGCAAGCTGGTCAATTACCTTTGGCAGAAATCTCAGTGTTTTGTATAAAATTTCTTATCTTAAATTCAGTGTTACAATGTTGTATTTTAATAAATAATTTTAAAAAGAGATTTTTCATTTCACAATAACATTTTTTTTTTTTTGCAATTCCTTTTCCTTGAGAATTCACATTTGTTTAGTGGGATTAATTTTGATTTAATATAGGCATATAGGCATTTGTGAACATATAGGCATTTGTATTTGGGGATGTTTAGAAGACACTAATGAAAGATAATTTTAATTTTGATCCATACTTAAGTTTTCTATAATGTGATAAAACTGATTCTTCATAGTTTGAAATACTCAGTCTGTCTATTATTGTGTAGCTGATAGCTGACCTTAGTAAATTTTGCATTTCCTAAAAAGTAATGCGTCTCTGCTGCAGGAGAAATTAATTGCTGTCAGAGGAATAATACTGCATTGTCAGAGGAAACTGAGCTTTGCAGCTGAAAGTTCCTCCTATGACTGGGGTGGGAATGTGGAAGAAAACAAGGTCTCATAAATCACTGCACTCAGGTGGGGAGCACAGAGGCAGTGCAGACACAAATATTCAACTGATGGTGTCTCCACAGCAGAATTTCTCACTGAGTCACACCCAGCACTGCAATGAGATTTTAGTGGCTTTACTTTTTCAAAACTAAGACGCTTTTTAAAACAATGTTTGAAAATTCACATGCAGCTCAGGAAGATGTTTGTAGTCTCTTGGTATAATTCAACTGTAAAATGAGAGGGACTGTATGAAAGCTACAGAATATTTGGGGAAGGGAGCAAGGTTGTGTAATGAGCTCCCAAAGGACAACCACACTCATTCATGCAGCAAGAGCTCAATTAGAGAATATTTGCATTAGGAAAATGCTCCCATACCTATCAGTGACCAGAAAGAGGGTGGAAAATGCTAAAAATAAGAAGCTAAATCTCAGCTCCCAGAACTGATGCTCTTTCACCATAAACATCACATTTAGTATTAATGAAGTTCTTTCTTCATAGCATGAAAAATCTCAGTTTCTACATTTCCTTGTAGTTCTGCACCATAGAAAGCATAGTAACAATGAACTTCTGTGTACAGGGCCAGAAAGGAGGATCTGGTTTTTTTTTGTCAGTGACAGTTTACATATTTTTAATTGTTTTGTCTTTATTTGTTAATTTATTTTTACTTTGTCTTCACCTGCTAATTTCCAAGTTAACACAACCTCTCTGAGTCAATTTTATTATTAAAATCAAGGTTTTACAGGGAAATTGTCTGCTAAACTGTGAGCATTTTAGTAGAAATGAAACAGTATTCATATCAGCACAGGAAATTTTAATTAGCTAGCAGTCATCCCTGGATAGACCAACAGTGGGAAAAGCAGTAATATATTCTTTAGTTAATAATTCTGCTCAATTTCCAATATGAATTTAAAATTCCTTCATGGATTTGAGATATGGGGCATCCTAAATTGTTAGGGAAAATAGTTTACATAAAGTGCCAAATTTTTGTATGCTTGTTGGAATCTTCTTTGGCCTGCTTCATTTTGAGAAATTACAATGGTAATCTTGCAATTGCAGGTATTCTCCTGGGATTCTTGATTAAAACAGTCTGTCTTTGTTTCTCTGGCTCTTTAACTTCTAATCCCAAAAAGAAGTGAAGGCAGGAGATAGATTGAAAAGCTACACAAGTCTTTTTCAGTTCAGCTGTGTGAGGACACTAGAGTCAGGTCTGTCCTTACTTTGTCTTCAGTTGCGGCACATCTGTTTGACCTTTCTGAGACAAAAAAGGATTTCTTTTGTGGTAAGCTTATGGCCACTGAAGTGGGTAAAAGAAAACTCTTTGAAAGGCAATGGACTGTTGCTATTTCAGACAGGTCTCAACCAGGATCTCTTTCTCTCTTCCTTTGGACAGTGCTTGCATTGTCTGTCATATCAAGAAAGGCTGGCTGAATCAATCTGAACTGTTGCCAAGGAAAGCTGTTGCAAAACAATATGAAGTCTCCATGAGGACAAACCTAAACAGGCTGCTTCCCAAAGTGGGCTAAGCTGGACTGCACAAAGGAGCTCTTGTGAGACACAAGGTTTTCCATCTTCTTTAATTCCCAGCTATTGCCCTGCAGTCTGCCTGGATGGCTTGCCCTTGCAGCTTTCACTACCAAAGAGCTGAATCATCTCTATCTGGCTGCCTCGCAAAATCTTTGTGGATTTATGAAAAGATGTGTTTTGATTCCAGATAAATAGACAAACATTAATGACTTCTGCCCACCGTTATTAAGCTGTCCTGAGAGTTTTAAGGTGAATTGCTAAAATAACTCCTTGAGATATCATTGAAATATACTTGTACACTGAACAGTAGTTAATTAGGCATATTCTTCCAATGACTCTCATTTGTCCATTAATTCCAAATTATTGTGTTGTAAAGCTGGAGTCTCATACACTTGTTCCTCTTAGATTTTCTAAAAGGAAAGACTGTTTATATGACAAGTGACAAACTTTTTTGCATTTCTAGATTCTTGAAGTAGAGAGAAAAGAAAAATAAATTTTAATAACTACATCTTTGAGGGCCATTTGGCTGTAAATCACCTCCACAGAAAAGGATCTGAGAGATCTGATGGACAACACATTGAAAATTACAGCAAAGGTTAAGGGCATCCTGAGCTGCATTAAGGAGAAATGTTTCTAGCAGGTTGAGCAAGGTCAACCTTTCCTTCAGCACCACTGATGCCACATCTGGAGGCCTCTGTCCAATTCTGCAATCTCCAGCACAGGAGAGGCATGGAGCCCCTGCAGAGAGGTCAGTGAAGTACCACAAAGATGATAAGGGCCTGAAACTTCTGTGAAAAAAGGCAGAGAGAGCTGTGACTGCTATGTCTGGAGAAGAGATAGTTCAGGAAAGATCCCATAAATGTGTGCAAATCTGAGGGGAGGGTGTAAAGAGGATGGAACCAAGCTCTTTTCAGAGGTGCATGGTGACAGGACCAGAGGCACAAACTGAGGCAGAAGGGGTTCCCTATGAAAATCAGAAAACACTGTGAGGGTGACTGAGTGCTGATAAAGATTGCTGAGAGACCAGCGGAGTCTCCCTCCTCGGAGATATTCAAAAGCTGTCTGGATATGCTTCCAGGCAACTATATCTAGGTATACAGGCTTGCCACTAAGGGGTGTTACACCAGATGACCTCCAGTTTCCTTCCCACCCCATCCATTCTGTTGATCTGTTATATATATTAGAAATGTCACTTGCAAAGGAGTTATGAAGTTTTACACAGCCCATGATGCAAAGCTTCATGTAGAGAAGGAGAAATTACTGTTTTGATCATCTTGACCGTTGCCAATTAAGGTTATATAAATATATATATGAGACTAGATACCTTGTGAAATTTTATTTGAACCAATATATGATAAAAACCTTCTCTTTACTCAGTTTGTTAAAATTCCTAAATCCCTGTCTTAAAAATACAAGATAGATACCTAGAACAGGCAGAAATAAATTTTGGTTGTAGTTCACTTATCTTTTAATGATTGACATGATTTGGGCTCAGCTTAGATTTAGAAGGTTCAGTTTTACTCTGAAACTCACTCTATGGCCTGTCTATGCCTCACAGCATATGAAAACGATAACTTACCATATGGTAGAACTTTATTTTATAACTGTTGTTGACCTTTTTTTCAACTCCCAGTGTTTGCTGCAGGACAATCCCAGCACTCTTCACCAAGAGAGCAAGTACTGCAAGTTGGACCTGCTTAGTGCACTCTGGATGTTTCACCTTAGCGTGCATAAACTATTTACAGTGTGTTTATACAGAGATTATGGAAGCTCTGTGATACAGACCATTCACACATCATGAGCAGATTCCTGTGTGTTTCATCCCCAGCAGTTCCTTGGTAGAAACACTCTCACTGAAATCGATGGGGTTCCTCTCAGGGTGATTAGGTGTGACTTGACATGAGGAAAGGCATTTGGGGCTGACCTTGTGGTTTTTTTATGCTGAAGCTAATTATTATTTCTACAGAATCTTTTGTTAGTTTTTATTTCTTTGGAATTGATAGTGGTCTCAGTACAACCACAACTGCAGTGTATTGAACAAGTACTATAAGTACAGCACAAGTACAGCAAAGGTAATTTTCTTCCTGATACTGCCCTTCTACTACCCCCAGCACAGAGTGGCTTCTATTTATTTCAGTGGAAGTCATTCCACCACTTTAACAGAAACAGAAAACTCTGTGGGATCAAAATCTTAAGCACTTGCATAGACATATATTGAACTTTGATGAAAGTTTTTACAATTAAAAAAATCAATCAATCACATAGTTTCAATTCCCCTCTACCTCAGCATCTTAGAAAATTATTTTCCTTCCTTTCACCAAAGCAGTAAACACTTTAGCTACACCAGAATTATTTAATGTTGTGTCCTTCCATCTGAATATTTTTGTCATTCTTCTTTTTTGCTGGAAAGTGATTACTGTTGATACCTATCACTACAGAATGTCTATGATGCACTCCCAGTCTTCAGGGGGATTTGAGGAGCCATACGACCTGGAGGGGTTCCCACTTTAAAGCATGCTCATTTATCATTCTGCTGTCTCACACAGACAGAGATTGTGCACATTATCCAATTTAAACATCCATTTAGAAGCAATCTAATTTTTATTCCTTGCTAACATCAGCACAGAGTCTATGATGAACTCCAGTAAGATGGCTGAAGCTAAGAAGGGGTATTCAACAGCAGACAAAAATGTAACTAGGTATCATTGCAGAAATGATTGCAGCAAATTTTGAACACAAATTTACTGCTTTCTGTTGCCATGACACAAAGCTTTATTGTAATGAGTTAAGGATGTAAATATTGCCTTTTAATGCAGTTTTGGAAATTCAAAAATAATGAAAGGCTGTGAACTAGTTTGTTATTTTAATTTGCCAATAGGAATAAAATTTAGCAAACGAAGGTACTGTAAAATGAAGTCATATTAGAACAAATTTCTGCATTGCAATTCTAACCAATGTTGTTTCACCATTAAATTAAAAATAATGTTGTCCCTCAATATCAAACTAACATTTTGTCACTTGATGTAACTAAGCTTTGATGTCAAAGTAATATATTGTTCTCACAGAGGAAAACTGAAATATTGTCATGGTCATACTTAGATTATTGCAGGAATAGAGCTAGAATGACAATTAAATATGTTGTGTCTTTCAAACATAACATTCTCTTGAAAGGATGTGCTTTATTCTGAAATAACTTTATGGTAACTACTTTGGAGACATTAAGTGTAAAAGTGGTTTTTGTATCAGTTTAGGATACAAAACTGAGTAGTTAGTAGTTCACTTAGTTTTTTTAGGGGAATGGTGGGGCTTGGACTTTAGTGGTTAATTTCTTGTGTATGCTGAATAAATGATCAGGAAAGTAATTTGAAAAAAGATGAAAGACACTTTTAGGAGTCATTTAGGAATCTTGGCATCCTGACCTCAACAGGTCTAGGCAGCACAATTTTAGATTTAATTCCATAAGTTGAATTCTCCACGTACCCAAAAATCAGACTTCACAGAACTTCTTGTAATTAATTTTTTTTTAATTCAAAGATATTTTTAAAAGCTTTTTCAGCTAATCCTGTTCTTTTTATTAAATTCTGCCTTTTAAAATCAACACCCTCCCACTCCTGTAGTTACTGGAAAAGCGCTTCAGATTTATTTTATTTCTTCAGTTTAGTCTGTTTGCAGTTTCTGAAGCTCTCCCTAGAGAAACCTGAAACTTTCAGAAAGTTTCTGTTTCATTGAGGCAAGCCTGCAATAACTTACATTCCTGTTCAAACACACACACACTGTGAGGCATTGCATTTATTAATCACATCGATTTTGAAGGCACTAATCCCAACACACAAAGCCCAGAACAAGTGCAAGTCTCTGCAGGACTGTGGCCACAGCAGCCTTCCATAATAATTTTCTCTTCATCAGAGCTCAGTATTTTCCTTTTGACAAATACACCACTTTTGATAGCAGCACTCTGGAGCTGAATAAGTTGAGTCTTCTAAGACACATACCTAAAAAAAGCTTTTGTTTATGAGAAATTCATACCAGTGTTGATTATTGAGAAATTGTAAACTGTTATATGCCATCCCATCTTCCACAAGTATTTCTGGTCAAAGGCAAAGAAATAGAAGAGAGAAATTGATATGTCCATACAAGAAAGAACAGTGCAATAAATAGGAATATTAATGGAGCATCTCTGAATTCCTCTTGCTCTTTTCTGAAATATCTATACGAAAGACCTGCAGAGTGATCATCTCAGCTCTCAGCTGGAAAGGCAGATACAGTGTTTAAATATCAAACAATAGACTGTGTTGAGAAGATTTTTTTTTTTTACTTGGTGATTAGTGTTGAAAAAGATTATAGAAATTGGGTACTGAAAATGAAGCCCGTTAGGCCCTTTGTGAGGATTTTTTGTTCCTAATTTCAGGCATTCAGATGTAAAAATATTTTAAATGGGTGCCTCATTTACCCAGTCTGTGAGCATGTGTAGACATAGATGGTTTTACATGAAAAGTGGTCAAAAATTTTTTTCAAACATGAAAAATACTACTAAGTGTGGCATAATTGGTAAATCCATTTATTAGGGTCTAAGACATTAAAACAATAAAACACATAAAAATACATGCAAGTATATACTGTTTCCTTCTAAAATTTATGTTTTTAAATAACACATTAAGTTAACAAAAATAGAAGAACTTGGCAAATTTTGGTATTTTACAAAAGTTGTTCTTCATAAAGTTCAGGAGTTTTGACACTATGAAGGCTGGTTTTGTAGGGGGTTTTCTGGTTTGTTTGGGGTTTTTTTAATATGCAGTCATAAATGAGGGAAAAAATTGACACATGCATACACAGAGCAAGACTATAGCAGCTTCACCTTAAGGGGATACTAGAGTTTCCACAGTGGTGTGAATTGTATATGCTAATGACATTTTTCAGACAGGGTTATACATTAAGTAATAGTGAACTCTATCTTTTCAGAGTTAAGTGGAATTTAATCACACAACCTTTGGATTTTGTGGGAGTTGAGCACTTAAATTCTATGAAACTCTGAAAATTTAGGGTTAAAAGGGTCTAGCAAACATAAAAATAAGGAAATTCATAATGATGGGTGACCCCAAAAGACTTGGAATTTGGGTAAGCCGTGGACAAGTGTCTAAAAGTTCAGATGTTTATCTATCCTCTGGGGCCTACAGAGTTGGGCTGCAAAGGCTTTCAGGAGGATGATTACTTTTAAAATTTCTAGCTCTTCTGCTTCTGGTCATAGCTGAGTATAGACCCTAAATAAGCTTTGTTTCTTAGTACATTCTTTTTACTTGCTTCGGGAAAAGTGATTTGAAGGGAAAGTATTTTGCAGTAGTGGTCATCTTTTCTAATTTAATCAGCATTTCTTAGTTAAAATTGCAGAAAATAGACCTTAAGATATAATCTAAAGTCATTAATAAATCCAAGGAAATTGAGAAATAGTATAATATTAATATGTTGTGTTCTGTCTTGACAAAAAGCAGACTTCAGGGTATTGTGCTGAACACGGACATTGGTTGAGCTCTTTAAGGGCTAACTTGAGATGAATAATTTTAAATATTTCATTTATTGACCTGAACACAGTGGGTAGAAGTTTTGTAGTGAAAATTATTCATGTCACAGAACTGGCGTTACTGGTATGATGAAGAACGAAAGAAGAAAATTTCACTATGATATAAAATAATAAATTGAGACAAGATATATCCACAAATCTAATGTGCTATTTAACTAAAGGACAAAGCAGGAAAAAGTGAAAATTAGCATATGGATAAATATAAGAAGGAAATGGGAAAAATGTCCTTAAGCATCAGAAAAAGGTTGTGTAACAACCCTTCCTCAGGAGCAGTGGAGGCAAGAAATACAACTGCTTTCAAAATAGAGCCAGAGTCAATATTATAGGGAATTAGCAACTGCAATTACTTGTGATTGCAAACAGGAATAAATGATCCAGAAAAGAGAGTTACTTTCAATTTTTTAAAAAAAATCCTGTTAATTCATATAACACTCACATATATTTGAAAAGTGTTGCTTGTTTAGATATAGTGGAGCATTAAAAGTAGACAATTAGACAAATAATTAAACACACTGACCTTCTCTCCCTGATGTTTGTCTTAACAAGGAAAGAAAATGGTACTGACATTCGCTGTAATATGTCATTGTACTGAAAATTCATTAATAATTAAATAATATAGAAATATAATCTGCCTCAGCTTACATATCCTCTGCTTTTCTCATTTGACAATTGCTAAAATTTTTCAGAGGTCTTTTGCGATTTGATTTGCCTCCTCAGAGCTCCAGCCCAAAGAAATGCAGAACATACCAGACATAATCTAGGAGAGCATTTAAATTCGATTTTCAAAATATTAATTTTCCCCCAGAAACCGCACTGAGTCTGGAACAAAGCCTGTGCATTAGGCCTATACATTTGCCTGGCATGGGGAAGTTCAAGTTGTGATCTTTTTTTGTTTGAATTTTTTTTCCGCTAGATAGGTATATTTTCCAGCGCTTCTCAACACAGGATCTAAGGATTGGCATGAAAGACATATGTTCAAACCATTGTCAGTTTCAGGTAGGAAACTGGCAGGACAGTAGGACAACTATTCTTTAGGTTAATATTTGTGTCTGTTATTTGACGCTAAATTTTCTCTATTGGCTCTCTGAATAAGCTACTTTTTAAAGGCATGCTAATCAAACAGGATGTTGTTTATAGTATTGTTACCTGCTTGAAGAAAAACATAAGGAGCCAACAGTTATAAAAAGTACTAAAATTCCTCCTGTGTTAATTGGTGCTATCACTAAAAAGAAGATACATTAGAGAAAACAATTTTTTTTTTTCAATTTTTACTGCTTTGAATCAGCAACATCTACAGAGAAAACACTAATATGTGATAAAAGGTGGAAGAGTCTCTTTTTTCCTGCATATGTTACTTTTGCCTTGGGATAAAAATGCACAGCTTCAAAACACTCTCTGAATTTGATATAGTAGGGCTCTCTCAAAGGCAAAAATCATCCATATTGTCTGTGGCTGGTATAACCTCATGGTATCAAAGATTACTGTAATTCTTAAGGCAGATCCAGATAATTATACCCATCTTTATTTGTTTATGGTGTAATTTTAAGAAATTCATCACCCCTTATATTCTTAGATGGGAAGCAGAATGTCTTTGTGGCAGGAGTAAATACAGATGTTGAGTTCTTGAAAGTAACATTTCTTTAAAAGTAGCATGTCTTCCTTTCATTTATTTTGGACTTTGTGCATTGCGCCTAGAATGTATTAAGTGGTCTCAAATGTCAGTCTTTTAGATTTTGACCTTAAGTGTCTGTATTACTAGAGACAATTTTGGTTGAGAGAGTGATAGCATCTTTTGGAGAAGATGAGAGAAAGCCTGAGGTAAGAAAAATTAATCTAGTAGAATATTGCTTATTTATATTTATCTTGTGCTTCATGCAATTATCTCTCAGTGAGCTGGAATAGTATGCAGAATGGAAAATAAGATAGAAAAAGTGCTATTGAAGTAGAAATTTTATATTTAAAAAGACAAATTGAAATATTTTCCTGGTTATTTGCAGAATATAGTTTTTTTACATAACTCAAGAATCTGATCATTTATGTTAAAGTATAACTGAGTATTATGTGACAGGTACTTTGCTGACACACATAACATTATCTAAATTTTGACTGCACCCCTCTCCACAACAAGAAATATATGTGGTTAAAGTTCAAAGCTTTAAAAAAGTTTTATTTTGATGAGAACTACAGGGTGATATTTGTTTAACATTTTAATTGATTCATAAAAGTAGTTATTCATGTACAGATGAACACTGAAAATAGGAAATATTCATTAGAGACAAAATAGTATATAACTTCTAATGCAAAATTTCTGATAGAAAGCAAATGTTACTTTATCACAAATTAATGATAAATGTATTTTTTTTTAAATAATGCAACTTAGTTTAGAGCCACTAAGACCAAGAACTGGTACCTTAACTAAGAATTTCGTTTATAGGCTAAATGCAAAAAAATTATTCTGTTTAGAGAAATACTTTGATTCAATTATTTTTTTCAATGTTAATTTTTTATTGCTCTTATTGCTATTAGTGCAATTAGTTGTTAGTCCCCTTATTAGTTTTAACTCATTTGGAAGAAATACCATCATTTTCCATCTGAGTTAGGAATGGGTGAACCACCATGCAGATTCGAATATTTGTTTAAAATTAGAGCTGGTTTTGTTTTTCAGCAACAAATAGTACAATCTCAGTAAAATGAACATGGGTCTCCTTTTACTTCTTTTCTCTCTGTATATGGCTTTGTTGATATGACTTACAGTTGGTAGGAAGATTGAATATTGTAAGGTTGTCTGAAACGTCTAATACTTGCTGATACTGAGCAGGTACCAGAAAACTCAAAAGAAAAACCATCTTGCCTTCATCAGTGTTTTAAGGGTCACTTTTAAACAAGATGAGCCTTACAAATACAAACTCTTTACCTCTTTTTGCATTTCAATTGTGAATAACCTGTCCAAGAGACTATGGAAAGTAGTTTTTGGTAATTGACAGAACCCAAGTGAATAGAATTCACTTTTCAGGCTGTCAGAAAAATGTCTTCTCCATATGGGCTTTACATTATGGAAGATGAGAATGTAGAATCTCTTGGCAATCTTTTGTTGCATTTTTGCCAGACATACAATACTTACATTAAGTTGATGTTTATGTTTTTGTACAGGAAGATTCCTTCCTTGGTATCACAGAACTCTCTCTCAGACAACCACCAGGAAAGTTTTAAACATGTGGTTATATTAATGCATTTTTGCTTACTCACAATGAATTAATGTCATAACTTGCTGGGTACAATATTGCCTCTTAACCTGGAGTCTTTACAACTTTGTGGCCTAAAGCATTTTATACAGCTTTAGTGGTTCTACAAAATATGTCAATTTTACAAGAAAAACAAGCAACAAACTCAAAATTGCACTTGGACATACCAAGAAAAAGGGTTTTTTTTCTGTGCTAATGACTATCTTATGCATCAGAAAGTTGTACAAAATTAATCTCAAGATGATACAATATAATGTTTCATTCTGGCTACTTCCTTACAAATTGAAACAGAATGGATTGGAAGATAAACATTTTCTGCCCCCACGGATATTTGCAGTTTTAGGTTTTTTTCTGTATTCAACACCTGAATTAAAATTCTTTCAATGTTTAGTGAAAAAATATAAATTTACACAGAATATCCACTTTTTCAACAAATGCACAATTTTTGTTATCTCTTTAATTGTCCTTGGAAAAACAATGTACTCTGGACTTCAGAGAAGATTCTATCAAATACTATCAAAAGTGATGCAATTTAACAAAATATTTCAGTTTTGGCAAAACATCATATTTTAGGAAAACGCATTTTGACATGTTCGCCCACCAACTTTACTGGTGAAAAACATCTGTTTAAAAATAATTTCTGGAAATATCATATCCTTTCAAAGGGCCTGAGATTCTTTTTCAGTTTTCTGTGCGCTGCCCTTCCATTTGCAGCTAAAATGATGTAGAAATAAATAGGCTGAGTTACAAAGAAGGCCCTTGTTGTGATATATCAGTACTGGAGCAGGAGTTCCTGGAATTATTGTGAGAGAGACAATTTTCAAGATTTCTAGTTTGATTTGCAAGCCCAAGGGGGAAACTTATTGTTTAGATACACCATTTAAGGTTTACCCAAAGCCAGCCTTGGGTCACTTAAAAGTTCAGGAGAAAACTTCTGTTGCATGAGCAATATTGTTGTACTTCTGCAATCTTATCTTCCACACAGAAACTTAACTACAGTGCTCAAAGATTAAAAATAAAAAATTCTTATAACATTTTTACCATGGCTGTACACAGTCTCTACCCTAGAATTAAAGTACCCATTCAAAAGACCCTATGAGCCTACAGAACAGAAAGGGGCTAAGACTTGCTGCCATATGGTAGATAAACAAAATCAGTCATTACAAAAGCCTAGCTGTTAATTTGCTTTCAGAAGTATCTGTACAACACCTGATATATCCTGCTATTTATGCAGATACTTCTTTTTTTAATGTAGCATACTTTAGGGCAGCCTGGCTGACCCTTTAAGGCAGAAAGTAGGCATCAGTGAATTACACTTTCTTTATCTTTTGGGAAATGTGAAGGGGTGATTAGGAAATACCTCTGGAATGGCTTATATTTTGATCAGGTGCATTTGCAGACACATCTCTTATCCTTCCCCAAAATTACAGAAGGATTTACAAGTCTTACTGTGAAAGTGGTGTCAAAGACATCTCTAAGTCAAGAAAGACATTCTTCAGAGCTTCAATCCATATGTTGAGAGCTTTCTTGGCAGGCAGCTCTCATCACAACAAGGTGTTCAAAGAGAGGGATTTGCTCTGAACTGGCAAGTTGCAATGATGCTTCACAGGCATCATATGAATTATATTTAAGACTGTTGGGATTTAAAGGAAACTGCCTTGCCTTTCTATGTGACTGGCCAATTTAGGGAATATGCTGTTTTGAAATACAACAATATAAATGTCCACAGAGGACACTTTTGTACACTACAGTGAATATAATAAGTTTTTGAATGAACTCAAGCTTACTAAAGAAGAGTTTATTTTAACCTACCTGCTTGTTTTGTTATTTTACCATGATGTCATGGTGTTCATAGATAGAACATGCATATTTTGCTGCTCTTACTGGTACTGGTATATAATAGAGAAGTGTGAGAACTGGAACCGGATTATTCAGAGCATATGTTAAACTCTGTTCTTTCTTGTGTTGGGTATAGGAGGGGAAACATCTGTGAGACTTATAGTGGGAACTGTCACAGTGATCCACATCAGGATAGAATGATCCAAAATGTAGGAATTCTATTTTCTGATCCCAATCAGCTTTGGAAAGAGGTGGAAAAAACCCAGTTTTGTCTGGGTAAAACTTCCTCCTTGTGGTTACAGCCGTTGATTTAATCCTAAACCCTCACAGACCGCCGTCCTACAAGAAGTATTGAGATGAAAAAGTAAAGGATACTCTAAAGTCATAAAAGTCAAGGATACGTCAAAGTCATGCTAAGTAGGAATCAGGATGAATAATGTATGTCCTCAAGGAGTCAGAATTATCTAGATTTAATATGACCCTTGGGGTATTTCAACCCAGGACAAAATGAAGAGCACATGGCACTTCCATTCCCAGCACAGTGGTTGAGGCATTTGCACTGTTGGCAAGGAAATGGGTTTGACCTGCCAGCAGGAAAGAGATCCAAATTTGGATGAGAGCTACAAAAAAGTGTCATTAATTGGAGGTGAACAGAAGTAACAGATGCCTTGAATTATTGCATTACCCCCCAGACTTTTCAAGACAAATTTGCATAATTCAGGACCACTGTATTTCACCACCCACAGCTATTGCATATGTTCAAAAGGTTTGCTTCAGATCTTGAGATTAGTCCCTGAGACACCAATTTTTTATGACCTGTATACATGGTGAATTTTACTGACATATTTCATCCCACTGAATCTGGGGCTGTTTTTCACTCGTCTAATATTTAGCAGGAATCATTTTGTCTTAATTTTAGTGAACTAGATGTATAAAGAAAAAAAATGATGTTGAGAGAGTGCCAGCTGACAACAGTTTGATTTGCAGATCTGTTTTTATATTGATTTCTTAAACTAGCCATATGCACTGAAGTTCTGCAGAGATTCATAGAAATTTTTGAAACCTTTAAGGTTATATAAGTTGGAAGATTTCTAGGATCCTTCTGAATTCTGAGGGAATTTCTTTTCTGGTAGTTTTAGAAATGCTTTTGATATTTTAACACCTAAAGCTGTATAAAACAGCTTATTAATTATCTGTAGATTAAAGAAGTAGTTTTTGACAGGAATGTTAACAAGGTTTTATGTAATTAATTTTAATTGTCAGTACAAACCACTTTTTAATAGAGCTTTTCAGTTACACTTACATGTTGCCATTTAATTTATTAAGGTTGTATTTAGACTAACATTTTTTAGGTGGAACAGACCAGAATTTATTCTTTACAGATGAAAATCATGGAGGTAGTCCAATTATTCAAAGGTACATTTTCATATAATTTACACAGTAAGATTTCTTATTTTGCCCCTCTCAAAACAGCCCTTTCCCCTCTGTTGGTATGTCATGACAAAATGTTCATCAAAGCAAAAATGTTTTACAGTAAAATAGCATGTCTGGTTGCAATGAACCAAAAACCAAATCTGTGTACAGAGGAGAGGTTGTGTCTCTTTACTTTAGCCTAATTATTGATGGAAAAGTCTTGGGAAGGATGAGTTTATCTGGACATAGAATGTTTTTTTTATTTAAAAAAGCTCTGCTATTGAATCCAAAACACATTGAATAATGTATTAGTTTAAAAGAATTTCAACATGGGTGGATCTTTAAGTCCAATATTTTTTTCTGGAAAGATAAAAGTTTTAAAATGCTAATTTATATATGAAGGCACTGTTTGCAAATGTGTCTTACAGGCTTTGTTTCATGCAAGTGCAAACCAAAACCATATTTCACAGCCTTGAAGTTTATCATGAAAGGCTTAATATTTTGTCCATCTGTGAAGGAAAACTTTAGGGGTGTCTGCAAAGAGGATAGTCCCCAGATTCCAAAATTCCTTACCTTTTCCTTGAAAATACTGGAACTCCTTCCCTTTTCTGCAAATCTCTTATTAGCAATGTAGAAACAAATTAAAGACTTGTATCTCTGTGTAGAGAATAACTGATCAGATGGGTAGAAATTGACATGAAGAAAAAGAGTGTTGCTCAAAACCCATAGCTGCTCTGTTGCCAAAGAGCACTGACACATTTTTCTCTACTTTTCCCCTAAAAAGTGCACAGCCAACAGATAGATACAGTTCTACAATACATGCTGTAATTTTGTGGTGCTAAGATATGCACTGTAATTATACTGCTATGGTAAATCCCTCTCATGCATAACATACAAGGAGGGTTTTCTATAGCTTTTTGAATTTCTTTGCTGATTAACCAATTAGGACTTTTTTTTCATTTGTGAACTGCAGTATATAAATTTTTTAAGACTATATGTATTCTGCACTGACTGGTCAATTCCAGTTAACAGTTTTTCACATCACTGAGAAAATCTTAAAACTTATGCTGCTTTGCTATTCTTCTACTTTTCCTGTAAAATTCCTTGCTGTGTTGCATTGTAGGTCATTGCTCTTTTCCATAGCCCCTTGTCTCCATTCAGCATTTTCTTTTAATAGTTTTAATCTTTGTTTGGGGATTTTGCATTTATTTTTGTTCCAAGGAGTCTGTTTACTTAAATTATGGGGAGAAGTAGAATCCTATTTTCAGCTTTAAAAATGAAAAGAAACCTACAGGTCCAGTAGAGGTCTAAAGTCACACAAACTATGTTACAAAGGACTTTCTCCCAGTTGGGGAATCTTTTTGCTGCATTCTTAGTTTTCACCACACCTGTAAACTGACTTTTTGGTACCACTACCAGATATAGTATCTGTCTATCAACCACTATTTGCTTTTGTTAATTAAAAGCAGATGGCAAGTGCTTAAAAAAAAAAAAAAAAGAAAAAAAAAGACGAGTATGAGGCTGTTGATGAAGTGGAAAGGAAAAAATTCCATCTTGAACAAGTTACATCAAATGGACATAAATTCATTGGCTAGAGCTTTTTGGAAAATACTCAGTTCTATTTATTAAGAGTTAATGAAATTGCTGTGTCCACAGGACATTCAACTTTGTATAAAACAGGGCGAAAAAAAAGTTGCTTGTGGTTGAAAATGAAAGGACATTAAGTCAACTGAAAAACTTTTTTGTTTTGGGTTAGCCCTGAATTGATCTCTGTAAGATGGATCAGATCCTGCTAAGACAGCAGAGTCTGCCTGTACCAGGTCAGGCCTCCTGCTCAGGTAAGACCCATCACATCCTCTGTTTGCTCTGCAGCCTGCAGAGTGCCAGCTATGCAAAATGACTTTGCTCAAACTAGATTCTTAACCCTGCAGATCAAATATAGTCCCAATTTCTAGATCACATTTGCCTCTTTTCTGCTTGGCTCTGAGCTTGAAATGCCTTTGGAAGCAACTGGAAAATCTGGGTTTCAGCTGGCACCAGAGCTGAGTCATCCACATCTTAAAGTTTACTCTCAAGAGAGTTTCTTCAAGCTTTGAAATTAAAATTATTTCAGGCTTTTTGTATGAAGGGTGATAATTACCTATAAGCTTTTGTTGCTTCTCTTACTTCAATGCAAGCTCTAAAAACATGATAATTGCTCTTAAGCAAATTTTACTGCATGAGCAACATCAGCTTAGTTTAAAAAAAAATCGAGAGAGGGTTTTCAGATTTTTTTGTACTGTACTTTTTTGTTTTCCTGGTTAAAAAATAAAAGTCTATAACAATAATCTATTCTGTAGGAAGCCAGAAAACTTTTCCAGGAATGTCATTGTCATGTTATACCTTTTTAAAGTGTAAGTATGTTACTATAAGCTGGAAAAGATTGTGAAGATTAAGGAACAGGATAGAATTTCAGGAATGAGAGGAAGGTAGGAAGAACAGTCTCTTTGTCACATCTGATTTCATATTATTCCTGAGTTAATTTTCCTTGCTTGAAAATGTGCTGGTATCATTTAAACTGCCTTAAAGGGAAGAGAAGAAGTCTTAAATGAACATGGCCATGCAGTAGATGAGTTTAATGTTGGGGTCACATTTTACATATGACTGGTGAGCCTGGAACATTGTACCTTATTTTATCTTCTGCCTAATACAGAAAATATACATGAAAATATACTGAAAAAAATACAGAAAATACTCTTTGGGAATAGTATCTCCTACTGGAAGTGTCAGCCACCTGGAAAAATTCAGGTATTTAATTTATATAAATTGTTGTCCCTTCAGTAGTTCTTGCATGGCAAAATATAAAACAAGGGGAAAAAATCCATCAGTTTATCTTTCTCTAGGCAGTTAATTTGAGCACCCAAGAAATGCAAATGATCCTACCTGCTGCCCGACTTTCTAATTCCAGTTCAAAAGAGCCAAGTATCCATTTTGAAGATGTGTACAAACTGCTGCACTGCCTCTTCTCCTGCAGGCACTGTGTCCCACAGAGGGCTCAGCAGTATCTGAATTGTCTTGCTGTGCTGACCCTTACCCTCAGTAATGCTGTGACTACAGCACTTGATATTGATTACTTTGTGAAGAAGGAGTGGGAGTACAGCTGGATTTTGAAGCAAACTCTTTTTCCTTCAAGATCCTGATGTAAAGATACCAATGAGCTTTCTGGGAAGAAGTACACTGGCTCTGACAGCAAGTGCTCAAGATGAGGTTGAAGTTTTCCCCTGCGCAGGTTGGCCCTGAACCAAACTATCACAGTTTGGACTCTGTGTCTGAAGCCACCAGCCATTCACAGGCAAATGACAAGAACACTGGGATCAGTGGCTTTTTGTCTTTCTCCCCGATGCTATTGCAAGTTTCTTGGGTTTTCCCCAGTGGAAAGAGAAAAGCACTTATGAAACCTCAGTGTTTCTGGGATGAGAAAAGTATTTCCTCTCTTATTGCAGGCTGAAGGTCTTCATGTTACTTTCTAAAGTACATTTAAGGAACTGTGTACTTAGAGGCTTGGGTTTGAAGACATGTATGTATTGTTTCAGGCAACTGGTGCCTCAGGTCTCTTTTCAGTTATTTGGTCATTGTGGAATGTATGACAATGTAACAAAATGTTAAATGGTAGTTTGAAAGACATTTAGGTATAAACAATAAATAGAAGGTACTTGAAGACAAACTGTTTTATTTTCCCATGTGATATATATTTCCTGTATGAATATATGATATGACACAAATGCTCTGTTAGATGTACAAAACTCAAACTTGTCTCTGAAAAAAAAAAAGAAGTTTTTTAAGCTGTTCTCCCTCTACAAGGGAAAAAAATCTACTCGATGAATCTCATGCTTCAGTGAATGCCGCATAGAAATATACATTCAATATTTCATATCCAAGTCTTCCAAATCCACAACTGTGCAGGAATTAAAAAGGTATATAAAATAAATATTTTGTTAATGAGAAAGTTAAAAAGCTACTGTTTTCCAGTTTCTTGAAATGCACATGTTGATGTGCTTGTGAATAACAGTTCTTCTCCTTATAAAAATCCTGTAAACTTAAGTCACTCAGGGGCATGAGGGAAAAAAGTTTCTACATGTAAAGTGATTTCACACCACATTAATCCATGTACAACAAATTTTTCCTTAGGAATTGCTCTTCAGTATATACTTGATCACTTTCAAGAGATGACCAGGAAGATTCAAGTCTTCTGTAGAGGCACAAAAGGTAAGGAATTATTTTATTAATCTTGGGCTGTCATATGGCATCCTTACAGGCCTACTGGAAATAAAATGTAAGGTTTAAAAAAAAGCTGTATTGTCTCTTATCTCCAAGAAAAAGGTTAAATGCTTTAAGGCTGGTCTGTACAGACATGACCTGTGCTTGAAGACTCTGAGACTTATCTCTAATAAGGAAGAAAAACAGCAATTACTTTCACTACTTTCATGGAAACATGAAACAGTGGAGCTGTGTGAAAGCCAGAGACACTGGGAAAG
>NW_005054353.1:4493866-4495413 GCF_000277835.1 Geospiza fortis | reverse complement strand
AGTATATGCTAATATGCTTCTTTTTATAGATTTATGTTAAATTGGGCACTAAATCTATGATTTTATAGGTGAAATTCAGTTAATTTCTACTTGCAGGGAAAATTGATGTGGCTTCTATTGCTGATTTATTTAGAATTTCACTGTTCAAATATTTTGTTTTCATCAAACCAAGCTTATAAAAATATTTATTTCTGGAAAGTCAAAGTGTTATTTTCTGCTAAGTGTTCTTTTCACAGTGTTAGATGATCTCTGTTTTACTCCTCCTCTTATTACTGTATTTGATCCAAGCATCCTCTTGCAAAGGAAAACACTGCTTCTTCAGCCATTTGGTGGAAAGATGGTTCCTTGAGGCCTGTGATTTAAAGTAGCACATAGCTCTGTAAGATTTACTGAAGAAAATGAACTAAGGTGCCAACTCCTGATTTCTGGCTAAGGTTGAAAGTGGATGTTTTTAGGAGTAAATGGTTCATAGCAGATTTGTTGCAGATTAGTCAGCCCCATGCTAGATTACTGAGAGGTGGCTCAGAGACCGTGGATCTATTGGACACTTGGGCACCTGGATGGGCAAGCAAAGCCCTCAGCCTCCAGCTGTGCAGAGCTGGGTGGGCTGGGTTCAAATCCCCTTCAGGATGTCACTGCTCAGTGGGAGCTGCTGTGGGAGACAGTGGCTGTGATCCTTGTCAGCAGCACAGAGGGACCTGCCAAATTCACAGCACTGTTCACTTCACTGGGCTGCAGGCAATCATGCGCTTTTTATCGGGCTAACATACACACCTTGCTGGTGGTGACACTTAATGTCTTCAGCACTTCAGAAGTTTTGTGTAGTTTGCAATGCACATGGCTTTTTATGAGAGGAGATCTTTGATTATTTTCCATTGCCCATGAACTGAGGCATAGCCACACTTCTGTCTATAATTACGCCTCTAGTAAGAGCTGTTCACTCCTGGCAAGTATTTCATAGACAGGACACAATTTGCTGACTGTAGGCTGTGCAGGATTTAATAGCAAAGGTGAGTCCACGATATTCCATAGCTCACATTATTTTTAGCACTTGTCAAGTACTTCTAGACTTACTCTGAAGTAAACATATTCCTGTAGTAAGGTATTTCCCAGACATATGGCATTTCAGAGTGATTTATCCATATTAGGGAGAATGGGAGGCTTGGAATTGGACATTGTCAATCTGCAGCATCTTTATAAGCATTATGTAGGAAAAGCAAATTTATGACAGTAGCCACATATATTTTATCAAAATTTTGGGAAGCCATCCTCAAGGGGCTAATACTGCTGCTCAGGAGACTGGTGGCAAAATAACTGCCCTTCATTTAATGTGAACTTCAAGCAGCAGATGAGCTTTTCTGTTTCAGGAAAAGGTTACTGAAATAACAGTATCCACTTAGAGGACGCAAATCATATTCAAGGTGGATTAAATCCTGTCAGTAAGTAGTGAAGAGGGGCTTCAGAAAGTGCAACAGAAAAGAAAAGGCTGCTCAATCAGGACACAGAATGCCTTCCAAAGCCAGGCTGTGCCTCTTCAAGCTCAGCAG